>NC_092861.1:116164680-116405275 GCF_032062135.1 Pyxicephalus adspersus | reverse complement strand
CGGCTTGTGCGGCTCCGGAGTGTGTACGCCCGCTGTCTCCCGCCCGTGAGTATTTTTTTTTTTTCTCTTTTTCTACTAGGTCTTATTTTCGGGGTAGGTCTTATATTAGGGCAGGTTGGGGGGGGGGGAGTGCTAGGTCTTATTTTCGGGGAAACACGGTACTTTGGTAATATTTACAATGCTGTGGTGCATTACCACAATCAGTGTTTTGCACAATAATATTTGATGTAATCTATAAACAGTCTAATCTGTGTCTTTTTACTTTTGGGAAGATTCTCCCCTTTTATTTGCCCTTACCACCAATGTCATGGAGACAGAAACCAGGGAATATTACATACCCTGGTGGGAATCAATTACAGCCATTTAAACACATGGAAGATTCCCACAAGGGAATGTTTAAGGGAATGTTGGAGTCCCTGTTTTATAAATAAAGCCCTTTGCTTTGTCTTTAGTGCATTAGGTGAGCATTATTCTGAATGCGCAAATCATTCTGTTCCCAATGCAGCATAGCACAATGTTGACATTTGTGCATTTTTATGCAATACAATCTGTATGCGCTGTTGTGTACAGGTGGGGTGCAGTCTGGTACAATTAAAATTGATGGAATGGAATGAATGCACCTCCCTTAGTTCTATTAGCATACAGTCTGAATTGGTCCCTAATTATTATTATTATTCAGACCTAAGGAGGAATTTCGGTCAGGTAAAACATTTAAATTAAAGGACAATGTATACGTCATATATAATTAAAATACAAGCAGTGGTAAAATGTCACATTATAAAAAGAAAAAAAAAGTTTCCTTTCGATCCGCAGCCAGCTATGATTTATCTCCCAAGTGACGTACATTTGCATGTTGTGGCCTTGTAACCATGGCAACTGTCTCATGTCAATGTCTCACCTCTTTTCTAGCAGTTTTATTTCAAATTCCTTTTTTTTTTAATATCGGAATATAAGACATTTGATAAACAGATAGTTAGACCTCGAACCTCACACAGGAGAGACATTACCCTTGAACATTGTGTTGCCTTTGCAGATTTCTGCGCAATACATCTCAAGGAGAATACATAAGTGGGAGATGACGAGTCCCCTCAGAATATTACCTCAGAATTATATAAACAGGGAGGGTCCATGGCATACATCCTGCCCTCCTCCTCTGTCACTGTCTGTGTCTTTCCTTTGATACCCCCATTTATTGTACAGCGCTGCGTAATATGTTGGCGATATATAAATAGGTTTATGAATAATAATAATAATAACACATAGAGCTTTATTTATTAGTGTACCTAAACACAAAAACTAATATATTGCAGCATGCCAGTTGTTATATCTGGTGGCTGCATGAGGTTGCTTTTTTATTATTATTATTATTTTTTCTTCTTAGAGAACCAACTCTGGCAAATTTTGACTGCAGGCCCTCACTCTCTATAGGGCTGCCGGGGGTAGACAGTACATGAAGTATTTACCCCGACCGCACCGCAAATTGTACTGCCAGTCTGAACATAGCACATGTGAGTTGAAAGAAAATACCAAAGATAGTAAGGGTTTTAGTGCAGCAATAAGACAATATATTGTAAAGAACAATTTGAAAAATAACTTTGCATATTAATTGAAACACAGCGTTTAAATTGGTGTTTCTCATATATAAAATCATGAGTATAGTGATCGACGAACTAGACAGTGATACCCCTTTTGAGGTATTAAGAAAAAAAAAGTCTTGTAGCCTGACGCGTTTTGGTTTGGTTGGTCACTCTTATGCTTCACTTTCACTATGCACTTTGAAGTTTTGCTTTAAGGGGGGGGGGGGGCAACTTTAAAGACAAAAAAATGTTTATCGCAAAAGGGACAGGCAGGCTATGTCATTTCTGCAAAATAAATCCTGCTTGTTCACAATATTTTGTTTAAAATACACTAAGCTACACTTTAGCAGCTCAGTGTACAGTCCCGGTATACTGGAGAATTAATGAACTCCAATGTTTATGGGTGGAAGTTATGTTATTCCGGTCTCATCAATCAAGTTAGTTGAATACCTAAACCCAGAAGAAGACTGGGTGAAGGTTTTGACATTGCTGATAGAATAGGAAGAGGTGACTTCGATTTCACTATAACTGTCCTGTATATGGCTGGGAAGGATTCAGGATGACCTGGGTTCACAGGAAGTGAGTTAAGTAAGGCTCTCCATCAGGCTAAGTTCATCTAGTGGCAGAATAAACTACTGCAAGAAATCTCTAGACTAAAGGTAAATATTTCAGTAAAATGGCCCTGTTGTTTTTTGTATTGAAGAACTATTCATTTTTCTATCATTTTTTTGTTTTTTTGGGCTAGAGTCCTGCTTGAAAACTATACTTTTGCAGTATACTATGCATGCAGTTATTTTAGCCTTTGAAAGTAGAACTGTGGCCAAGCTATGAAATTTATGTGATGTAGATCACTCCTACTGGTAAGATCATTCTTTCTAGTATTTTAAGTACCTTCTGAAACATTTAGTAAAATGATTGTTGATTCGGCTAGAACCATTGGTTAGGCACTCTCTATACCAGTACCCCTGGCTACTGCTATAGATGCTTGGATGTTGGCAATGTTAAGGACTCTGTTGGTGAATTGCCATGCTTAGCTCCCACCATCGTTCTTTAGGTTAATATCACATTGCCGTGTTTGAAGGAGTTTTGGGAAATGATATAAAAGCCCTTCTTAGTTCTTTTATGGTCCACCCTACTTTTGAACAGATTACAGGAGAAATCCATCTGAATTTATTATTGATAAAGAGGTAAATTAAAGACATGGCATGGCATGGCACTCTAAATACCCATTGATCACAGGCTATAAAGATAGAAGGTAACATTCACATTCCCTTTGGCACTTCTAAGAGTCCTTTATCGTTAAATAAAACACATGGTCTAGTTTTCATTCCACGGTGTACTGAAATTTCTTGGCATATGGGCCTGAAGTGTGAGCATAGCCTCCCAAGATATTGAGCTTCTTATCCTGCTGTCTGTCAGCTGGTATTAACCAGCATTATTCCAATAACTGACCAGTCTGCGTCTGCACACGTAGTGCTTAGCAAAGGTTATCCAGGGCTCTTTGTGTTTTCTGCATTCTTCTTGGGCTGGCTTGGATATTTAATGACTACCACCCTTGAATCATTATCAGTTATTTAGCAGTGATTAGACACAAATGCAGGAATTATCAGGATAACTTCATTAATTTTAAAGTTAAAACAAGGCAAAACACATGCTTTTTTCTAGAGATTAAAGGATTGTGGGGGTTGATCAGGAAAACCTTCAAAAGAACATCTGGCATTGATTGAGGGGCATCGATTGTTTCCAGACTACTAAAACTAGGACACTCTGATAGTTAGTGGTAATGGTTTAGGATAATTATATCCAGGCTTGGAAATTATTTGCTATTATCTCAAACCTTTTATATCCGATTTTAGAGATCGGATTTCTAATATTTAATAAAGCAAGTTATGATTTCAGGGATTCCTAGTACTTACTATCTATATGATAATTCATGCATGCTGTCACACTTTGTGATTATGCTGTGGAGTGCAGATGTCCACTTTCCATTAATCTCTGATGGGACACAAATCAAACTGTGTTATAAATAACTCTCTCAAATGTTTTTTTTGGGCATGTTGTTCTTTTGAAAAAGTCTTGAATATACCCAAACAACCTAAACTATCTTCAGTACCCTGTATTCAAATCTGTTGATCATTTAGATTTTTTTAAGGTCAGTTCAATTCTTCCTATGTGTTTTTTTTTGTTTCTTTTTATGCTTTGAATTGTCAGTTTGTGACATATTGTATCTATTTTTTTGTCATAAAGTTATAACTTTTTTGGGTTGAATTAGCTTTGCATCTCCAATAAGTGCATGTATAATTCAGTGTATCCGTTAGGGAGATGTTATCTTTTATTTGTTTTTTTCCAGTCTCCCCATGCACTTTTGCGTCATAATGACTGCACATGATGCATGAACGAGTACATACAGCACCGTTCTGCTCTATTGAGATCTGCCCGGACGGTCGTTCGGACGATGGGCGACGGGCGCTGTACACAGGCCAGATTCTCGTCCGATATCGGCCCTGAGCCGATTATCGGACGAGAACTATTGAACGTGTGTAGCCTTAGTCTGGTATCAGCAGATAGCTATTGCACTGATTCATGATGGCCATGTGAGATTGCAGTAATCCCATGAAATTACATCAATGAGATAAAAGAATGTCAGAAACTTCCTCACTGAGATTTACTAAAATACCATAGTTGATTTATTTGGCTCCTGGGATTAACAGCTGACCCCCAGCTTTACTGACACACAACATTTCTAACACCGCAATTTTCCAAAAGTTTACGCTTCTGTTGTTGAACTGGCTGCTTTTCTTAATGGCACTGGAAGTGGAAACAGCAATACAGCAACATTTTAAATTGAAATGTGTGACTACAGGTAGACTACCCCATTGCCTTCTGCCTGTAATCTGCCGAACCTTCTACACTGAGATGAAATCACCTTCTAGTGGGAATGGAACACACAGCAGGTTATGTCTCAGAAATAAAAGTCTGGTATAAAAATGCCAGCACTTAAATGTTCTCACAGGCACTCAATTTTAAAGGAAGGTTCTACAACTACCTTCTATTGATCCTGCATACAGATACATGAGCTTCCTCTACCAGAAACTACATGAAGCTCAGATAAGGGTAGAGTAAGTGAATTTTCTGACTTTAGTATACTGAAAAGCAGTAGTTTCTAGCGGAATGCTTCTAGTAGTTGACTGGCATTTCACTGGGTATTTGCTTTTTGTTTTTGCAGATTCAGCAGTGGGAACAGAACCTGGAAAAATTTAACATGGATCTCTTTCGTATGCGCTGCTATTTAGCAAGCCTGCAAGGAGGGGAGCTGCCAAACCCAAAAAGCCTATTAGCAGCCGCAGGACGGCCATCCAAGCTGGCACTAGGGAGGCTTGGTATCTTCTCTGTCTCTTCTTTCCATGCTTTGGTAAGTTGTGTTTAAAAATTATGGTTATTCTTTGAGGATAATGAATCCTAAGAATGAAAATGGTATATAGTGCAGCTAACCGCTCTTTATATGTGGTGGCTGCATTAGTGTTCAATTTTTGGCTAAAGGCATTTTCAGCAAGTACAAAAAATTCCAGTTGATCTTGTCAAAAATGCAATGTCAATGTTTTTTGTTGAACAAAATAACGTTTGTTCTGTAAACAACAAATCTTTTAACCCCATGTCATTGAAATTAACAAAGGCAGACTTATTTAAGGTCCAGTCTGGGTGGAAACCATGACATCCTCCATAGATACACTGGGGAAGATTGTGTATCCAGTTAGGGACATGAACTGTATTATTTGTTGGATGACAAGTTTAAAATAAAAAAAAAACTGAAAACAATAAACAAAAACAATGGAGCCATTACTTGTTAAGACAGATAAGCAGCAATGTTGGACTTAAAAGCTGCAATTGTTTTAGGTTTGAATACATTTTATAACTGTAAACCCCTTCAACTGAGGAGTTTGATATTTATTCAAACAAAATAATCTTTGTAGACAATAAGGATACTTTTGAAAATTTAGTATTTTACAATGAACACTAAATTTTTATGATGATTTTATTGGCTTGCTTTAACTGTAATTTTTCAACTAAAATGACTGGTTGCTCTGTTTTCTTTAGAAATTTGTATACTCATACAAAAAACATTTCTGGATCTACTTTAGGGCCGTCTCACTTCCTAACCCTTGATATTATTATTATTATTATTATTAATATTAATAAACAGGATTTATATAGCGCCAACATATTACGCAGCGCTGTACATTAAATAGGATATCCTGCTCTTATTCATTCAGGGGTAAGAGGTTGCCGTCTAGGGCAAGCTAGGGGTGGGTATGCACTTGGTGCAGGGACTGCGAGGATTAGGAGGGCAGCTGCCAACTAACTGGGTGAATTCAGCCTTAAATAGTCATATTGCCAAACTGTCTCTCTGTTCGTTCCTAATTTTTAGAGCTGAAGTAATGTCTTAATATTTGCAGAACTTGGTTGATATTTGCAAATAGCACTAATAGCACTATTAGTGAAAGAAGAGTCAGCAAACCTTAAGGTGAATTACAGGTCTTATCATAGTAACATCATCCTACTACATCCTGCATTGCTGTCGAAGACACTGTTTTTCAACCTTTTTTGAGCCACGCCACATTTTAACATTGAAAAAATCCTGCGGCACACCACAAATCAAAACCACTACAAAATGACACTCTGTGGCTAATTTACTTGTCTCTAAGAATAAACAAGGCAATTAAGCTACCTACTGCCACCCACTGACATGGAAGGGTATTACATTACTCTGTCAGTCACTACAGCACAGACACATTCGACATTGACTTGGATAATTTCTCACAGTAAACCCTGAAGATCTCTTACGGCACACTAGTGTGCCGCGGCACAGTGGTTGAAAATCACTGGTCTAAGATTTGTGGATTGAAATCCAACACACATTGGGCCTGATTCATTAAAGCTTTCCAAGAGTGGAGAAGATAGACTATCCTGGGAGAACCTAAGTAATTCAGCAAACCTGGAATGGATGTGGTCCAGGAAGGGAAATCCATTCCAGGTTTGGTGAACCACCCATGATAGTCTACCTGTTCCTGTCTTGGAGAGCTTTATTAAATCAGGCCAAGCACTCAGTATGTGCACCTCCAAGTGCAGTTGCAGCTGCATTCACTATATTATGGCAGAAGATCCCCAGAAACATTTAGAGTCTACTGTCTATTACTAGTGATTTCAACACAGCCTGAAGAAAATTGCAATGTAAGTCAAACAAAAAAACATATAATCTGAGTAGGCTAAAGTTAGATAAAAGTAGGTTGAGCTGAAATGTTTTAAGTCTAGAATCTATATTTACAGCTCCTGTATGATATTCCCTATATAATAATGTAATCTCCTGTTCAGGGAATTTGAAAATCCAGAACTCCACAGGTTCACTTCATTTAATGTTCCTGTACTTGTTTTACTGAACATTTCATTAATTCAGGCCCCTTGTGTTTATAACTGGGAAGAAAGATCTTTTAGTGGATTGATTGTTGTTTTAACAGCAAACTATCAGAGATTAAAAATGTATACTTATTCAAAAGAATTAAATCATTATTTTAATATTAGTGTTACAGTGCAGCAATATACAAGTAGTACCCGGGGTTACATATGAGATAGGGACTGTAGGTTTGTTCTTAAGTTGAATTTGTATGTAAGTCGGAACAGGTACATTATTTTAATAATTAAATAATATTAAATAATTAATACATTTTTTACTTTGCTGTGCATGCACAGTAATTGCCTAAACATTTTTAAATACACTCATCAGAATGACTGGTGTACTGTACTGACGAGAGACAACTTCCTGCTATGTAGGTACAGTACCAGCACGCTTCCTATTGAGAATGAATGAGGACGGAGAGGGGTGGCTCACCACCTGCCCACCACACAGTCACCTCCACTGCAAGGCTGTGTGGTGGGCGAGTAGTGGGGGTGACAGGCTCTGCCCCATCCAGCCTCGTGCAGTCAGGAGCAGTACCTGCAGGCTGGGGTGTGGTGGGCAGGCAGCGAACCACCCCCCTCCGCTCCATCCAGCCTCCAGGCGTGATGAACCTCCATGAAGCAGCCATATTGCTATTACCCTCACTTTTCCTGACCCCCTTCATTTTCTCTTCTTCAATAACCTCCACATATTGGGAAGGAATAGTCAAATGGCAGACATATGCAGCCACAGGGAGCTGTATGGGACAATTCCATATTTAAAAAGACACTTACTAAATAGGGACTCTCTTTCTCTATATTTGGAACAATAACGTTTTTTTAAGGAAGACATCATCAGTATGCAGCTCAATGTCCTATTACATTTGCTAAAAAACCAGTCCCGAAACCATAAAATATGTAACTCACTGCAGCCACATTTCGGATTCTTTTACATTGGGGGTGTTTAGTCCATTTTCATTGTACAAATGTATGTTTTAGTAATTACCTTTTGTTTGTGTTAAATATGAATATATGGAGTAGGATTATACTTTATTTTTAACTCTTTAGATCTGCTCACGGGACGAATCTGCCCTACGGAAACGAACATTTTCTCTTTCCCAAAAAGTGCAGATCAAGAAGAGTTTATTTTCTTCCCTTAAAGGGATTGACACCCTGGCCAGGAAGGGAAAGGAAAAAAGACCTTCAGTAACTCAGGTAAATGAAACAAAAAGGCAAATGTCAATTTTTATTCTGCCTACTAAAAATGTTATGACCGTTGTTTTGAAATAAAATGTGTAGAGTACGTGGATGTCTCTTTGTATAGTATTAGTATAGTACAGTATTGTATTGTCTCTTTTTATGTAAACCTCTAACCTTCTACACCCATTTATAGGCTGCAGGTTTCTAACTATTTTTATCCCATTCCTTTTACACCTAGATTTTTGATACTAATAGTAGCCAATCCGGCTCTGGAAACCAAATTCCACCCAATCAGAGTGGTTCAAGTGAGGTAAGCCTGCATGTTGTATGTGGTTACAATATAAATAGCTTGTAAATGTTATATCAATATGTAATATCAATAAATCAATTTTTTTAATATAAATATATATATATATATAGTGTATATATGTATACTTTTTTTTTGCTTGGATTGACATCTAAGCAAAAAACAGTCTAACAATACCATTTAGAGGTTGCTTTTTATTGTTAATTTGTGGCTAATTTATGTGCAATAATACAGTGGTAGGGAATACTGGTTTCATTCTTTTAGCTTTATACCTGTTGTCTTTCTTTTTGCTTTTGTATAAAGAAATAAGGGGCAACTAAGAGAAAATCTCACTCTAACATGGTTTAGGTGGCACTAAAAACTAGAGAAGGGTTTCAATATATTTCTGCTGTATCCAAAATGCACCCAAAATGTTAAAAAAAGGGCTTCACATAGACTTTAGGTACCCTTGTATTATTCACAGAGAAGGCTGTAATGTCAGCAGAATGACTTCTCACTGAGCCTCTTTGAGCTTGACATTTGGTTGATTTGATTGACAGGCAGAGCCACGTTTTAATGCAGGATTAAGCTGTGAAAACAGAGCAGTCTTTTCCACATCATGGGATTTTACAACTGCATAATTCAGTTTTGATTGTGAACTGCTGCTGCACGGTACATTGCAATGCTGGCTTCAAGTACTTGGGAACAGCTGGTCCTCAGTGGGGTACAAGTGTGAATACAAAAGCACAGCAGATAACAAAACTGTGGATAAAGAAGCACAGTAATATTATCAGCACTCTGCTGGTGTTGAGCCCTGGAAAACCCTTACTTTTTGGCACATTAGGTGTGTTCACTGTAGCAAAGTGTGAAAAATGCCTTTCTCTCTGCTGTGTTGTAAATGAAATGCATGGGCTGTGAACCAGTCCTGTATGTTTCTCCTTGCGGGTACCACTTTTGTTCAGTTATGTGTTAGCAGTAATAAAATTTAACATCTGTAACTAATGATTTCTTCATTTTATGTAAACAATTAAATCAGGGAACAGTTTTGTGTTAAATTAAGTATGTATTGTGCTACATTCAAAACTTCAAATCACCATTGAAAGTAATTAAAAATAATGCAATATGTAAGGTTTGGGGATTTTAAGGAAGAAGTCGCCTAAAGCAGAGGCAGCATACAGATGGTGCTCATAGTAAAAGATCCACAATACCTGCTGTTCTCATGTTGGTATTAGGTAAAACTGCATATAAAAGCAATATATGTGTAAACAAGGTATTATATATGGTAGCTGTATTCATTGTATTCCCATACTGCACATATAAGAGGCATTTCTAGAGTGAAGATGTGTCTTTAGCAGCATATTTTTTTATTATTAGAAATTTGTATTCATTTTGTAAAGATTAGCATAACTAAACGTCTAGTCTATACAGAAAGAAAAAGCAGAGAGGGTCTTTTTGGCATACCAGATAAAAAGTATTTACTCCCAATGGGAAAGGCATGAAAAGTAGAAAAAGTAATAATAGTTATCCACATTTACAGTCTTTTTTTAGTGATCGCAAATGACATTGCCATCTCTATTCTCAACGCGTTTCGCCGGTTGGCTTCTTCAAGGGACTTAAGAGACATTTACTAATTTATAGAACAATAACAGAAAGGGTCTAATAAGCATCTCAATTCAAAAAGGTATACAGTACATTCAAATTGATATAACAGCATAAGATTTGAAAGACAAATTAACAAAAGCAAAATACAGTATATAAACATAACTTTTTTTTCTTCATAGATTTACTATGTACAAATATTTTTAGTATGCAGAAACAAGCTTTAAGGGTGTTGTATATAAAAAAATGTTATCATGGCTACTTAGAGGTACTTATGTTATATGTGAAGATGTATTTTTAGGGTATATCTTATAGGGTACTGTATGATAAGTCATGTAGTGATGTTTTAAAGTGTCTATATACAATAGGTATATTTGCACTTACATTGAGGAGTGATCACTTGGTCCTGTTTAACAAACTGGTTAGTTGTAGAGAGAGAGAGAGATAGAGATGTTCTTTGTTACCTAGGTAAGAATTATTTTTATTAATATTAAACAGGATTTATATAGCGCTAACATATTACGCAGCACTGTGCAAATGATTGCAAATGATAGATGAATACAGACAGTGACACAGGAGGAGAATGTAATTGGTTTTCAGTTTGTTGGGTAAGATACTTTAGAAAAGATAAATAAAATTTTATATCTTGCATGGGTTACCCATGAGGCACATATTAAAAACATAATTTTGTACAATTATTAGTTCATTAAAGCTGACATCTATTTTAAATTTTATTAATAATATTAATATTAAACAATATTTATATGGAACCAACATATTACGAAGCACTGTACATTGAATAGGGGTTGCAAATGAGAGATGACAGACAGTGACACAGGAGGAGAAGATGACTGCTCAGAAGGGCTTACAAACTAAGATGCTTCTAGTTTATACTTTGTAACTTGTACAGCAGCATTCAGAAACAGAGATAGTACCTGTCACCAATCAAGTGCACTACATGCACATGTGCTATCAAGGAAGAACAAAAACTTGACCATTTTCAGTCTGGTAGATAGAATATGACCAAGTTGTATTGCATAAGTGCAGTGGAGAAAAGTCGGGTCAGCAAAACAGGCTGTGCCGTGTAGTATGATAGTATAAATCTCAGGATTTGGTGACCAAAAGTACAAATCCTTTGGCAGGTAAAACCTCTCCTTTGTATGTATTCCAATTATGTATTTAGCTGTTTGGTTGGAGTTCAGATTTAAATGCAAACCTCTGCTGACATTGCAAACCACCAACTGAAAATGCGAGTTGTTTGGCTGACGCTCTAATCTAACGCATTAGTAGTTTCTGAGTCCCTACCCCACTACAATCACAATAACCACAACTACTAATCTGCATAGGAGAACTCAGAAAAAGGCAGAATATATATTTCTCAAGGAGTCCTTTAATTCATATTTGGTTAGACCTCAAATTATGTCATCTTGGCTGAGATGTTTTCAGTTGAATACTTGGAAGGGAACATTAAATGATTATTCATTTTTATAGAATACTCATAAACACATTTGCATATGAATTCATCTATTTTGTGTTGTGATTAGAACTCAGCATTTAAAACACAACTTCAGCTAACTTTTCTCTCCTATGTAAAATGACAAGCAATGTATTTAAGTTGCACAGGCACAATAAGTGTCAGTTTTATTTTTTTGGCATGTCAATTACATTGCTAGCAGACTTTTTCTTCCATACTGAAAAAAACTTTAACTTATCTGATTTTTGTAGCATTTCTATTTATAATTATGTATAGAAAAAGACAATTAGACTATACCAATTATATTTACTTTGCAAAGCATGCTGGTCTTTCTGATATTTTAGCTTGAAGGTGTACACGCGGAGTAACTGTTTAATGGCAGTAATTGATTCCCACCAGGAAATGTTTGAGGAAATTTAAGATTCCCTGTTTTATAAGTAGAGCTCTAAATGTTGGATTTCCACAAATTTTCTGTCTCCAAGATGAACAGATGAAATCTGTTAACCCTTTTATCCAAAACTTAAAAAAAAATTAAACAAAAAAAAATGTATTATGATGTGACTTTTTCACCATGAAAACAGAAAATACTAAATTACCCCAGGTGAACAGCATAAATTAATAAGGAATGGCTTTTTTAATTTCTTTCATCCGGTCACCATTACTACCACTGAATGCACTTTCTTGTAATTCTATCCATTTTTTTCACGTGTCTGACTATTCCTTTCTTTTTCCATTTCTGTTGTTTCCTCTACGGAATAAAAACCACATGGATAATTTAAAATGTATGCCACATAATTGCCCTGACATACAGTAATAAACCCTTTAAACTGTACAGACTGATCATTATGAGGGTGTGTAAATTGATCTTTTTTAATCTAATTAGGACAATATATATAATATAAGCATGAAAAACAAAATGTTGTCTGGATCCAAAAATACTAGTGGTTTAGTCACCAGTTCTCTGTGGTATTCTAATGGTAATACCCTTTAGTATGTTAATAACTTTATTTGCAAGCTGCTGTGCTGAATTACTCCCTGGTTGGGCAAAGTTAGTGATGTCACCATGTCATATGCGCATTTTCATTGAGTTCTGACCAGACTAACAAAGAAGCAATAGCAAAACCAAAAACAACCTTTACAAATACATCAATATGTTTTTTATTCAACCGTTGGTATTCACAGAAATAATGAAAGTTATAGTATGGAAATATTTTGATCCAGGAAAAGCATCTGATTGCCTTCATCGGGTCAAGGGTAAGTTTTTACTCTTTTGAGGAAAAGATCAAGGGGTGTTTTAATTTGCCCTTTTCTGGACATAAACAATTTTGTGAATAGTTGAACTTGATGGATATCTGTCTTTTGTTCAGCTCTGTTAACTATGTAATTATATGTAATTGTGTCCATAAGGTAACATCATCTGTGACACATTTGCTGTTGGGTGAAGGGAATTTGGCTCCTAGTATACTTGAAACCCTACAGGGAGTAGCCCAGCCAATCTACATAGGACTTCTAAGTCCCCGTGCATGGTTTAGTGAAATTTATGGGCAGTGACAAACAGAATTCATGCACATGAATAAAAAGCACATGGGAAACGTTTGTATTATTTTTTTTGTAAAATGTTTAACTTTTTATAGTACCTTTTGTAAATCTATGAATTACACTTCATGAAGTAAGTGAAAGAAATTGTTTGACTTAAGACAAATATAAAAACCTATTCTTTATTCCTGTTATTATTTAATTTAAAAATCATGAAGTGTTATTTAAATAATGATATAATAGTTCTGTGTAATAATCTACTGTATACCAGGCGAAATGTGACTGCACTGACAGCCAATCAGACTGCACACGATTGTAAGGCTGGATATAAACCATATGTGGTTTTTTTAATGCACGCTATGTGCTTTAAACATTTTGCTTTTCCATAGCAGGAACCAGATTACTATTTCCTTATTGCAAATTATAAGCATATCCAGTTACCAGTACACATCAAAGCAAGTGCATTGGTGTAATATGGGCCCTTTGAAATCAATGGGTCTGATTTATTAAAGCTCTCCAACACTAGAGAAGATAGACTATCATGGGAGAACCTGGGTGATCCAGCGAACCTGAAATGGATCTGGTCCAGGATTGAAAATATTTGTCAACTAATAAATGATTTTTGAAAAATCCATTCCAGATTTGCTATATCACGCGCACTGTTCAGGCCCAAGATCAGGTGATGTAGATTGGGGAAAAAGCTTGCCAATCTCACTAAGCATGTGTGAAATCGGCAATTTTTTCCCTTTTTTTCTGATTGATGAAAAGGCTTCTTCTGCGCATGCCTGACGTAGGTATCCCGGGAGGCTCTGCGCTCCCATTCATTCTTGATCACCTAGGCCATCAAAAATTAGGAGGACGGTGTTGCACTTAAAAAAACACAAACAAACAGAATTTTTCTTTAAATTAATGGGTTGTCCACTATTTTATGTAAAGTGAAAATTCTGAGTTTAGGTACGCTTTAAACAACTGAACGCTGCAAATATTTACAAAGATCAGTGACAAGTAAATTAAAGGAAATTAAGGTCAGCAGCCAGACTGATAGTGGTTATTAGCCTGTGAAACTAATGCTATTATAATGGATATGTCTTGCAGAATTCTGTACAAGCAAGCTGTTCGTTTATGCCAACATTTTTCTGCAGATTGGGTTTGACTTGACACTGTGAGTTAAAGTAAGCCTCCCTGATTACCACAAGTAGACAGAGAGATGGCTGTAAACTAAAAGGGTGGCTTTGTACTCGGAGCTGCCAGGAATAGCCAGCATACCACATTTGTTCTAGATTGCTAGTTTGCAATAGAAAACCATTCTCTGTGCAAGCTGGCGTTTGTAAGAGGGGGGATTAGTTATAAAGCAGCTGTCATAGCACAGGGGGGTTTGTTGACAGAGCAATGTAAAATACTTGTAGTCCATGCATGCTGCAGCTATGTGCCTGGTTTGTGTGCCTTGTTCTATAATACAAAACATAAAATGTACATTAGTCATTTGCCTATTCTACAACTGCAGCATGTCTTAATATTTGGAGGACAGTTTACATGACTGGAAATAATACATACTTTGGATTCACATTTGCTTCTTCATTTATTTAGCTCAGCTTTCAGTTTTAGTTCATTTTCCGAGTAGTTTACATCCATGTTTTTTTTTCTTAGAGCAAGTACAACCAAGGTTTAGAGAGCTTTTAAACAGTTAGACAAGACATGGCTTTTTATGAAACTAAATGGTCCTGTATTCAGACAACATTGCTCTGTAACTTTGTGTTGTAGGTAAGTATATAAGTGGTACAAGATGGTGATAATTGGACATTAGACAAACCAAAATTGGAGCTTTTCTCCCTACATGCACACTCATTTATGTATTCTATTAAACATGATGCTGATCTTATCAAAGCAGAATCTCTTTGTATAATAAATGCAAAGGAATATTGTTTTGGCATAGAAAAGTCTGGGACCAAGTCTGGTGATTCCAGGGGGTAGAAGGGGGCAATTACCACAAACAGGTCATATATTGTACAGTAGAAAATATTTGATATGTTTATAATGTACAGGAAAGTGTATAGCTCCTTGGATTATAGACAGTTGTACAATGTGGAGCATTTTGCACGATGGAATGTAAAGCACAGTGTTCAGAGTGAAACATGCAGTGCAGTTTTGTGCCCAAAAAGAATGATGCAGGGCGTATAGATTTTAAAGCACAGGGAATAGCGTAGAGCAGTGATTCTCATCCTTTTTTAACATAGGGAAACCCTTGAAAACCCTTTCTATATTTACTATATCCACAGCTCACAATACATTAGCGTGGTGGTCAGTGGGAAGCATGCTTTTTACATTGTTGGCAAGTGGGAAGAATGTCACACCTACAGATGAGATTGCTCAAAGAACCCCTAGCAAACTCTGAAGGAACTTTGAGAAACACTGGAGTAGAGCATATAAAGTATTTTATGTACTACACAGGAAACAGATTTGAGTGGTGTCATTTGGATACTTGAAGGTAACTATAGAAAACACATACAAATTTATATTCCTATTTTCCAGGTTTCATGCAAGTAAGGGCCATTTTAGACCTGCTGTGAGACACAAAGTTTTTGTCTTAACTGCAGTCCCAATTGAATAGGAGAGGTTGAGAACCATTCTTTTGCATGCATCTGTAGCAGATCGTAGCATGGTTCCCAAAAGCTGCCAACCACGCGGTTTCATTCTGTTGATGTGAAAGGGCCCTATGTGATTTAAATATATTTCACAGTTGAACAATATATGTGATTTATTTTTTTACATAGCTCCAAAACGTAAAGAGGCAACATTGTATACAAAGGATTAAAGCAGGCAATGTAAGCTAGGGGCATAGATTTGAAAAAAATTGTTGAGTCAGAGGGTCAGAGGCCGTTGCAATTGCAGAAGGAGTTACTATAATAGATGGCTATGGTAGTGTGTCAGAGCATTTAAAGCACCCAAGTGACTGACTAAGATTGAAAACCTATTATACTGTGGTTTTTCCTGAACCTGTTTTTATATCACAATAATAGATAAGGATTAGAATCTGATTGCTGTTTGCAGTCTTCAAATTTTCTAAAGCAGGCAGTAGGTATCTTCATGTACCTTTATGGAAAGTCCTTCTTGCAGCACCCTAGGAGCCACCTAAATTTAGTCTGCAACTTCCAGGCTTTCAGAAAACCAGATTCATGACATATGTTCTCTGTAGGATTTATTGCAAATAGGCATTGCTCAATGGTTCCCAAACAGTACTGTGGGATGCTGCAGGCTTGTCTAAGCTTCTGCTGTCTAATAAATTGCAGTTGTGCATATAGTAAAAACCAGGCTTCTGGGGTGCATAGAGGTATGTTTGGGGACCCACCTGTGCCTACTTTTATACCAGGTATTTAACACTTTGAAACCATGCTATCAAAGCTTTGCAGAATGGAAAAAAAATTTAACGTGGAACTCAAAGTCGGAGAAAATGGGCCTGATTTATTAAAGCTCTCCAAGGCTGGAGAGAATACATTTTCAATAGTGAAGCTGGGTGATCCAGCAAACCTGGACTGAATTTCCTAAAAGTCATTTGGTATTTGTTAGCAAATGTGTTCAATCCTGGACCTGATCCATACCGGGTTTGCTGGATCACCCAACTTCACTGATGAAAGCGTATCCTTTCCAGCCTTGGAGAGCTTTATTAAATCAGGACCAATGTGTCAGCCTCATTTGAATTCCTTTTACCCCCAAGAAAAGTAAAACTATGACATAAGGATAAACCTTTAACTAAATCTATTCTAAGTCTTACCTATTTTACTAACACTTTTCTTGTTTAGCCCATTGTAAGAATATAACAAAAACAAAACACATTAACATATTAGGAAGGACTATGAGGCACAAAACTAGAACTAGAACAGGGAAGGAGATGTGATATTAGTCATAATGGCTACACTCTAAATATTTAGCCCTCATGTGGCTTGGTTTCTTCAGAAGGAAAGATTGCATAAAATGATGGGCTTTTTAACCACAGTTTCAAAATAATTTCAGGAAAGCATAATAACATGTTTCCATTGCAATTTCTAGAGCAAAAATATGTATTGTGAAAAGAATACGATCAATGTTAGTGGTCTGTTTTACAGATTAACTAGCATGAAAGTCATTCTTTACATTTTCATTTAGGTTTTTCAGGCTTAGAAATGGGCATTTTATTACAACACAGTTTGTATTTCCAACATAAATTCCATCACTGGAAAATTCACAGTTCCTAAAACATGATTCCAGGCTTACATTTTGTTCCATTGCTTGTAAAGGAAGATATCCAGTTTTTTTCCTTCTCTATTTTTTTATTTTGAACTTTTGCTACATCTAGTTTTTTCATCATCCAATCTTTATTGGTAAACTAAGATGGGGTACTTGGTTAAGGTTGTGATGGCCACATCATGTTGTCAGGAAGCCCCTTCTTTCGGGCATAGAAGTTATGAACATGCCTCATAGTTCAAGGGGTAGTTATGATGCCAATGCCTTGTTATAACACCAGCCTTGTTCCTCTTTCATATTATCACCATTTCTGCTCTTTCTGGGTAAAACAGGTCTTAGTCTTCTATTTTCACATGAGAACAAGGCAAAATGCACAAGAGTGGCAAAAAGAAACATCACAGATATTGTAGAAACAAGCTTTAAAGCAGATATAACAGAAAACCGTTGGTATTGACTGCTTAATCATTATCAATTGACTCTGTCTTTCTGGTCAATACACTTACAGGTGTTTGAGAATCTTATGCTTTGTCTCATGGGAATGTATGCTTGGTGCCAGGCTTAAAACCTCTTTAAGTTATACATAAAAAATGGGTAT
The DNA here is from genome assembly GCF_032062135.1 of Pyxicephalus adspersus. Classification (NCBI taxonomy): domain Eukaryota; kingdom Metazoa; phylum Chordata; class Amphibia; order Anura; family Pyxicephalidae; genus Pyxicephalus; species Pyxicephalus adspersus. The sequence goes on along the minus strand of NC_092861.1, from coordinate 116,387,360 downwards.
TATGGTAGTACATCCACCCTGCTTAGGCTGCTGTTGCAGAACTCGAAAAATGTTTTTTTTGCTCATTTATGCTACTAGTCAACGCATAACTTAAAGCTAAAGCAGTAGTTGTGGGATAGAGAGTGGGCAAGATAAGTCCCAATTAAGAAATCAAAAATGACTACATTAAACACATATCAAATAAAGTAGTTACAGCACAAACATTAAGATATGAAAATCACTTGGAAAGAAAAACATGTGGGCTAAGAAGAATAACTAAAACAGTTAAGCACCTACAAAGACACTAAAAGCTTCTTTTACTACTAGATACTGTATTGCATAGTCTAACAGCATGGTTAATCCAGTGTGTCTTTTTTATGATGTCATGGCAAAATTAGGACAGTTTGGAGAAAATGATTTATTTGTATTCAGCTTTGCAGTAACACCTTAGTATTAGTGTACCTTTAGCAGTTATGTTATAAGAATAAGATTTTCAAACTATATCATTACTGTAGACAGATAAGCTATAGAAAGACACAAAGATAATTTTTAGTATCATAAGTATATTAAGATGAAGTACATTGTGTACATTAAAGCTACGTAAACACATCTGATGATTTGTGTCCAAGAAGAATGACTGTGCTCGGCTAAAATCTGACATGTGTCCAGCGGTCTCCCAATGTCATTCATCAGTCTGCCATGGCGAAGCACAACGAGGTGTCGCTTGTGCTTTTCCCTCCCCTCTCTATAGAACAGAATGGCGATCGTTCGCCTGTTACTGAAAACAATCACTAAAGAGCTTTTCCAGTGACAATCGTCTGATGTCCATTAGATGTCAGTACAAGGCCTTAGGCTACATACACATGTGGAATAATTGTCGTTGGAAAGGATCTTTCACGATCCTTAACAACGACAATTGATACATGAACGAGTGCTGTACATACAGCACCATTCTGCTGTATCGAGAGGGGAGAATGACAGAGTGGCAGAACGCTGCGCTCTCTCCCCTTTCACTTGCGAACGTCGATCATCTGTGGATCTGTTAGGCCGTTCGTTTGGCAAGATTCTCATCCAAATATCGTCCCCGAGCCAATTATCAGACGAGCACCATTACATGTGTGTACGTAGCCTTAGGCTCCCTATCTCAAAGCCTATCTACCGTTGTGCATCTGTTTGTCTTGATTAAGTGCAGCAGTGAGCAGTGCATACACAACTCTTAGGATTTCTTTGCATGTACTGGACTGAGGAAGCTTTGGGACCCATGGAAGACTGCAGCTTCTGACCTTACAGCAGCAGGGATTTTTAAAGTTATTTTGTTTATATACCTTGTATTACCTGACCAGTAGCTGGGAAGTACTTTCTAATAAGAAATTCACATTTCTGTAATCACAAAAGAGGATTACAGGAGCAATACCTCTTTGGGTTTCCAAGATGTTTTCTCAGTTATGTAATAGGAAATTTGGAATTGTACCGGTTACATTTCCTGCTGCTTTTTAATGCCCTTTGTGGTGCTTTATAGCTTATCAGAAATCTAGCCAAATACATTCAATAGTATTCTCTTGTTATTCTTTATAAAATCCCTTTTTCCTTTTTAAAGTGTATGGGTAGCTAACAGATGATATAGCCGGGTTGCTTTTCTTGTGACAGAATTATGTTCGTCAGTGGCAGCCTTGCTGCTGGCTCCCTCTTGCTTTTCCGCCCCCAGTTTGAACAGTGTTATTAAGTAACTCTGGTGTGTGGGTAGAATGGCTTTAAAAAAATAGATGTGTTGTAGAAAAGAAATGCAGATTCCAATCTCATTAAATGTTCTTAGTGTCCTGTGGAGTTGTTGGGCATAAGGCAAATCACTGCTCTTTATTCTTTGATTTTCCTTTGATTCTCCAGATTCCTTAGTCTATTTTGCAGTTATAGCAAGCAAAGAAACCAGCACATCCAGTATTGCCCCTATAGATTACATACCACTCATGGCCTTGATGGAAACTGAGCAGAAAAGTATGCTCTTCCCTAGTGGTGGGCATAACCAACAGTGGGTGAACTGTACAGACTTGAGGCCCTTGTTGTGACCCCTGTTGGCTGAGGAGGGTCTGGAGCCTCATTTAGAGGCACACTTTGCACATCCCTACGTCTGCCTCTGCTCCACCCTCATTAGGCTATACCTCCCTGCACAGGAAGTTACAGCCAACTTACATCCTTTTGAGCATATGCTGTAATATTTTCCTTTGAAAATAAAAATATAAATTCTGTATATTTTTTTTTTTTTTTCCTAATTTTTTTTTCCTTCTGTGGTTTTAACCCGGAGATATTTCTCCAGTATAGAGACTCTGTATATAGATACTACACTCTAACCACCTTTTATCTTTATCACAACAAATCCTCACAGATCCTCTGCAGTCCCTCCTCCATTGTTTCTGCATAAGTAGTCTATGTCTCCAGCTTCAGTTTCTGCATGGGGTCTTCACACATTTGCATTTGATAGAAGGGGCACAACAGGCGTATCTACAGCTGTACATTCGCTATGCGGTGTCTTCCAATAGAGGCATTAAAGAATACCTTGTCTCTTAACCCTTGTACCCCTGTTTGAATTGAGCCTAAGATCCTATAAGCACTGCTAGTACTCTATGTTCCATGCCAACAGGCCAGAGGGTCTGTCTTAAAAAAAAAAAAAACTTTATTCCCTGTTATTCTCCTAGTTTAATTGCCCCCATTTTTTCATTTGCATTCTTGGTTTACTGGCATTGGTTAGAGAGATGCTCAAATTACTTTCATTGCTTGAGTGCAAACAAGGACTCCCAATCATCGTTTCTTAATCTTTTTACCCCTATAATATTTTTCAAGTGCCAGGAAATACCTGCTAAATAACCAATTTATTGGGGGTCAGTGGGGGAAAAAAGGATCTTAAATTGGTGGCCTGTGAAAAAATGTGCCTCTTACAGTGGTAGTTTGAATACCATTTTTAGAAACAACAAAAACACTTTAATAAACAAAAAAAAAAACATTGTTAGTTAGTTTGGATTTTACAAAGTGGTGTTGGCAACAGAACTATGCAGACATCATCAAATGGGAGGTCAATCAGCTACAGACTAGGGTCCCCTGGCAACCTCTGGAGGAACCCTGGTCGAGAATGGCTGCTTCTGCATGGGTAAATCCAGGGGTTTTCGTTTTAGTGTTAGTCCACAAGAGTTTTCCTTTTAGTTTTAAAGAACCGTGTTTTACTTTCTGTATCCCCTCATGTAGCTAGCTTAATCTAGCACTTTCTGTCACTGAATGACTCTCTCAAAATTCATAGTTTTTAATGCTTTTTAAATAACTCTGTGCATATATTTTTTCTGACTGATATCCTACTCAGATAATTTGAAGTGAGTAATGTGAGATTAATTTTAAAATAACAAGTGTTACTATAGATAAAGTGCTAATTCTTCTCTGTGATTTCACAGAATTTTAGATATTTCTAAATAATATTAGATGGCAATGGGTGTAAAACTAAAGAATTTTTCAGCAAAATCTAGATCAGGGGTCGGCAAACTTTTTGGACTATTAGGCCATTTCAGGGTCTCAAGAAGGCACACTAGGCCAGAAAAAAAAAAGTGTCCAAGGAAAGGTTTTTTCCAACTGTGACTGCAAACGAGAAGCCTCAGTCTTCCGCTCATCCACGGTATAGTCTCTGTATGTGTGTGCATGCTTGGCACCGAAGTGCCCCTTGAGATTCGACCGCTTGAAAGTGCTGTTGGTGTCGTTGCACACTAAACACAGGGTTTTGTTGAAGAATAATTTGTACTTCCATTCGGGGTTGAAGACACTACATTCAAGGTCAACCTTCCAGAGACTGGTAGCTGCACGTTGCTTCTGCTCTTTAGGCATAGTAATTGGGGTTACTGTGCGGGAACTCGATGATATCGCGGGAACTTGCAATAACGCAACAATTCAATTAGGCCGGATCTAACAATAAATAACTAGGAATACTGGCTAGGCTGTATTCGGCCTAAAGGCCGGAGTTTGCCTACCTCTGCTCTAGATATTTGTTTTACACAGCTGTAAGTGCAATCTATTAAAAAGTTAAGTTTTTAGTTAGATTGATTATGATGTGCTTAATCAGGAGCTAAGCCAGTTGGGTGTCTTAGGGCTAATTCACACTGGCAGTGAGGGTGCAAGACATTTACCGCTTCCACATGACTAGGAACGCTGCCACTAGATCTAGGAACAATTGCACCATTAACTAATTGAGTAAACGTGTGAAAAGTCAGAACATTTTATTCATAAGAAAAATACATTATTTTCAATCCTTACCACCTTTTTTAATTTCTCATCATAAGCGGTCCCAGCAGAAGGACTCTCAAAACAAATACAATGAATGTCCACATGTTTTTTTACCTTCTCACTGTATCCAATTTTTTTCTTTCTAGATCATTTTTTAAAATTATTTTTTAGTGGATTTAGTTTAGTTATTTAGTTAAAGAATATTAAAATGTTACATGAAGATACAGTAGTAATTACAACAATAAATCTCAACAAATATTGAAAACAATAAAGTGTCTAAGTTTTTGTTTTAATAATTATTATTAATAATGCTATTATATATATTAATAATATATAATATATGTACGCAAACACAAACATTCCCCTTCAGTAAGCAGCATAGGATTTGTTATGTGTCTTGTCTTTAACAAGAAATCCATAACTGCCAAAAGTAATTAGGAATTAATTAGCTCAGCGGTTTCACACTAAATGCACATAAATTGTGATTACACAGAGGCTGGATCCAATTTCTTTGGATCTTTCCACCTTGCTGTGTACTGCATGTGCTATGATAACAGTTTCCTCCTCTCCTCTGTTTCATACCTTTTAATTACACCACATACTATTATATTCATCTTGCAAAGTAAAAAAATATTAAAAATGTAGTAGAACAGAAAATTTTAAACATTTAAATCAACTATAATAGAAAATAGAAATAAACATTGCTGTATAAAGCCAGACTTACACTCTAGTTAACAAGATGTGGGATATGTGAAAGAAAACAGTTTGGAGTTCTTATGCACTTCAATAAATGTACAATAATGGTTTTAAAAGCTTGTAAATAGTTAGGTAGCGATGTGTTTGTTCATTATATATGCAGGTTTTGCTCTCTACTTTGTAGTGCAACACAATTGTTTTGCCTTCATTCAAGCAACTGCTAGTCAGGTGATTGCTATAAAATGCCAGATCTTTGCCTAGTGGCTAAACCAAAGATGTATTTGGTTACATTTGTACACTTTACACAATGTTTTCTACTTTAGATGAGGTAAGGGTTAGAACCACCTCCAGGTATTTCTTTATGTCTGGTTCTCCGATTGAGAGATTGTCCTGGCAATGGCAGCAAAAACTTGGCAGCTAAACTGGAAAAATGCTTATTTCGAGGTTTCACGTTAGGATAATATTGGTGTATAAAAATAAAAGTTCCATTGTCAGTAAAAAAAGATTTCATTTTGATTTATAGTTTACGCTTTGTTTGGAACTTTGGGGTTAGACTCAGTTATCAAGGAACCATTATATCCAATGATCACCATAACAGGAGTAAGATGTACAGCACAATCCAAGAAACACGCCAGAGCTATACCCTGATTGATAGCAAGAAATGCAGATTGGAGAACCAAAGCATCAAACCAACAATCAGAACATTTTGCCTAATGAGTAATGCTGGCCGTCTGGTGTCGTCACGAGCATACTTGAACATGCCTGTGCTGCTTTCTGTATAATAGCCAGCAGATGGCGCGGGGGCGCTTCTAGGATTGGTACACTGTGTGCCAAGTGGGAGAGATGCCAGGGCTGCCAGCAGCCACATTAAAAGACAACCGGCAGCTCCACTCAGAGGCAAGTGGGAGTCAATAGTTCCTTACAAGTAACATCCATGTTTGGCTTGAAATATTTTTTAGACTGTATGTTGAATCTGGTATATCAAGTATGCTACTAAATAATAGGTGGATAGCATTATTTCTTGTTCCATAGTGCCATCTACTGGTAAATGCATTTAAATTCTTTAATAGAAGATGATATCTGGTGTTGCTATCTTGTGATGAAAAAAATCTCATACAAATGTACTTGAAATTAATAAATAACTATCAGGAGAATATTGCATGAAGTATTGACATTACAAACATACCATATTGACAACAAATAACTCTTAATGCATGTTTTCTTGGCAGAATGTGGATGAGATGTTGAATATATATAACACAGTTCCAGAGGACACCCACAAGGAAAGTTCCTGGGAAATTCCAATATTCATCCATTTTTATGACAACCATGATGTTACAATCAACCTCAGACCGGAACACAGGGTGGAAGACATCTTAAATTTAGCGTGTAAAGTAAGTAGCTAATCAGGTAATAATGCACTACATATATAAACATTTGAGAATCAATACAATGTAAACAACACACATTAAAAGTATTGTTAATATAAAAATGATTATGACAACATTAGGTATGTAAAGTCTAGTATGAATATGCCTCTGGTGCTCTTAGAAGCAAATTATTTTTTTCCTTTCAATTTTATGAAAGAAGACAAAATGTTCAAGTGCTAACTTGAATCTGCAAGCGAAGAATTAGTATTTGTGTATGGTATATATCAATGTGGCAAACATTTGAATAATATTGGAGAACATTAAAAAGGTTGCTAACTCTTCTAATGAATGTTTTCACTCTATGTTTTTTTTTTAACATTTTAGGATGTATTATTCAAAAAAGTTGGAGTTTTACATTAACAAATGCACATATCTTCCTATAAATTCATGGCTCATTGGTGAAGCTTCATAGTTATAACAAGATACCTTTTTCCTTGATCCTGCGCCAGTTCAATATTTTGTAGGGTGAAAATTGATTTATTAAGGGTCAATAGCAGTGATAGCATCATCAACCATGTCCTCATTTATTCACTTTATTCTAAATCAGAAAGGGACTCATTTACTCACCAAATGAATGAGATTTCTATCAGTCAAAGGGAGCTGCAGAGCAAGCCCTTCTTCTGTGCCTCCCTTTCATATAATCCAATGCTCTGGAAACACATCATTATGTAATAATAGTTTATTTGTAAAACACAGGTTGTATATAGATAGTGTAAAAAAAAAGAAATAAGAAAACCATATATATACATAAAACAAACGCAACATAAATATTACTGAACCTAAAATGTAGTTTCTCTTTACAACAGTAAAAAGAGGAGAGTGATGATCCAGTGCACTCTTCTTAATAAAGAAGATATCATTTTGTGGCCAGATAGCATTTTTTGTTGTTGAGCTCAGGGAAAGGTGACTTCCTTTGTAGATTTAGGCCAAATGTTAAATCTTTTACCATCCACAAGATGGCAGACAAAATTCAGTTTTATTTTATGATATCTGGGAAAGTTAATACTTTTGCTGCAGTTTAACTTCAATTAATAAAATTTAATTGCCTGTGCAGATGAAGAACATTGCAATTATGGCCTGAAATTCATGCGTGCAAAGGTGAAATGAGATAGAACCTAAATGTCTTGTACATGGTCAAACTCAAAATTAGGCGTTGTATTCATTCGGCTTCTAGTGAAGAAATTGGGGGAGCAGTGTCTAGGGGGGGGGGGGGGGGGGGGGGGGGGAGGAAGCTCATCCATAGGACATCCATGTGTTCTGCATACTAATATGTGCATCTTCACTGCTTTCGCTGCATTGAACACACTTGGTAAAAATGCTATGAGTAACACTCAGCGAGATGCAAAACAATTCACATATGCAGCATGTCAGTGTGTTTTCCCCTTATCTGCTTGTGACTACAAGCAGACCTGAGTTATGCAGAAATAGATAAAATCTGGTATCCTTTGGTTCTCTAGAGATGATGATGGTGATGATTGTGTACCTACTTCAAGTAAAGGAATTTGAGCTTAACATAAACACATACATAGGTGCATGCGCATGCTGCAAGGATGCTGGTATTCTATTTCTTGATCTCCCTATAGAGCACATTATGATTCATATCACATATGTTGAGATGGATAATTTGCATAATAAGGACAGGCAGATCTCAGCAGGCACAAATAATTTTAACTGTAATATATTTGGGCATATTCACATGCAAATATGTGTAATAATGACAGCCTTGCTCATAATGCTTAACCATTTTAATCAAATATATTACTATGTATAAGGGCAAACATCTTTTAAAAAAATTAAAAGCAAATAATAGGAAGAAAAATATCTGGGCAGTTGATTATTCATAAAGTTTTTCAAAAGCTAACGGATCTTTAAATATAGCCATGTGAATATACTTCTTAAAGGAATTTTCCTAAAAAGCTTCTAATTCTTTTGTAATGTGCCTTTGACCAATCTAGCAACAGTTGGTTTCATCCATATCATAGTCCTCTCCTCCTCCGGGAATGTCAAATTACTGTCTTGGCTGATCTATCCTTCCCGTCACTTTCCTGCATTAACATTTGTAGGTGCACTTGGAGGAGCAAAAGGAAGAACTGAGCCTGCTGAGGTTTCTGACATCACATAGAAGATGGATGCATTCAGCAGCAGTCTCAGATCTTTAGGATGTCTGCACAAAAGAAGCTTTGACAGGCAAATGATGTGCAATACTGATTCTGCTGGGGCTCCGGAAATCACATTCAAGATGGCAGCAGCCACCAGCAGTCTCAGATCTTTTGCACTGCTACACAAGTCTTGTCATGCAGATATGTATGTTAAATGCACATATCCTATGAATAGGGGTTTTAAGCATCTTTGCTTCAGACATCCTAAAATAATACCCACTGGTCTCTGAAAGTGCTGCATTGTATTCTCCCATGTATTTGATATTAAGAAGCATTTGTTTTGGGAAATGTTATGTTATTGAACCTTATAGGACTCAACCAATGTCTGCTTTTGATAGATATAAAGTATGAGTTTTGAAGGTGTCTCTGTGTACAGCATGATAGGATGTGCATTTCCTTACAACAATTTGCATTCATCATGGGAATGTCTTTCAGGCAGGAGGATTCTACTTCCATGTTCTAAATCCAGGTTACCTCTTTATAAATCAGCATGTTACTTAAATATTATAACCTATGCAGCATATAAAACAAACTTAATCTACTGTATAAAAACAAATGCCTACATTTCACAAGCTAGTCATAAACCCAAGCTGAACTCCAGGCAGATAGCAAAAACCACCATTTTCTGGCCAAAGTTTACTGGCCTTTTAGGTATGAGATTTAAAATGCTGCCAATCAGCACTGTCTGACAAGGGAGGAAACCTGATTTTATTCTGCTGCTCTTCAATGACACTTTATGGTTATAGCATATGAACTTTATGTTCTCATGCTATGAATGGACAGTAAAAGAAGAAGCAGCAGATTTATAAGCTCATCTTTCTGTTCTCCATCTCACTCGGCCCTGTCCTCCCAGCAGCACGCTTCTTGCGCTGCAGTACAACCAAGTGGCTTTTTGCACTTCCTCCTATATCTCAGTCTGAGATTTTCAGGGACTGGAAGAGGCTGATTCCATGTCACCTATAGGTGCGTAAATTAAAAAAGTAAGTTCAGGGATGCTCTATTTATTACACTGCTGCATTCACTTTTATGTACCATAACTGCCTGGATATCAGCTATATCAGAATTAAATCAAGACATTAATACACATATATTTTTAAAAAGCAAGGTATAAACATGCATTACCCCACCCATATTTTGTAACACCTATATGCCTTGTTGTTTAAATGCTCAGCTTATTTCATTGTGCAGTAGTAATGCTAGCTTTTTGTACAATGACCGCATCCCGCTCAATTAGTCTGTGGAATGACTTGATTGCGTCTGCCATTTCTGTGCACTGAATTTGTAAATCTGTGTAAGCTTACAACATCCAACAAAATGCAAATAGGAAAAACAAAAAAGAGAATGGCAAACAATAATTTGTTATTGTTAGCAGTCACTGACTGTGTCTGTGTTACATCTGTGAAGCAATGTAGTAGCAACTGTTTGATTTAAACATTTTTCTTTTTTCTGTCTTTTGTTTTTTGTGCTTGAAAGTTTATCATAAGCGGTGTGTATTGCTGCCTCCTTTCTTCTACATCTTTCCTGGTTCTTTTACTCCTAACATTTTCTTACTGCTCTGGTGAGTGCAAGGAATCTTAATTCATTCTGCACGCTGTACAATAGTTCTTTACAGGTTTAAAGCATTTCACTATCTTTGATGTACGACTGTCTAGTCTACTGTCTCTATCTAGTGATGCATTGAAGCAAATAAGTTAAGTGGAGTTCAATCAAAGCTTTTGTAAAAGTTACACAAATATATACATATTCTAAAGCTGTTATAAACAAAAGAATATTAATTTAGTAGTCTTAGGCCAAGTTTTTTTTGGATCTATGAATTTATTCTCCTTGGTTGTATAGGACTTTAAATTAGAAGCATATTTGTCCATTTGCATGGTGACAGTTTTAGACAAACTGGCTCCCTGTGCAAATATAAAGTGAGGACTCCAAATGCACAGAATTCTATTTTCCTGCGCTGCCTGCCATTCTGTCAATCACGACCCGCTAGAAGGTGGGGGTCCTGTTCGGTTGCTCAGTTTACAACCTCCCTCCAAAATCGTCCCTGCGTTTGCATTATATAAATGTTATGCATTTGTGTGTTTAATAAGCTTAATCCAGAAAATCTAAAGATGCAATTACTATCAGGTACCCCTTACAAAAAAAAAAAAAATTATTTAATCAAAATCATGTGGAGGTATTCAAGTATTAACATATTGGGCTTGATTTGATAAAGCTGCCTAAGGCTGGAGAGGATACACTTTCAGCTATGAACCTGAGTAATCCAGTAAACCTGGAATGGATCTGGTCCAGAATTCAAAATATTTGCTAGCAAATGACTTTGAAGAAATCCATTCCAGGTTTGCTGGATCACCCAGCTTCACTGATGAAAGTGTTTCCTCTCCAGCCTTTGAGAGCTTTAAAAAAATCATGCCCAATGTCTAACAAGACTTCGTAGACCTCTGTAGGATCGGTAGATCAATTCATCCTCAAGGTTCACAGCATAAACATGGATGTCCCCCCTTCCTCTCTTCCTAGCAGTACCTTACAACCTGGTAAGGGGCGCAGGGCGCAGGGTGCACTGGTAAGGGGAGCAGGGTGAGCTAAGTTGGTGGGAAAATACATTGAGTTACTTCAGTACTTCTGCTGTGAACTTTTAGGATTCATTGTTTTACATTGCCTTCAGCTACAGAGGTTGGTGAGGGCTTATTTTCAAGCCCCTTTGCTGCTTAGTAAGAATGATTAAATACTTGAATGTCCATTTTGTGTTTGTGTTTAGAGGTCTGTGACCAGCATACATGGTTAAGGGCAGTCAGATCATGCCTGCATGTCCAACCATCTGCCTATATTTATGGCAGGCTACAGTATATGGCATACTTAATATTGCAAAAGAGACTCATAGAAGACCATCAGTACTAAAAAGGTCTGATGGATTAAAATATTTGGACTACTTTACTAATATTACCTGAAGGAGAAGGCATTAAGCAAATGCTATTGAGTGACAAATGTATGACCAGCTATTGCAATCCAGTATGTGTATGAGGTATCCGTCTGATCAAGATCTGTCTGATCACTGAACTGTCAATGCATTTACATTACATGTCTCCTGGGCAAATGCGAAATTTCCTAAGTTACAATGTATCTAACTCCCATGCTTGTTAAAGAGCGTAAAATATTTGTACTTTAATTACGTTAGGTGTTAATGGTCCCAGTTTACAGGGGTGCGGATGTTTGTCTTCCCCAGTGATAATATGCTGGATCTAACTGCCATGGAAGTCCAGGTAGTGAGGATACTCCCACTATATCCTCCGTTGCTTGAAGGCAGGTAGCCCTGCATGTGTTTTGGGTGCTGCTTGCTGACGCTGTATTATAATTATAGTATGTATATTGCCTTTTGAGCTTTTCCTTCATGAAAGCCTTATCTGGTAGTTTAGGTTCACTGTAAGGTCTATACACCATTTATAACACCCTTGGTGATAATTGGTGCAGAACAGTCAAAGAGTAAACAATCAATGTCCTTCATTCACATAACAAATTCCCCTGAGTTAAGCTGCGTACACACCTGCAATTTTTCTCGTTGGAAAGGATCTTTCACGATCCTTTCCAACGAGAAAAGACTGCACGATGCATGAACGATGCTGTACATACAGCACCGTTCATGCTCTATGGAGAGGGGAGAGGGAGAGCGACGGAGCGGCACCCTGCTGCGCGCTCTCCCCTTCCCTTTCATTAGGATCGGTCGTCGTCCATCGTCCATGGATCCGCCAGGACGGTCGTCGGACGATGGACGACGACCGACTGTACACACGGCAGATTTTCGCCCGATAATTGGCCGATACCGATTATCGGGCGAGAAAAATTTGCCGTGTGTACGCAGCTTTAGTTGTATTGGCATTCTTTAATCTATTTAAACAAATGGTAACTGAAATGCTAAATGTTTACTAAAAGTCATACCGCTGAATTATGTGTGTAATTTAAGAAGAATGCCCTTAAACTTTATTTAGCTGTAATTACCACCAACTCTGGCAATTATATACCCCTTATAGACTAGATCAATTTTTACATTTTCAGTTAGAACTTTGTAATTGTTTAAGATAGCAAAGTAGTACATCCATACATATATGTACAGTATATTACTTTGCTGTCCTAAGTAATATAAATGTTTCATTTATTTTTTTTGGAGTTTTATGGGGGTATATTATCTTTCAGAAATGTTTTATTTTCTATGCAATATATATACAAAAGGCATAAAGCACAACTAAAATTGTATTTGCTATTTTGAAAGTGTTTGATAAAAAGACTGCAAATAAAAAGGTACATTTAAAAGCTTATAAAATTATGCATTTAATACAAAAAAATTTAAGTTTGTATTAACAAAAAGTTTCTCCAGCCTTGCATAATTGTCAAATTAAATAAATAAATAGATGATAAAAGTGGTGAAAAGTGAAAGTGATGAAAAATGGTTTAAGAAAAAACTGAAGTGATAAAGTAGGTAGAAAAAAATCCGGGAAAGAAAGTTGGGAAGGAATTATTTGGGGCTTATTAAGATTTTCTACAGAAATGCAAAGTTTCTTTAACTGACAAAGCTTGCAGATCAAAGGGGACTGCAGCAAGCGGTACTAGTACTGCTTATTGCCGGGAACTGACACTGACACTGACGCAGAGACTGGTTCTTTTTGAAACTAGCACTGCCATGCGAGTGCTCGAGTGGCTGAGCTGCAAAAATGGTGCAATGAAGAGGTAGGTGATCACCTGCCCTAATAGAATGGAAAGAGCACCAGCAGTAGGAGCAGGACAGGAAGTGCTACGTAAACTTTTTGGGTGCATGTAGCACATCTACGGTCTACAAATGGTTGAATATGTCCACATTTTAAACTACTTTGGAGTGCCAGGAAGACAAATGACTGCATGTTGCACAATTGTGTGTTATTACTCTATGTTGCCTAAATAATAGTAATAATTTCACAAAATTTTAAAAGATCCATGAGAGAATAATTTCTCAGTCAAAAGTGGACTATAATCACTGCACGTTTAAGCTTTTCCTGCATGCCTGGTTTAGCAATTTATTTATTCAATAAGGTATCCAGAAATTAGGAAAAAAATAAAAAAGGGTCTTAATAAATTTACCCTTTTTGATGTCTTATTGGCCAGAATGTTGTAATGGTTTGTGTGTATATCATGCTTTCTATGTGTGTGTTTTGTGCATTTTGATGTGCTTTTTATGTGTAAACACTAATTCTTCAGAGACAAATCAATAAAATTGTACCCCAATAAATTTGCAAATTAATTCTACTCACAGAAAACTACACATCTCTGTTTAACATATTAGGGCAATGTCATTTAAAAAAAAAATACCAGATCCTTAGTATACTGCATTAATTCATTATATACACCAGATGGCAAATATTCTAACTTATATTTTTAAAATAGGTGCGGCAACTTGACCCCAGTTTTTTTGCACTGCATTTACGAAAAAATGTGGATGAGAATATTGAATATAATGTACCTTCTCCAATGGACTACATGCAGGACCAGGTATTTGATATTTATATGAATGAATACCAGCTTGAGATATAGGCTTTTGTGCATTCTTATGCTAATTTCTAATATGTTTTGCTACTATCCAGCAAAATTTTCTGTTTACTTATCTTTCCTGGAGTACTGGTTCTGTCACACCCCAAAATGCTAAATTAAATCTACTGATTCATCTTTGCTCATCATTATGGTTAGAGTATGTATATTTTTTTGTTATTTTGTCCACCTTTATTTTTCTTATTCAGGAAGCCATATATGTTACCCAAGCTGGACTTTAAACACATCTTTATCTTTAAAACATAGTGGGTGGGGGATTAGTATTTTACATTATAAAAAATATTTTTGTGCTTTCAGTTCATTAATAGGTAATTCCTGAACTTTCAATTTAATTAGTTAGAAATCTTCCTTATTTCATCATATCATCATATATTTAGTTTTAGTTTTTAGCACAAATAATGTTTGTATTGGTGTTTTAACTCATATATAAGTTAAAGAAGAACAAATTTGCCCTAAAGCCATTTAGTGGATCATGGGATCTGGAGCTTTAAACTAGACAGAAAGTTTTCTATATTGTATTATATACATAGGGAGTAGTAATAATGTTCAGGGGAGGTAGGGCCCAGTGGAGAGATAGGTTCTTTGCCTTGTAAGGCTATGGTTTGCCAACCCTTAATAGTAAATATAGAAAATAATCACAAAGAGGAAGAGGGGTTTTTGAAGGCAAACCTTCATAATACATAACAAATACAGTAAAGACTGGGTTTCAGTCATATAAAGGTAACAGTCTATGTAAGTTTTGGGGCCCAAAAGGGGCAGACAATTGTCATCTAGTAGGCAAATTACTAATCATTACAGATGCTTGTCGCGTACGTATAGGCCATAAACCTGGCGTGTTTCGCCCATTTTTGGCTTCCTCAGGGGTGGCGATATGTTTAGTGATTGATTGACAGTATATTGCATATGGATAGAGATAGGGTAAGTGTAGTATGTGTGGATAACACTCCTTCTTGAAAATGTGGGTAAACACCTTCTAGTAAGGGGGGGGGGGGGGTTATTTTAGAAGGTCCCCAGTCTGAGGCAGCACCTTAAGGCTGGTGTGAGTGTTGTTAGGTTCCAGAGGGTGGGCAGCCAGAATGCCGCCCGGCTGGTGCAGAGAAGTATAGCGTCTTGGGACCTTCTAAAATAGAAAAAAAACCCTTGCTAGGAGGCTTTTACCCACATCTTCACTGTGGAGTGTTATCCACACATACAACACTTACCCTATGGGCAATATACTGTCGGTCAATCCATGGGCAATATACTGTCGGTCAATTGCTAAACGGATCGCCACCCCTGACGAAGCCAAAAACGGGTGAAATGCGTCGGGTTTATGGCCTATACATACCTGACAAGCATCTGTAACAATTAGTAATTTCCCTACTAGATGACAATTGTGTAGTGCCCCTTTTGGGCCCCATTAATTATATTAACTGTTACCCTTATATGACTGAAACCCAGTCTTTACTTCATTTGGTATGTATTATGAACAAATATAATAATACATTCACACTTGTTTGCCTTCAAAAACCCTTCTTTCTCTTCGCAATTATTTTCTACATGGGGAGTAACATCTTCTATCCTGACACGTTTTGCCACTTGGCTTCTTCATGGGTATATAGAAGACGTGTAACACCACATAAACATATAACATAAGTTTATTTCTAATACCTTGAAACAGAAACCACAACCACTAAGGCATGATATTTATAGGAATATTGAACTGCCATGTACTGCATATACATGAGTATAAACTGCAAATTATTTAAACTTGACATTGAAAAGTGAAATTAGAAAAGAATCTTGGTTTATATTTAGGTGACACCTAGTGCCATAACCTAGAACTGCATCTGATTGATTAGATCTATCAAGGACAAGCAGTTTGTACCAAACTTTACTTTAGGACACAGCTTCATCTACATAATAAACAAAAGATCTGTGGTTTAGTAAACACTACAGTATTATTTTAATGGATGATAAATACATTACTTGGCCCGTTCTGAGCTTTTAAACACATATGTTTATATAAACTAGTGTTACAAATATGGGGTCATAAAAAAGCCTTTTTTTTATATTAGAATGGATGTCAATAAACTATATAAATTTAGCTAGGACATAGCTAATGAGGCACATTCCAATTACTGCTTTATGTAATTGATTGATAATTTGTCATTCATATTCTCCAGACATCTAATGGTAAACTCGCCTAGCTCCTGCCTAATTAATCTCATTTAAATGATAATTGGTTATTGTAGAAAACCATATAACTGTGTTAGCATCTCTGAAACTTAAAAAGTTTAATTAAAAAATTATTTAAAAAGTTCAAGTGTAGTGAGTGTTTGAATCAATCAGGAGAACATATGTGAGACATAAAGCAAAGTAAATTATGCTGAAAGAACTCTTGATGCCTTCTATCAAGCTCAGCTGTGGAAGTGTATTGGTGTGAAGCTGCTTTGGTGCTGGGAGATTTACATTGGGTGCAAGGAATAATGAACCAAAGGGGTTACTACTCTGTTTTACAATGCCACCTCTGTTCATCTCTGAACAAAGTAAAGTACACTCTCAAATTATGCAAAATGTGATTGGTTAAGAAATGACACAATCATCAAATGTCAACCCAGATTCTTGTGGAAAGATGATTACCAAAAAGACTGAGAAAAATACTATACAAGCCAACCATACCACTAGGAAGAGCTACAGAAGGCATAAGCTAACATTTCATATCTTTGGTTACTGACTGCTAAAATACCAGAAGTGTGCAAAGCTGTAATTGATGCAAATGGAAGATTTCTTGATAAATACAATTAAATGCAGTAAATGGAATGTTACAGTATTGCCAATTAATTGACTATAATTTCTGAATTAATAATTAGAACATGAAATTTCCTGACTTGTAAACTTAGAGATGATCAGGCTGCATGGTAAATCACCACTGCACTGTTTATATATAAATATGTTCATAAAAAATGTTTTCATAGTCAAGGGGGACCCTGAGGGATAAATTCAACAAAATGTATTTATAAATAGCAATGCAATATCACATTTAAAGGTATAGCGGATGTGTGTGTGTTGGGGGATAGGGGCGTAAAAAATAACAGTACATTTGCTACATATATTTTTAAAGAAATGTCATTTTACATTTTTATTTCATTAGAAATAAAAGACTACCAAAATGAAGCCACACATTTTTTTATGGTTACCCAATGTTAAACATTGCACATTTTTAAATGTCCTTTTTTGCACATTTATTACAGGTATATGATGAACTTGAAATATTTCCCTTGGGTGTTTACAATATACACCTTTTAAAGACTGGAAATATAACAGATTTTGGTAAGTTATATGATATGCATAGAGATGTCTTTTTTTTATTAATACAGTACTTTAATGTGTTACATTCCAGCACACATCTCACTCCTTAGTGTCCAATTACCAGTGTGGTCTTTATTTTAGTGAACACCTCTCACCCCCCAGTTTCCATGTTACCAGACTGATCTTCACTTTAATACACATAGCTGGCTCCCCAGTCTCCTTTCCATCAGGAAGATGAGCACTGCAGCACAGACATTACTTTCTCCAGAATTCATGCCATTGGAAATCTGCGGCATCAGCACACACAGCTTTCACCCAGTTTCTATGTTGGCAGTAAAATGCACAATTTATTTCATATTTATGACCCTCTGATAACTAAGCAACAAAAAAGAAGCCTCATGCATCAGTTATATGCAGTGCCCAATACCTTTTACACACAACTCCTCCAACATTTCTAATACATACAGTGCCTAATTTCACTGGTATGTGTCGTGCATATGACTTTTCATTGCTCTGCTTCATTTTTCTGCATTATACACAGTTCATAATATCTTTCAGTGCATCACACCTCTGTATTGAACATAGTGCTGTATTCATTGGTATTACATTCAGTGCTCCCACAGTTTTCCTACAAAATGTGCCTCATAATTACAATTAGTTTTTCTACGTTCCCATTTCTTATAGTGCTTGGTACATCTGTATTATTCAGTGCCTAATGCCTCTCTATTATATCCTGGCCTCATAACTCTCTATTACAGTAGTATATCCACAAAAATGTTGCTGCTTCTTTTCAGCTAACATGCTTTAATAAAAATAAAGTTTTCTTTACTGGATTTCTGGTAAATATATTCATGTTGGTAAAGCTTTCTAACCATAAGCCTCAGAGGTAGTCCAAGTTTAGAAGCTTAGAATAGAGACAGATTTCAGGTAAGCATAAGGGGTAAACAGACTAGGTATTTCGGCTGTGGACAGGGGCAATAATAGGGATTCATATCCTACTATTGCCTTTAAAGATAGGTGAAATGCACAGTGAGAAAATGAATCCCCCATTCCCCCCAAAAAAGCTTCATCTTTTCTTGCCTTTAGCCAACCATATGCAAAGCTTAAATTTCAACTTACTGTCAAATTTATGTATAAATACATGACAATAGTTCCTTACCTTAGGCATATTTTCTGTTTGCAGGATTTGCTGTTGCTGCTCAGGTTGATGATCATAATAGTCTTACTCATATTTATGTCAGTTATGTTCATCCAGATGGACTGGCCTACAGGGAAGGTAGGTATTTTTCATTTTATATTCCTGATTCCCTATTAAGAGTAGACTGGACAATGCTTTTTAACATTGTACACATTTAGGGTTCCAAGGATATAATGCTTTTTGTTTTTGGTTAGCTTGATAGACTTTTTTTGTATTTGTGATGATAATTTATGATTTTTACAACTAGTGAAGTTAATTACCATCTGTAATATCAGAAGCCATGCTCAGAAATTAAGGTTGATTTACAAAATGCATTTAGGCTGTTTAATTAGCAAAGTGAATTATCTCTCTGCAAGGGATAATTTGTTTGACTCAGCAAATGTGGGGAAAATTCACTTTCCCTGTGATTGGATGATTGAAGGCAGGAAAGCTTTACATCATTCACTCAGCTAGGTGAATTATCCCTTGCAGAGTATTATTTCACTTTGCTAATAGAAAGGGAAAATCTCTCTTATGGGAACACAAGCGACACACTAATATAAAACCTGATAGGGTTTCAAAACCATTATCATTCTATCCAAAACTTTATATACAATTTTAAGGGCAACTTTAGGTTTTACCAGATTTTCCCACCTCCTATTCGTAGCCCCACAAATATACAAAGCCTAGCCAATCCTTCTTCTCTGCTGCAAAAGCGAAAAGAAATTCACTTTTTCTTTTTTTCTATTTGTGCAATGGGCTGCAGAAAAAGCACCCTTCTTATTTAACTTGTAGAGGGAGATTATTGTACTCGGCAAAGATTGTCTTAACAAACAGTCCCTTGTAAAGCATCTGGGTTAAAGTAGTTTGTAAATCATATAGCTGCTTTCTGTGGCTGCATTGACCATAGTGATCAGCAATACTAAATAATTGCCCTAAAAAACTTCATGATCTAATGTTATGCTTGTATGGAAAAGGGCTGTGCACATAGCTGAAAATAGCTTTGGCTTCTTACAATTATACTTAAAAGTAAATATTGACATTGCATGAAATTATACAGTGGGTAGTTAGGCAAAGAGTTATCCAGATTTTATTATTATAGACACATAAAGGAAAATACATAGTTATTTTTGGTTAATAATGCTATGATTATATTTTTTTCCCATAAACCAGTAAATGTTAGAGACATGTTATTTCCTGGGTGTTTTACCTTATTTAGTGGATACATTGCTTCATTACAAATTGTACCAGTTATTGTGTGCACCCATTTGTAATATGTGTCTCAAACATCTTTTTGCTCATTAGGCTTGCGAACAAAAAATGAAATCCTCTATATTAATAGTGAAGCAGTTACTGACCTTGACCTGAGGAAAATGGAGTTATTATTCTCAGAAAGGAGTGTCTTGCTGTCACTGAGGAATTGTCAAGCTGAAAGCAAACCTTCACAAAACTCATCGCGGTCAGAAAATTACAAGTTCAATGATCAGATAAGACCTTTACCACCACTCAACCAGTCTCAGCTCTTGGAAGAATTTCTTGATAATTTCAGGAGAAATTCTATGAAAGGTAAAACAATTTACAGTTGTTTGAAACACAGGCCAAGATACAGTGTTACAGTGTCAAATGAGTAACTCATAACTCACATTCATACACTCAAAATGAATCAATGAATTAAGTTGATTTACTAAAGAAATAGAAGCTGTTCTCTTACCAAATGGAATGATAGTGAGTTATAGAAACCAAGTGAACTTACATTCATTTTGAATACTTTGTTAAAGTGGAACTAAAGTTCCACTAAAAAGTTCCATTTGTCTTGGTCCAAGAACCCAGAATCAATGTTCATTTATCAAAGTACATTATTACTTTGCAGATAATACCCAATCAAGTGCAAGGAAATGTAAAAAAAAAAAACAAAAAAAAAAAAAAAATTCATTCCAAATGTGTTTCCTTTGCTAAAGCATTTCCAAATATTTTTTGCTAAGTAGTTTTGCAGACCAGCTGTTTTAACCGTAATATCTTTTATTTTGACCAGTATACTTGTGTTGTAATGTATTCAATTTAGTGAGTACCGATAGGCCTCCTTTGGTCTGTGGTCAAATACATGTAATATGTAAGTAGGTCAATAAAGTACAGTGTTGTGCAATAGAGCTAATTTGCAAAATAAAAACATGTTGTGCAGACCATTCAAGCAGCTTCAATTCACTTTTTGATTTGTTAGAATATTAAATCTGGAGTCACATAAGAATATTAGGTACTTTAGGCTTCCTCTTGACACATTAATTCAGTGGCAATAAGTATAGAATTGTACATTGGTGCAGTGAACCTTGGTGGAGAAGTCAACATCGTTGTTGTGATGGTTAGTGAAGAAGTGCACATTGGTACAGTGCCAGAGTTAGGGGGGTGGTTGTCAGTTTTCAAAATTTATATTGGTGCAGTGGAAGTCGGAGGCTATGGCAGACAGGTGGCACATTGGTGGCTATGGCAGACTGAAAAAATGCACATCTGTGCAATGAAGTTCACATCAGTAAGGTGGGAGAGATGTAGGCATTCCTTAAGTGGTGGTCAGTGTAGACATGCGTTGTTAAATCTGATCTAATCTGAGTATTTTGAGTAATCAAAGAAAATGAAGGTAAAGAATAAAATGCCAAGGTAAGTGTCATTACATAAAACAATAATCTGATGTAAACAGCTGAAATCAGAAATCAAGAAATGTATTAGGGAGCATTTTATATTCTCCTGTATTCATGACTCCCACGTTTTAAATGGCAGTGTTCAGGTTTAATTCTGAAAACATTTTAGCACTACATTAAGAGGCGCAATTTGTTGGACTTCTGCACTTGAAGTTAATATTTGTATATTGAATACCTCAAGACTGCCGAGTGTTCTTAACAAAATGAATAAAGACAAGAACAAGAAAAATGTAAAACAAACAAAAAATAAATAAAAATAGATTTTTTTTTTTTTATAAAAATGGTTATTATGTTAAAAATGTCATGGTAGGTCCACTTTAAGTATATAGAAAACAAGGGAACTGGAGAAGCAGATGTGTCAATTCACATATTTTTGTGACTTATGAGCATTTATGGCACATTCAGAATGATTTCTGTGCTCCCACCTTGCAGTGTGTGAATGCAGATATCTGGAACATGTGTAACGTTACATCATGAGGTGGTGGGTGGTGTGGGATGGGTGATGTAAGACAGAACAAAACAAGCTCTGCTGCCTTAACAAAACATTTGTTTGTGCTAAGCCTTTAATTAAAACAATGTTGATTTCTATCACAGAAGCATTCCAAATGCAATTCTGAACCATTTTCGCATTTATAAAAATATACATTCATTATCATCTGAAAGCAATGTTTTAGCTTTACAGGTGATGCAGAAAATATATAAACTAACGTTGACTGATATTTGACATATAATTGCATAGAAGCAAGGAGACTCAAATGTAATACATAAAATATAATAATGTGCCTGGTGGATAGTTACTTCCAGGCACCCATGATTACACCAGACAGCCAAACATTGGTTTTTCTACACTCACAGAATCCTTAGATTCTGTGAGTGTAGATTAGATATATGTGATTGACAATTAGATATAATGTGCACAAAATGGACCTGACTTATTAAAGCTCTCCAAGACTGGAGCACATTTACTTTCGTCGTCAAACCTGCTTAATCCAGCAAACCTGGAATAGATTTCCTAAAAGTTATTTGCCGTTTGCAAATGTTTTCAATCCTTGACTAGATCCATTACAGGTTTGCTGGATTACCCAGGTTCGCCAATGAAAGTGTATCTACTCTAGTCTTGGAGAGCTTTTATAAAGCAGGCCCAATAGATAAACTAGACAATCTCCATAATTCATATTAATTTAAATAAAAAAAAAAAAAACTTCCTGTACACGGAAGATGAGACGGCCATATTTGTTTATTGGATATGCAAAGATTGATTACTGCTTTACAGTGTTGTCTATGGGTTTTGGGTATCTGCTTTTCTCTCAATACTCTCAAAAAGTCCAACATTTATTATGGCTGCACATTTAAAATAATAGAATAAAACTAAAGAAAGAGCAGGGCTTTTAAAATGTAAAGGTCACATTAAATATAGGACAATAAATGTGCCTACTGAAAATACATGTGTTCTTGTACCCCATATTAGCCAGTTATTTGCAAAATGTCATTACCTGAAAGTGATGTAGAAAATAAAATATTGTAATTTTGTCTAGTAACATTAGCAAAGTACTTCAGTGTACTGAAATAAGGGAATGCTAAAATATGGAAAAAGAGGCTGTTAACAAATGGATTCATATTGAACTATTTTATTTCTTTTTTTGGAGCCTTAAACTAATTAAACAACCGGTATGAAATCACTATAAAAATATTAACTTACAAGCTTATTATGTTTCTGGTTTTGCGTCTGATTAGCAGCGGAATTTGCATTGGAACAATACAAATTTGCTGCAGATAGCTGATGCAATTTTATTTTTGTTGAGGGCCAAATCTGTTTTGTTTTTTTGTTTGGTTGCTTGCATTAGTGCAGTATGTTGTTTTATATAATAATTTTTTTTTAGCATCCCAATGCAGGTGAGCACACATGCACTGCACCACAGCATAATAATTGCACACTATGAGAAAATGCTACACACCCATTTTCTTGGATGTTTACATAACCTATACAATAGAGATAAGGCCTTTATATGGCACAATGGCCTTGCGTATCTCCCCTTTACAACTTTCCTATACACACAGACACTCTGGTGGGATGGGCGGCCAAAGTCTCCAAAGTTGGATGCCTCCCATACGTCCCCCTGACACCTGAAGTCCACTGATGCTGAAGTCCTTGGAGATTTGGGACTTTCCACAAATTCTTTTCTAAACTCATTACTTCTTGGTCACCATTGGCATCCCTTATCCATAACCCAATGTTTTCCCCCAGCCTATAGGACCCTCAGATCTTCAACTAGTGGACATCTCTTGACTTGTGCCTTATTTACTACTTCCCCACTCTAAGGTGATTTCCCAGGGGTCTGTTCTTGAAATACATACTTTTCATAATATTCCTTTGAGAGAATACTTCCTTTTTCTTTTAATTCATCATTGGGTTTCCTCTATGCTTTAATGTATGCCGCTCTTTTACTAGAACTTCTGAGAGAATATGACTTCAAGCACCTCTACACTCTCAAACTAGTTTCACTGTTGTATCATATCAACCTTAAAGTTGTCCTGTTAAAACATTCTTTATGCTATGTGTGCAAGTGGGGAAGTTCAAGCTTAGGCCCTTGGAGGAGTGGGAACACAACTGGTTGACCCTTTACTCCTGTACTATCTACGTAAACACAACCGCTTACAATTCTGCTCAGGTAGAACCTGACGCAGTCAAGACTTGCTCATCTGCAGTCCTTCGGCTTTTTCTTTTCAAGGACACAATAAGCCAGGTGATATGTTACACACCTGGAGGTCATGCCCAAAAATATAGCTTTTTGGAGCTTTGTTCAATATAAACATAGACCCTGATCCATGGCAAACACTTCTGCATATTGATGATTTAACCCTCCATTAATCATAGCTTACATTACTTGCATTTGTCTTACTAGCTACTAAGCAAGTGAATTTCAAAGCCTCCTCTTTCCCCTGACCTTACATCTTTCGTTTTTCCTGACACTCCTGTCATCCTATATTACATACCTTTGCCTCCTGTTTATTATATTCCCAGAAGCAGTACCCCCAATAACGCCAACCATATGGTCCATTGCATAATTCTCTTATATGACATATGTATGTCTATGCCTTACTTAGTTAATCTTCTTTGAATATAAGAATCCTTAGATTTGCCCACCTTCCTCTCTGGAGTTTTCACCTTGTGTATTATTGTATTATTCCCTGTATATGGTACATTGATACCTTTCTCTCTTGTCTCTATTTCTCTACCTTTCTTTCTATGTATGTTTGTAAATTTTCCAAAAATCTTAATAAAACATGTGAAACAGAAAAGATTATATATTTGAATTCAGAGTGGGGAAAGAGGGAGATAGGATGGCTAAATAATTACATGCTTCTGATTTCAAGTATCACTTACAATTACCATGCTACTTGTTGGCCATGGAGTGGGGAAAATTTTTTAAGTACTACTTGTGCTGCCATTAGAATTGGGTGGGAATTGCAGTTTATTTTTTAGTGTTCATGTGAGATTGCTGAGAACAAAAATAAGCAAAGTTCACTAAATAATAAAATGGTTTTAACAGAGCACTAACACTGTATCTGTCAACATACAGAAACCTAGTGGATTTCCTTGCTATGTTGTTGTCACTATTCAGTAAGGAGACCTGATAGATGTTGGGTCACAGCTACAGTTGACTTCTATACCTTTGAATTACAGAATCAGAGTAAGCATGCAGCATGTGGCAGGGAGGGTACAGATTCCTTTTTCTACTTGTTCTGGATCACAAGGTTTTGAACCTTTACATCATCATAACAGCCAAGTAGCTGTCATTCAATAGTGATAAACTAATTCTGTCGAATATAGTAGATTTTCTTAAATCACAGAACTCTCACACTAAAATCTTTAAATTATGATCTGCTAATATTTATGAGTCATCAAATTGACACTGAGTATTTTCTCATACTTAAAGAGTATGTTTGTGTGTGTGATAAACATTTTTTTTTAAATTTTGTATAGATCGGGGACTTCTTGTCCTTAAGACACAGCAGGAAATTAGAAGAAATATTTCAAAGTGATGAAACTTCACCTATTAGATCTTGGGCAGTTGTCTCCAGAATTGATGTCCCCTTAACCTTAACCTCACCAGTTCATCAGGAGGTACCAACCTTCCCAATAGGAACATAAGCATCAATCAAAACTTGACACAGGATATAATCCTTCACTAATCTATCCAAAACCAAAAAAGGGGGAGTTTGGCTAGTTATTTATTTTAAGTAAACCCATACTTTGATTTTAATAGTTACGGCAGGTACTATAAGCAGTCTGTACTTACCTTCTTCCTTCCACCTTTTCTGGTGTTACATGCAGCCAAAGTGTTTTGAAATCTTTTCAAAAGTTTCCATTTTCTGAAAGTTGAAAAAACTTCTGGTCAAACAAGCTCCCAGAGTTATGTAAAAGGGAGACAAATCATGCCTATAGCACCTATTATATTAGAAACCAGTTTGCTTTGTCTGTGACTGGCTAAGTGCAGGTTTCTTTTAAAGTCAAAAATATGAGTATTCCCCCTGCAAATGGCATAATTAGTTAAAAAAGGTTCTGGTGGGTAAAGCACTAAATAGGTGCTGTTATGATTGGAGAATAATAGGTAAAATTTACGGCTTGGTTTCCAATGCTAGTATATCCAAACATTGATTTCTGTTTCAGCTGTTACAGTCATGTCCTTTTTACTAAGTAGGTGAAACATTTTTTGTATTTTGAGATGTATTCAAGAAAAAAAAATGTAATTCTCAGTTCATCCATCAGCCAAGTTTACTAGTTATTGTTAAAATACTTTATCTAAGTTAGTTTTAGCAAAGACAAAGTGCTCCAATGTCAGTTTTCCACTTCCAGCTCCTGATCTGCTTTTGAAGGTAGCTAAAATCAGATTGGTTGCAAAAGGAAAGACAGACACTTCACCTTTCCTACTTTTTATACATGAGTCCAAAAAATTACATGACTCTAATTTATTAAATTGGACTAACTTAAAAAAAAACCCTGACATCTAAAAATAATAAAGCCTTCCTCTATTTGTAAATTGCTCTCATGGTAGTATAGTTATCATTATTCCTGATATTTTAAAATGCCACGAGCAGGGCTGGCTGCAAAATAATTATAGGTTTGCAAAATGTTCACTGACCGAACAATAGGACTTTTGCATTACTCCCTTCTTCTCATGTGGATGAATGCCTGGCTTGGTGGGTGAGAGTGATATATTCCCTCTCCTTATTGCCGTTTTATGACTCAGCCACTGCATTGTATAAAATTATCATAATGCACAGAATTATAGAAACAACGGGGAGGATGGACTGTAGATGTGTGCAGGCTATGAGCCACATAATTGGCCTGATAGTATGGGAGAATATAGGGGAAACCTAGTATATATTATATAGAGGTATACAGATCTATTTACAATAAGTTGGGCTTTATTGAAGAAAGTGATTATTGAATGATACTCATTTACTAATTGGGCAGCTATAGGGAACTTTAAACACACACATTTTATTTCATGTAGACACAAGCTACCAGAGCATAAGCACTTTGAAACTACATATGTCTAATAAATAGATCAAATATGGTGGTTCTGCAGAATACCTGGGACAAAACAAGTGGGCACAGAAGTACGTTTGACTTTTCTACTCTAAAAGTGTGTTCAGTTTTGTTGCCTATAGCAACTACATTTTTACAGTGTAGATCACAGCAGTTGAAAGGAGTTGCTGAAATTAGAGAACCTACAAAGAAACCGGAAAGTTATAAAAAAAATAATAATAACATGTATTCCTAATTAAATCCTTGTTAACCCTAATCAGCAGCAATCAACTCATTTCTACCCTTTTGTTCCTGTTTTTTTGTCCACATAGGAAGTCACAATGAGTCACATAGGAAGGATATTGGTCAAAATCTGGGGAAAAAAGGTTGTCTTTCATTTACATATGTTATTTTACAGGACTAATTCTTGAATAAAATGCATATGAAAGAATTTTATAAAGGAATATTGCAAAAAGAATTCCCAGTTTTTCTCCCCCCAAAATTGAATAACATATTTTTATCTTAAAGTAAATGTATGTCCAGATATTGCACACTAAAATTTAAAATATTTACATATTTTGAACTAATAGTAAACACATTTTAAAACAATCTCTCATCAATCTTTTTTAAGCTTTTGGGAAAAAAGTAGTTTTTTCAACACAGTTTGTTGAAAACTGCAGTTTATGGACTTTGTAAAGCGCTGAGTAATATGTCGGCACTTTTTAAATACTACATAATTATAATTATAAAGTGTGGCAAAGCATTAAAAAAAAAACACACAAGCACTTATCACTCATGCCTGTGGCTACAGTTCATGCTCTGATCAAAATATATTCATATGTAGTTGTCCCTTTAGTTAAGGAAGCTGAGACTACAATTATAAACACTCACATGCACAGTGTAAGTAATCATGGGTTATGTAGTTTTTCTTCCAAGAAGCTGTCATTGCAGCCACTCCACTACCTTCCAGTGTTCAGCCAGAAATAGTGAGAACCATCAGCAGTTAATAATATTAATAATTATAAACTTTATTTATAAAGAACCAACATAATATGCAGTGCTATATAAGAATTAGGGGTTGCAAATGACAGATACAAACAGTGACACAGGAGGGCTATTAAATGGTACCACAATGTGTTAACTTGTGTATGTTTTGCAGTAAAGTGTAGGTATGTTTGAGTCCTACCAGTAGTGAGTGAAATGACAATGCCATGTATTTAGTTATCAGTGGGTTTCTTTCTTGCCTTTTATTTCATGCGAACAATTTATTTGTGAATGAAAAATGCATATTTGACAATTTTCTAGCAATTAATTTGTTGTACTGGAATTTTTAGATTTAAGCAACGTGCCGGATGTTGCTATTGGTAATCTGAAAAGAAGCAATACAGATGATGCTTTGGATCAGGTTCAGTGCAGGCCAAGAATAGATCACACATATAAGGTAAGAGTATGTTAAATATTTTTATTTAATTTATTATTCATGTATATTCTTACAACATATTTCAGAGGGTTTTTTCAGAAGCAGCTAAACCATTAACACCAGTCTCCACAACTGGGGGAATGTTAAATGTAGTGATATAGTAACACATATAAAAATGTTACATGTCTAATAAGCCAGCTTTGGCCAGTGTATTGCCATTTTCATAATCAAGCCTTTTATTTGTATTATATGCCTATTTTTCTCTGTGACTACTAAACAACTAATATGTTGGATATGTAAATACCCACAGATAAACACCAGCTTCTGAAATCAAAATTACAATAACTGTAAAAATCTGTTTGATAAAGCAAATAAATTGTGCAAAACAGCTATTAATTGAACATGTTTAAAAAGTATGCAAGTATTACATCCACCTAGCTTTATTGACAAATTACATTGAGGTTCTTTTGTAGAGCTTCATCCTATAAAATCAATAGTGAGAAGAACTGCCGTCCATGCAAAAATTATTTATACTTATATGTTGTCACCACTCATAAGATTTTTGTTAGATAATAACTTAATATATCTGTGGACAAATGCAGGTTTGTGGAATGACCTACTGCATAGACTTGAGTATAAGCCAAAATGCTTTTTTTAAAAATTCCTAAAAATGTGTCTGTATTGGGTGACACCTAAAGACATGTCTTATAACTGCTTTTGTCTCTGGTTTTGAAGAATCAGAGTTGCCATAGACAAAGCAGTTTGTAACACTAATGACACAGGTGGCCAACAATATTGTATAAAAGACCATTTAAGGAATTCTTCTTAAATGGTCTTTTAAAAAAAAAAAAATCTCTTTTTTGTACCGGTACATATGTTTCCTTTTTAAAAAGTATGTAGACTTTTATCGAGCCAGCAGGCGGAGCTTTGGGTTTTTTAACATTGCACTCCCCCTCTACCATGTATTGCATAAATGTTACAAATGTACAAATATTGAAAAATGTTGAAAAAAAATGAACCCAGATCCATCAGTTTCCATTTCAAGAACTGATCAGTAGCAGTGTTCTTTGGTTGTCATTAACATTATTCTGAATGTTAGAAGCTGCAATTTTCTAACGCCATACTAATTAATACAGGGAAAGTTAAGCTAAACCTCTTTATCTTCACTGCATTGTAACACTGCCACAGATAAAGTTAGAAGCTGAGGTGTCAGAACTGCAGCTTTTATGTGCAGCTTATTTTTACTTTACAACTGATCTCCTTTAAATACAATAATGTGCTTTGTTTTATAGTTGTTTGAAGGTACTGCCAAATGCCCTATTTATCATACCTATGTACCAGTGACAACATATGCTTTTTCTTTGTAGCCAGTTCAGTTCGTGAATAGCATTAAAATGGGTGATTTTTTTAATCTGAGAGTCCTAGTGAAAAATTGCTATTCATGGCAACTGCGGGAGATAGATGGGCTATGGGTAAGAACTGCCCCATGAGATTAATCCGGCAGTGGTAGAATCAAATGAGAAAAAAACTCTCCCCAGTCACCTAAATGAACAACTGTTGAGGAATGTATCTCCTACTCAAATTAAAGTCTGTGGAGGAAGAGAAGAGAGGAAATTAGTTGTTAATAGTATCTATCTGATAAACAATTACAGCATTGCATGATAGTGGGAAACTTCTTAGCACAACTGCTGTAATTCTTATGAAAACTAATGCAGCACAAAGACAGCAGTCACTAGCCCAAGAGTTTAGAAGTGTGATCAAGTTATTACCCCTAGCATTAGGATAATAGACATACTGCAGTCAATGTTATGGGTAAGCCTTTGATTGTATTTGGGGGTGCTGGCTAGCTACCCAGAACTTTTTAAAACAAGTCTTAATAGTATTGAGTTATTGCTTGGTCCACTTGTGTGACCCAGAGAACCACAGACTCTCCAAGCTGATAGATTTCTTATCTGTATACAGACATTGCTCACATTCATTCCTATGGAGAGGCTGTTTATTGTTTAAAAGCATAATAGGTTAAATTTATAGAATACCAGTATGCTAAGCTATCCTTTTAAATAGAAATTAAAATGGCTTTAATTCATTTCTTTTGGCTAGCTGGAGAAAATTAAAATTGCATTTTTATAAGTCTGTTTATGTTTTTCCCACCTTTTTAAAGGGTAAAGTGTTTTGTACTTTTGAGTTGAATATGATGGGTCATTTGCTCTGAAATGATCGTTTGTGCATTATTGTTGGCCACCGGTAGATGGCGCTGTGTCTTCATGTTAAGTGCTACACTTTTACATTTTATTTAGGGATCTAGTACCATCTAGTGGCCCAAGTATATACAGAGATTGATTTTGTTATGGCATTTTCAGGTCCAAAAATAATCTGTTTATACTTGACTTTGTGCTGTAATTGTTACACAAACCATTTTGTAAATTACAAAAAATATTTTCTGTTGAATCGGCCGTCAGCTATAAATTTCTGAAAGGAAAAGCTCATATCATTTCTGAAAGGAAAAGCTCATTCACTACACTGCACCGTGCTACATATATCCATATATTTTCTAATTTAAAAAAAAATGAGACATCATGAAACAGAGTTATCTTGAAATGGAGAAAAGAAAACTCCATTAAGGAAGCTGTTTATGTACAGTGGAGCAAAAGAAGCTTTGGAATTATATGGTAGTTTGTCCTGTTGCTTTGACCATACTTTGTGACCATTCTTTGCTTTTTGTGTGTGTGTTTTCTTTTTTTAGGGGGAGGGGGCTGTGCCACCCATACCACTGTTTTTAAATAACTTCTTACATTTGTACAGACCGTCTTCAAATATGTAATTGTCTTCTTGTGATTTGCCTATTACTTTTCAAAGCAGCTGAAATACAAGTGTCTGTTTCTACAGAAAACATAGTGAAACTCTGTAATGGCGGTTGCAAAAAACTTTGCATTGTATGAACACAACTGAAAAAAAAGGAAAAGGAAAATAGGATTTGTAGGAGAAATAACTGAGCTGTGACAGTAAATCAGAAGACACAGCTACAATACCACTAAAATATTAAATCAAAGGGGCTTCTAATATGCATTAGTATAATGTAAAATGATTTATATACATAACCTAATAACCAGCATTTTACTGAGCAAGTATTACTATGTCTTTATGCTTGGCACCAATGTTTCTTGGTACTAAGAATCATTGTTGCCTATAGTGCTGTGGATGCAACAGACAGTGATACCAATGCAGCATTATGGTCATAATCATTTAAATAAAATAGTATGTTTGAAGCAGGGCTGTGGATATGGAGTTGTTACATTTTTTTTTTGCCGACTCCAAGTACAGTTCAAATACAAAAATTCTAAAAACACATTCACATTCAAAAATCCGCCAGGAGTGCCGGATTTCCGAAAATTCCGGGTTTTTGAAAGTTATACATACCTCCACACACATGCCAGTTTTCCTCTCGCAGCACCCGCGGACATTTGGCACAGTTCCAGGGAGCAGGCAGCAGGGACGTCTTAACGTGTATTTAGTTTAGCTAGCAAGACCTAACAGCTGTTTCTGGACAACAGCGCCATTCAAACATCAATGGCCAAACAGTATACTGCAGTCCCTGTGTTAATATTGTGTTACAAAATTCATGCCTGAAAACTGAAGAAAACGGATTGTCGAATTTTCTATTGTCAACTGTAGTACATAGTAGTAGCTTCCATCTCCACCAGCATAATTTATATCAAGCAGTTGTCAATTTTTCCTGATCAGTTATGTACATGGAAAGGATTGTGGCAAACTTTATACAGTTATGTTGTTAAGCTAATTTGAGAAGGATTCAGTTGTTCAGTGAAGTTTTCTCAGAAATGTAAGGTGATTTGGAGCATGTATCTTGAAAAGAAAGGGGAAGTAAGAGAGGTCTCATTCTAGACCTGGGGTTGTCCATGTGTTAATTTCTTACCTCAAATTGTTCTTTGAGATACTAAATATGATTTTAATTGAAATGAGTAGTACCGAAAATGCCCGTTGGTGTGTCAGAAATACACTTGGCTTATAAGTCCTGTTGTGGGCTGACACCACACAGTATTTTTGTGAACTGAGTGGTGTCAGCTTTTCCCAGTTTTTCTCTGGTAAACTACCTAAATCCTCTGCTGTTCCTTTTCCAGAAAAAAAGAGAATTCCAATTCTGGAGTAACAAGATAACCACTGAGAGGGGTAATAACTGTCTTTAAGATAACACAGAGACTGTGTGTAAGGCTGTATACACACATGAAATTTATGTAGCTGGAAACAATCTTTCATATTCATTTTCAGTGGCAGGAGAACGAATGGGTGTTGTACCCACATAGTCATTTGGTTCTACAGAAAGGAGAGTATGTGTGGCACCTTACTGTGCTTTCCTCCGAAGTAGTG
Source organism: Pyxicephalus adspersus (assembly GCF_032062135.1). NCBI lineage: Eukaryota > Metazoa > Chordata > Amphibia > Anura > Pyxicephalidae > Pyxicephalus > Pyxicephalus adspersus. Next base: position 116,354,783 of record NC_092861.1, on the reverse strand, counting down.
ACCAGCAGTCATTTCCAATTGGTCATTCATTGATTCGTGGTTGTGGTATCTTAACAAATATTACAAAACGTTTTCAATGTTATAAAAGTGACCAAATGAAAGGTTTTATATATACCAATGGCTAACCAAAATAGAGACCATATCAGGTAGTGATCTGGCAGCCCTGATGCAGATTCAAGAAATATTGGCTGTTTTTCTTTATTTTTACCAAAGGACGCACAATAAAAAAGGATGTTTCTCGGCTAGATCAGAATTTCTTTCTCTGAGTTATATTTTGTAAGTCTTTGCCTAGTTCTCTCCTTTATTTTTGCACTCATCTGATATTCTTGACATATTGCAAAATTTATAACCTGTATCAGGAGCATTTTTGTTGATAGGTCCTATAATTTAGACTTAGGCATGACATCTTTTTCTTTTTGTTTGCAAAGGCTATTTTTGTATCTGCCAGTACTTTAAATATACCCGAAATCGTAACAGATGACGGATTTAGTGCAGCCGTCATAGCCCTACCTAATAAACAGGAACTGGATCCTGTTCCTTTCATTGGAGCAGCAGCTGTATCTCAGCATTTGGCAGCTTTGCAATTTGACAAAACTCTGACATAATAGGGAGCTTTCTCCCGGAGGGTGCCCATTAACGGAATGGTTTCCTTTGTGGCTTCTTTATATTAATTGGGTTTATTGCTAACAGAATGCCAGGGTAATATTGTGAAACATTAGGTTTTTCTTAAATAGAAATGATGTTTATTAACGATCGACTGTTAAATGGCATTGCAATTCTGTTTTTTTCTGGCAGTAAAATAATTGCATGCTGTTCTGGGACTGAACACGTTAATAATGCTCTCAATGTGGTATTGCTAATAATATACTTAGCAGTTGTGCCGTGTACTTTATTCCAGCAACCATTAGCTGCCTGCTAGAGATCGGACCATACGTATGGTAATGCTACTGAGTAGAACAGGCACAGGGATGAGGGAGGTGAGGATCCTAACTATCTGTCAGGAGTTCTTGCATGAGAATGAGGTTGGTGGCGCTAGGAGAAGCAGCCAGTTTGGGATGATTTCACATCACTGCAAAAGCGTTGCTCATTTTCCTACAGGCAACAGCTGTATAAGTGATCACTTATTTTTGTGTATGGGGACATCTTTGCATTGCTTCATATAACAAGTAAGTGCCAATTTATACATAAGGTGTGTGAAATCATTTTTTTTTGTAAGTGGTCTTATATTTAACAGTGCATGTACTTTTATTATCATTATGTTTGTATTCAATTTATGTGCATGTCTGTAAAATTTAACAAGTCCAAAACTGTTATCTGTGAAATATTCCTTGTTTTGTAATAATATCTGGGATTTTTCAGCAAGGGTTAATACATATATACATATATATAATGTATATATTTGTGTGTGTGTGTGTGTATGTATATAAATATATATATATATATATATATATTTATATATCATTAATATTATAACAATATCTGATTTGATTTATTTGAAGCCTCATTGTAGTTTTTTCGGGGTATTATTGATACAATATAATAATAATATTAACAGACTATATGTTAGATTGTTTTGTAGATGATGTTGATTGTTTTTCACAAAATTATTTCTGGTTTATTCTAATTTAAGAACATGGAATAAGCTTCTTGAAATCTGCAGATTTGTTTCATATGTTTTGAGAACAGTTTGCAATAAATGGAGGTTGAAAGATTAACATAATTGATAGGCAATATATATCATACATTACAGGATTGAAAAAAGGAGCCTTAATTGATGAAGCTATAACCTATTGGATATTTACCATTACTTTTGGTATTAATCATGTGACTGTCATTGAAGGCTCTCATTGCTGAGAATAAAAACGCTCATGAAAAATAGGGATCCTTATAGCTTGAAGCATGATGCTTTGTATTTGGAAAATGCCCAGCTGGTAGAGGGAATGGTCACTTTGAAACTTGAACTGATTGAGCTGAAAAGAAGTGGGAGTTCTCTATCATGTCTTTACATAAGACCTAGGTTATTAACAGCTACAGTATGAGAAGGTTCAATTATTGATTTTAGTCTGACTTACTCCTGTTTTTTAAATGGGGATGTTAAGGGAATAAGATGATGATGTTTTTTTCTTTTATCCGTCATCTCATTTTACTTTCAGATACTTTTAAGCTTTTATGGAAATGTCACTTTCTGATCAAGATAAAAACTTTCTACATTTTGTTTTTTTGTACAAATGTGCAGGGTGCTTAAGGTTGGATTAAAAACGGTGGCTGAAGGTGGCACTTTGCAAGTAATTGTGACCCATTGCTATTGGGTCTAAATAATGGCGGTGGGGGGACAATATGTCATTTTGTGTGTTTTGTCACAGTCAGAAAAAACTGCTACCTCAATATTACAAATAGAAATACACATTTATTTTGTGATATTTTGATCTTACCATTCAACAGTAACCACATAGACACCCTACTCAAACCTCAAGTTATTTATATGCACTATTTTGATAAATAATCATTTGAATGTATAAAAAAAAATTAGTGCTATCTATTTTTGAGCACCAGGGACAGAGGCCATGCGCTAATAATGAGACTTTGCTGTAATAACAGTAGTACAAGAGCTGCTGTCAGAGGTTTCTGGTGGACTTGGGGGGAGGAATGACAACCTTTCTATTATTACCATAGTCTCCAGGATGCCATATAGCGCTGTTGTACTGGCATGCACTCTCCCTGACTGAGCCCCCACGCACCACGTAGGAAGCATGCTTTGTTTTTTTTGTTTTTTTTCATAGAATGTTTATACTGTGTCCTGTTTAAATGTTTGCCTGATTTGCAATTACCTATAAAAGGCTTTTAAATTACTGATGTAGGGTAAAGTCTGTTAGTTTGATGTTTATTGGATTTTTTTTATAAAGGTTGCTAGACAAGTTCCACTATACTAAATATTTGAGGTTGTTTTTTGATCATTAAAGTGTTGTTTGCACTGTATCCTCTCAGCAATGCGTTCACAAATTATATGCTCATTCAGTCAGGGTTCTCATCTACATAGTAATGGTGATTTATAAATATAACAATATTAGGAGATTTCCATATATTGACCTACCTGCAGATCATCAGCAGATAAAGTTTGTTGAAAGACAAACTCAGTTTTCTTTAGACAAAACTGTGCTCAACACTAGGCAATTTAGGCTGAAAAATATGTACCTTTTGACCCTGATTTCTCAGTTGTGCTTTCTGGTATGCATTCATCCGCATTCTGATTACAACCTCCATCCCTGCCAAGCCTTTAATGACTTATCTGTTATATAAATGTGAAAACTACCAGCGCTGATTTTTTATTCTCCAAATCTATTTTGCCTGGTGCTATGAGGACTCTCAATCATTTAAATCACAAACAGCGAACAAGTATGCAGATAAGAACTTCTGACTTCTCTTTGTTCCAGATCCACCGACCTCCAGTCGAAGGAACCCAAGTCATATTCCAGATATTAAAGGAAATGTAGATAAGGACTTTAGACTTTACTTTGTTCCAGGTCTGTTGATCTCAAGTCAGAGAAACCCGTCATATTAAAAAGATTAAAGGAAATGTAGATAATAACTTCTGAATGTACTTGTTAAAGTCAGTGGGTCGGCATATCAGCCATGTAATTACCATTGACCTTCCCTTAATTGTCCACCAGCTAAAGCCAGGTAGGAAGGATCTGCCTCAGGCTGTGGTGGTAATGATAGACGAGGGCTGGGAAATATTAGAGAAAGCTGCTTCCTCTTTTAACTGTACAATTTAAAAAGAAGAAAATACTATTTTCTAACAAAAGGGTAATGGTTAGCAGCTGTTCATAATGTATACTTTTCCTCTTATTTTTTTGGTTGGTAAAGAGCAATTATTCAAACCTATTTAGTTGTTATGATATGGACACCAAATCAGTTTGCCATCTTCATATTAAACTGTCACTTTTCATTTTGCAAATTGTATAAGATTTACCTATTCAAATTAAAGTCTGTCTTAATGACATGACCAATCCAATCTGCTGATTTAATTAAAAATACATTTTGAAGGCCATGACTAAACCAATTGTTTTTAGTTTACTTGATCTGCTGCATGGTAGAATAACAATTTGAATTGTATTTGACAGTTTGTGCAGTACATAATAACCAATGGTGGAATGGGGTTAGTATGACTCGAAGAATGAGCTCTTCCCACACTACTAATGTGTGTGTTTTAAATAATGTATGACTAAGGGGTCTATGTATAAAGCTGTCAATCCATTCAGTACACATTCCCAAGTGCAAGTGATTGGTTCAGCACCGTAGAATGTGTTCAATTCCTTACCAATTTACCCCGTAATTTATTACAAAATGTGTATCATTAAAAGGGTCTTTTTGTTGACCAACAGTTACATTTTGTGGTGCATTTGTACTGTCTAGCTTTCATCTCAGTAGAGACTAAAACTAGTTAGTTGTACTCTCTAAGTTTACTAATGATTATGCAATACAATAGCAGCAGCCTAGCTGAAAAATCCATTTTTTTTATCTCCATTTAGGTATGTTCTAGTATTAGATGCTTTTCTCCATACAGTCTTTTACCCTCTATCCTTTAGCAGCCCTATGTGACCTTTTCTGGTAAACCTGGCTTGTTGTTAAAATACATTTTAGATAATATAAAGCTGAGCTCTAAGTAGAAATAAAATGTATTTAGTAGTGATGATCATCACATCCATGCGATTTAAAATTAATTCTCAAAAATACTTTTAGTAAAAATACAGCATAACCACTAAATATTATAAATAGACATTTTAACCAAGAACTACAAAATATACTGTACCCTCTAACTTTATTATTAGATATTATCATTATTAGATATTAGGTACTGAACAGATGACCGCTCAGGCTATAGACTGGAGCATTAAGGAAGACGACGGAGAGGGCATTCACAAACAACTTTATGTGAACACATGGCCAACGTCGGACACATAATCCCAGCTTAATTAGTATTTATATCCGTGTGTTTCAGCGAGAGCTCTGTCTTCCTTACACACACTGGTACAGTCTAATCTGGATTTACTGTACTGTCGAGCAAATAAGGAAACATCCACATCTATTGCTGTTCTGAAATGTGTTCTAAACCTAAAATGCAGGAAAATATCTTCCCTTTACAGCTGGCTATTTTATCTATAAAATTAGCTCTGAAGAGTGTCCTTAGGGATCTTTCCTTGTGTTTCTTCAACTGTACAGAGGATGGGGACTTCTATATTACGGTATGGTAACTAGTTTGTAGGTAAAATGTGCAATACGGTGGTGGTGACATTATTTTTAGAAACATGTATAGCATGTATAGATGTGTGTTTAGTTTTAATAACAAGTGATTGGGTTTTTACTTCTGAATATAGCTTACCCCGGAGAATGGTGGGGGGCTTTTGCCCTCTCCCTTTCCAAAGCCAAACATTTTGGCTGAAGTCCAGGTTTTTAGAGAAGTTTGGGTGCTGTTTTTTGGGTTTTATTGTGCAATGGTGTCATTATCAACCTCTTCACACTATGAATGGTGGTATTGTGAATTGTTGCTCTCAAGATACCAGTTTTATCCATTATTAAAAAACCTAATCTGTCTTGTTAGAAACTTTGTGTAAGGGTGGGCGACCACAGGCAGATATTTATTTCCAGTTGATCTCTCATCCAATAAAACATCAAGAATCAAAACTGTACTTTCAACAGATCAGTAACTAACTTGTTTACTAAAAATTGTTGCTCGAGGCGAACAATCGTGATAGCGTCAGGCAAAAATCTAGCGTGTGTACAGCACCCTGCCCTCCAAAAGTTTATTTGTGACATCTGTCCAAAGTTTAAGTAGATATAAACTTTCTTGTAAACTGCAGTACATTTGAACAAGATCTGGCATTTTGCCCTCTTCGAAATCAAAAACAAAATCCAGTTCTTGTAAATTGGACCCCATTGATGTTTTAAATACCTGTGATGGTTGTAGCCATCTTAATTTTTCTTTTACTTATTTACTAATCCGTCACAAAAGAGATTCTTGGTGTCCATTGTGAAAAGTGGCAGTATGTATTGCAGATTATCAGGATACATTGTCTATAAATAAGTAATGACCCCCTAGAATATTGACTCTTTTGTTTTTCATTGACTTGTGATATTTTTAAGCTCATGTGACCTTTTAAGTTGGGAGAGATTGAGTGCAGCTACAGACACCTGAAGCCGGATCTGATTGAACAATAATCCTTTTTACAAGGCTCAGGGTTTAAATCTGGCACTTTTTTGCCTATTTTTAGCCTATATATATATATATATATATATATATGGTTTTATACTGCATGATCCTTTAGTTTGAATTTAAAATGTTAAGACTATTCCAGCATTCAGTCTAAGGCTAGTTTTCATCTTCTGCATTATTTCTGCCTAACGATCTTCATTTTCATTCATGGTCCATTTTATTAAAGATAGTAAACCTTATGGGACTGTACATGAGAAAGTTGTGCCGACTTCCATTGCTGAACTAGGCTTTTCAAAATGCTGATTCCCTGGCTGTCATGCTGTAGCTTTGTCTTCAGTGGTTACTGAGTTGCTGACCTGGAACAAGTATGAAGATGAAGTGTTGTTTCAGTCATTTGCAGCTTGAATATTTAAAGGTCTGTGACTCATAATTAGGTGAGAGACAGCCAGGCAACAAGCAGGAGGCAAGCAATTGCAGCCCCCTCCGTACTTCCTGTGTGACAGTGTCAATTAAAGAATGATTCATTGCTGTGCTGGAAGTTATTTGTATGCACTTGACAGACTATAGGAATTATATGTATTACTACATGAATATATATATATATATATATATATATATATATATATATCGTTTTTTTTATTATTTTTTTTTTCTAAAGTCTTTGAAAAATCTTTAAGTATTTTATAACTGTTTCATGTTATTCTGTACCATATGTTATCCTTGTCTTGTGGTTTACATCCACATAGCTGCTTGCAGGAACTGTGATGCTGATGTTCCCAATGCTAGTATCGAATTTTCATTTCAAATTCATTTTATGTTTTACTTTATCTTGAATAACCACTCAAGGAGGTCATGTTGACCTTTTCATCGTTTTACTTTGTCATTAATGATTTTTCCTGTTTGTGCCTTTATGTAGTTAAGATTTGCAGACACAATAACAAAAAAGAACAGTGAACTTCTTTTACTTGCCCCATTTTGGTCTGTGAAAATGTCTCCTTTATTTCTAATATATTCGAACAATAAGTGCTGTTATGGTTCAGTTCATGTTATGTCTGTGTGCAAGGATGATGAGATGATGGGAGGTTTGTGTTTTGTAATCTATCAAAAAATAAAGTAGGCAAGGATGACATCACCTGCCGTATTGTCATCTAAAAGAAGGCTGTAGCGCCCTATAAAGTTATGTTGTAAGTTGCGGGCCAAACTTGAAACTGAAATAGCACAGCTATTACTATTCCCTGCGCCAAGAAAACAGTCCAATGCGGGGCTTAATGGTATGAGTGGCTGGAACTCCCTCTTCACTGAAATAGCACCGCTACTACAATTCACTGCGTCTATTAAACAGTCTAATGCAGGGCCACGAATAGGCAGAGAGGCCGCTGGTCTATAGACGCAAGTGATGCCGGCGGGCCAGCTGCAATTCATATTTAGGATTCCTTTGGGGGCCAAAAAAAAAAGAACCTTGTGGGCCAGATTTACACCTGCCACATCCCAAAATTGACAAATATTAGAAAAAGAAACGGTGAGGGACTTTAAATGCAGTATATATATATATATATATATATATATATATGTATATATATAATACACACACACACACACACACATATTATATGGAGGATAATTCATGCATATGTGGTTTGCATGTTTTGTTGTGTTATCATTTGTTTTTAATATTTTTGTTAAATAATTTTCAATGTTACTGGTATTGTTGAGTTTTACAACTGTTAGTTACTCGGCAACATAGTCACATGTGTGTATATATAAATACATACTGCCTTTAAAGTTCCTCACTTTTTCTTTTTCTATTATTTGTAACACAGGAGTTGCTAAAAAGCTGCTAAGCTTTAATATAGAAGTGCAACACATTTTGTGTTGGTAAATTTACTAAAATCCAAATTTTTGCACTCTTCCTTCTTGTCTGTTAATGGAATGTAAATCTCTATTCCATTTTGTCATATTCTGGAATGGTGCATGGTTTCTTCAGTACTCAGTAACATGTTATACCCAAATATTGATCTTAGTAAAAATGCTAGAAAAAAATGAGGCAGCTTTAAAGCCTAAAGTCAGATATTTGTCAAGTGACAGCCACTCTACAAAAAAGTAGTGTATTTTTACATCCCCTGAAAGTTAGAATTTTAACAACCACTAGAAATCAAGATACTGGATACAGGGAAAGAAACAAGTATATGCCTTGAATTTATAAGAATATACATAAAAAGAAGTTCTAGCTAAGGTGCAATATGATTCACCCAAAAGGAGAGAGGAAAGAGAAGGAGCAGCCTGTATTCCTTTGTCACACTTCGGGTCCTGTGCTACCACAAGCCAGGAACTATGGCAACCTTTGCTGACATGAGTGGGCGGAGCCAGAACTCAGCCAGCACTTCGTGATTGAGTCGCGAGGCCATGGCGATCCACCCCTGACTTGGATAATTTCCCTCAGCACACCTGAAGATCTCTCACGGCACACTAGTGTGCTGCGGCACAGTGGTTGAAAATCACTGTTTAAACCTTGGTAATTATTAGGAAGAACAAGCATTTGCTGACTGCAGAACTTTAGGTCTGACTCAACAGGAGTGTGTGACAGATCTCTGCAGAGAGACTACCACTTTCAAACAGAGGACAATGGTCCCACTCCACAAGCTTCTGGTGCAGGACACATTTTCTATACAGGCTGTGGCTGTATAGTCATTTTTTGGGAACAAGCAAGCGTATCAAGATTTTCAACTAAAGGAACCGAAGCAAAAATAGGTCTGACAATCCCTACTTCCCCATATCCCTGGGAGGGGGTGTTGTTAGGAGAGGAAACAAAGACAGCAACAAATACTTCACTGGAGATTTAAACCTATCCTACAAACCCTTTTTTTTTTCTTTTTTTGTTTTGACTTTGTTCCTGTTGATTTTTCCATCACGTTTTGCCTGACTGAAAATCTTTGTTGGGATACAGGCATCATTAAAAATTGAGGCTCTGGCCATTACCACCTTTTCTTAATACAATCTTGTAGAGAAAAGAATCTGTGTTTTATGTTAAATGTGTTATGTTAATCTTACTTTAGCAGTGGTAATTTCCCATGATTTTGTGGATACAAATGCAAATAAGCTGTCTGAGTTCAAGGAAAAGTAATACAAAGTGCGACAACTGATGCTAAATACATAGCAACGGGAACCTCAGCACATGCACCCATTTATCAGAAATATCTATTCAATTCCAATCACAGACTAGATTTACACAATGGAACTTCACAGAATACTTTGCTTTAAGGAAGGAGTATGACAGTGCTTTAGCACAGGCTGTGTTTTCCATTTGATCCTTGATGATAAGGCAGCATAGTGGAGAATGGGAGGGGAATGTACAATGGCTTTCATGTCTCCTATTGCAGACTTGTATTTTTCTGTTCCAATCAGATCTCTTCATTAAAAATAAATAGTTATAGCATTTTGTTATGTCATTGTTTCTGAATATATTCTAAATGGTATTCTGATATTTAAAGGGCAATATTTATTTCTCCATTTTGAATAGAGTAGGGAAAAGGTTGCAGTCTCTGTAATGTTTTTACTGTTCTCCATTTCCCTTCAAGTGAGATTTACCCTCACAATTGATCCCGGTAATAATTGTAACCAAGTGGGGAAAAAATGTAAAATTCTGAATTGTCACCAGTACAAAGGAGTAGAGGAGAAATTTTTGTTATGGAATAGTTAGGTGGCAAATGTCTGAGGGATGTTTTTCTCTTATTTTGTAGAGATCTCATTCACTTTTTATTGTGATTACAGATGGGAAGTAAATGAAAACCTCACTTTCATTTTGCAAGGCTAGAATTGTGACCCAGATTTGTTTTTCTTTCTTTTCTAGAGTGCTGACCAAATCTCTGCGCTTTGTCAAAGCATGCAGGAGGTAAACCACGACATGATGGATGGGCAAAATGACAGCCCCGAACCTCATAGGAGACCACTAGCTCGACATTTGTCAGATGCAGATAGACTTCGGAAAGTTATACAAGAACTTGTGGACACTGAGAAGTCCTACGTTAAGGTACATATATGTGACACTTTGGGATCACTAGTTAATATTTGGGTAGAAAGTATCATTTAGTACTGAGTTTACAGTTTTCAATTTGGCGGTGTGCGGTATGATTTTTTTTTTATTTTTAATGAAGCCGATGAGAGTCATCAATATTTTATATTCTGTTACTTGTTTCGGGATATTTTACATGGGCACCTGTAATGCAGGCGCTATTACAGTGATCCGTGATCTATGTGTTATAGAAGGTTAGGCACTACTAGTATATTTATACATTTTTAAAGTAAGTGTTGAAGTCTTGTGATAGCCAGGTAGCAATAATGATTGTGTGATTTAATCAAATGGTGATTGTGTACCTTTGAATTTCATTCCACAGGATTTAAGTTGTCTGTTTGAATTATACTTGGATCCTTTGCAAAATGAGACGTTTCTTACTCAGGACGAGGTAATTATTAGATTTTCCCTACACAACCTAACCTATACTGCATCTGTAAAGTAGGCATTCCACATTCAAATGGCCTTCTTCAGCCCGTAAAGGGAACCTTTTAGCAAATTAATATGAAGGTACAAGATGTAGGTGTGTTATTCTGCATTTGGTGTGTAAATGGAACCAACTGCCTTCATACCTGAACCAACTTGACTGCAGTAAAAAGATAGAAATGGCAACCTAAGGGTTTGCAGCTTCAAGCCAGCTTTGACAACTCAAATATTTTTATCCTGCTGGGTTTTGTCTAAATAGTTTTGACTTGGTATCTCTGCCTGAAAAACTTTATGGAATAGTTTTCCATTGTGCTAAAGGTTTCTATTATTTTCTTATCTCCCTACTTAAAACATAATGGTTTTAATCAATTTTGCAAATGAAAAAAATTATCACAAATAATTAATATAAAAAGCTCAATTTAGAATTTAAATTATTACAACTTTCTTAAATTCTCAGGAAAAAAAAATAGATTTCCCCTCTTATATAGCTTTACTTTTTTATTATCTAAGCAGGAACTTGGTAACTGCTGTCCTGTCATTGATCTAACCTCACATACTAAGATTCGGCTGTTCACTTACCAAAGTGAATTTTCACTTCAAAATGTGAAAAATGGAAAAAAAAAGGTTTTTGCATGCACAATGTGCTAATTTACATTGCTAAGTAAACATCCTAAACTATGTTCCGAGTTTGTTAAAAGAGTAAACTAATGTCAGATAATAGACTCCAATAATTGTACAGACCTTATAAATGCAGGGTTCTGTTTATTGCTGCTTAGCGCTGGTCCTCAAATGTAATGAGCAGGTAATACTGTATATCCCCAAGTTAGAACAGCTGAAGTAATGTTGGGACTTGGCTTAAGATTCTTATTACTTGTACTGTCTTGAGTAATGTGTGTCTGCATATATTTTCTGCAAGGAAAATAGCAACTACATGATGTAGCTTTTTATTGTGTTGTATTATAATTGTATTTCTAGATGGAATCTTTGTTCGGCAGTCTGCCAGAAATGCTGGATTTTCAGAAGGTTTTTCTACAAACCCTAGAAGATGGTATTTCCAGTGCTGCTGACTTTAATATACTTGAAACACCATCTCAGTTTCGGGTAAGTAATATGTTAATATTTTTTTTATCATTGGATTACATAAGACCGACTGTTAATTCGTTTTTGTGATGTAAAATGTAGCCTGGTTATCATCTAAATCTTAATAAAGAAATTATAAAAAAATAACACTAATAAAAACACCTTACACATTTTTACATTGGCTTAACTTGAAACGGCAAGTTGTTAAAATGTTTTTAAAATTAAAATTCTGCTTTAATGTCTGCTTTTCTGACTTTTTCAAAGGTTATGCTTAGTATTCTTCCATGTCTGTATACAGAACATAACATTGAATGGTCTGCTACAGATCTCCACTTGACATTTTAGTGGGATTGATGTCAGGACACAGATTTTCCTTTTGTACTGACTTACCTTTTTTCTGAAATGATGTCATGCTGTCATGTACAGCATGTTTTATATCACACCGAGATGTCCTTGTACTCAGCTATGTAATTGGGAAGGTAGATGGGGGATCTGGGTGAGTTTGTAGGCCTAATATTAGGATACTGATACAGTTTGATGCTTGTAAAGCTAAAAGATACTCTAAATTAACTCAAGAGCGACATGAATTTGCACCTATTGTGAATCATTAGTATGACTATTATCCATAAAACATAAGCATATTTGATTTTGTAACATCAGTACAAAAAAGAAAAAAAAAAAAACGCAGTACATCACAGCCATTTGAAGTTTTGAAAATGATGGACTGCCAATATGAGCCAGACTCCATTTGCTTTTGAAAACCACTAATAATTTCAAGGCTCTTTTTGAGCATTAAAGTTTCAATCAGGTTTGATTTCATGTAGTTTCATTAGAGCTGGCCCATTCAATATATAATATGTATCTAATAAAATGTATAATATGTCATACTTGGGCATTCTGCCACTCCGAGTCCCCGTCTGAAAATGTGAAATTCATAGTCGTGGTTCTTTTCCCCATGTAATAAATGTTCTCTTCTGTTGGTTTCAGAAATTGCTCTTCTCCCTTGGAGGATCATTCCTGTATTATGCTGATCATTTCAAACTGTACAGTGGATTTTGTGCAAACCATATAAAAGTGCAAAAAGTTTTGGAAAGAGGTAATGCCAAATATATATTGATAACCTGCTAGTGGCATACTGTATGTATTCTTTATACATAAATGTTGTTACATGCACTCTTCCGACAGCTCGAACAGATGCAGCTTTTAAGGATTTTTTGGATGCCAGAAATCCAACAAAACAACATTCTTCAACTCTGGAGTCGTACCTTATCAAACCAGTACAGAGAGTCCTGAAATACCCCCTGCTATTGAAAGAACTGGTATCACTAACAGACAATGACAGCGAGGAGCACTACCATCTGACAGGTACTTTTTCTTGTTTGCATATTATTTTCATTATTTATTAATTTATTAACATTAGGATTATCATTTTCCTTAAAGCCAATTTTTATTTGCTTACCCTGAAATGGAAATTATATATTACTTAAGCAGCATTTTTTACTACATCTGTTCCATACAGAGTGAATATAACTAATCAGCTTCCTTAGTCAATGCCTTAACAATACATGCCAAAGCAATGTATTTCACAAGGGACATATGTGTCTGCAATGTGTGTTTTAGGCTCCAATAAATACAGTGAAATATGTAGGAAATAACTGAGCAGACAGATTACTCTCCTGCTATTGGGGTGTGCCTGCTCTCATTATGTAAAAAGGAAGTACAACATTCTGTAAGGTTCCTGAAATGGTACTGTACAAGGATGCCACCATTCTGACATGCTTTGTATTCATTTCTGCCATGTAGTCTGAAATTTCCATTCCAGGTATTACCAAATATTAAACATGGGCTGCCAATTTCTCTTTCTCTGAGCACCCATGTGTACTTTTATGTGCCTATTATATAGTATCATTGATGCTGAAAACAGGATATAGGATTTGAGAACTTCATTTTCAGCTGGCACTTAATTTGAGGGATAAAAGATGCTAAGCCTTATTTAATTGCCGATCATCTAACATTAATGCTTGTTTTTTAATTGATGCCTGACAATCCTAAGAAGGTATTTCTAAGCCAAGTTTAAAAGGTAACTAAGAAAACTCTTTTTGAAAACTCTTATGTTTCCCTGTAGGAGATGCATATGAGAATATGTACCATATTGTTTACTACCTAATGGGCTAATAATGCAAAGAATTCATCATGACAGTAGAAGAGATCAGACACATGACTTGTCACTCATGTGGTTGGTCTGTGCTCTTTTATTATGAATTAGGCTTTTTTGCTTTTTGTTTTTCTTTGCTGTGATTGGCTGTTAGACTTGAGAATTGTCACTGTGGGAGGGTGTCCTTTTGCTGTTTCATACCTTACAATTGAGAATGGCTGGAATGGAGTAGGGAAAAACATTTTCTCTGTGGTTTGGGTAATATAAGGTAAAGTAACCAGGGAGACATTTGAAGAGTAAGGTAGTACATTTACTACCTACCCCAATAAAAGTAGGGAGTTGTGTGGTATAAATTACTTTAAAATTTTTCTAAAAACTCGTCAAACTTTTTTTAGTATAGCAATTAAAATTATGGCTTTAACATTTCCATATTTCAGTTTTTCAGTTAAAAACAACAAACAAAAAAACAGATTAAAAACACACCTAAGGCACAGAATTACTGTATACAAACAAGTTCAAAGAAGGCTGGTTAAAAGGTTGGACACATTTTGCAAGGCTACACCTGCTTCTTCAGGGGAACGTCACAAAAAGGGGTAGGGTGGGTTCAAATAGTCTTATTAACTGAAGAAAAGCTAACTTCACAGAACTTCTGTATGCATCAATGGCTTAAAAAACAGATTTAAGTGATTGATCAAACTGTAGTTGGTAGAAAGTGTGTCTTATCCAAATAGATTTGGTTAGTTATGGTCAGATCATTGGAGAGTCATGGATTCCTATTCTGTAATTTTACCTCCAGAAAGCTGCACATCAAAGTTATTTACTTTTTTAAAAATAAAAACATTAAAATTTTTCTTTACAACATAAAATTGTCTACAATTTCTAATGGATTTTGAATTTGAAACACAAACTCTTCATCTATGGAGGGGCATTTACAATAAAGTAATCAGGCTTCATTGAGAAATTCCAGTAATTTGTATTCTGTGATTGGTAAAGTTGAATTACATTGTTCAGTCTTGGTGATTACAATCTGTGGATCTGGGAGACTCATGATTGCATGTAGTAGTAATTCTATGATTCATTGCTTGTCACTTGTTGACCCAGTTTGATTTGAAATAATTAGTCAGCATTGCTTATGTACAAATCTTTGATTAGCCTGATTATAGTGTTATTGGGTGATGTTGTAATGCTAAGCTTGCCTGGACGATTTGTCATCGGTCTTTTAAATTAGTATTTGTGCACAATATATACAGAGAACAAAAATAGTATTGTTCCATGTTAGTTTGGAGTACGTATACAGAAAATATTTATAGCCATAACTTGTCGGTTAAACTAAAAAGTACAGAAATTCAAGTTTCTATCTTTGGATTTAGTCAAAGTTGTATAACAAGCATAATTGTTACCCAGTCAGAGAATCCAATTGGTCACTAAGACCAATCAATCTATTACCACCCTATTGTCTTTTTTCCCCCAAATGATACACATAATATGTATACATAATGAATTTTTGTGTGCTATAAATATGTAACAACCATGATTTTTTTTAACAGAGGCTCTTAAAGCTATGGAGAAAGTAGCCAGTCACATTAATGAAATGCAGAAGATCTATGAAGATTATGGAACCGTGTTTGATCAGTTAGTAGCAGAGCAGAGTGGAACGGAGAGAGAGGTATGAATAGCTTTAGTAACTGGTATCAGATGCACTAGTTATTCACTTGTGTAAATGTTTCTGCTACAAAGCAGGTTTACACAGACATTCTGAGTTTGTAGTATATAGTACGTACATCAAGGTTGAGTACAATTAGTGGTACACTTGCAAAACACTGCTTGGTTGTATGTACTGGGCAGCCCCAAACCTTTATCAATGATTTATAAAATTATATATTTAGCATGATGGATTATTTTACTATGGTGTGAGGTATAATAAATAGAGATTACACTAGTATAAAATTTAGATGGGATGTTACAAAAAAACAGCCTCCTATAGTTATACTCAGGAATGTAAAAACACTGTCCCTTGCAGTGGGATCTTCTATGTTGCATAAGTTGAATGTTCATTTTGTTCAGGGGATGATGAATAAGAATATTTACTTTATTCCTTCACCCATTAGCAGTCTATTTAACTGTTCAAAGTACCCAAGATGTGGACAGGCCCTTGATGTCCTCAACGTACAATACTAGACCACATCTTCATTGTGTGTGTTGATGTCCTAGAGCCGTGACCAGTTTGCCATAGAAAAGGAGCAACTCAATCATTTGGAAGGGGGGTAGGGGTGGAATAAAATAAATATTTCACCATAATTATCACTCAAATTTTTGCATATAATGTTTCCAGGACCAGGGTGGACCCACAGCAGGAGTTAGTCTTTCTCTAGTTCAGAAATCAGTATACAGAATTGAAGTAAAGATATATAAATTTATCAAGTCAATAATATATTTTATAACAAAGGTGGTAAAAAGCATTTTGTTTTACTTCAGGTCACAGAACTATCTATGGGAGAACTCTTGGTATATTCTACTGTTACCTGGTTAAATATATTTCCATCCCTTGGAAAAACACGAAAGGAATTGGAGCTGACAGTATTTGGTAGGTGTTTATATGTAATTTATATGCATTAGACAGATGATTACATTTTCCCAAGATGTACATACCTGTTTTCATGAAAAGTTGTAAAGCATTTTCCCGAAATATATTTTTATTGGAATTACTAGGTAAACATGGCATTAGGCCAGATAAGACTGAATAAACAATTAAATAAATAATTGAGAATGACAAAGAAACATGACATATGCAAAGAGGTATCAATCTGTAAACTCTTTGGGCCACTTATACTGAAATATTAAAATGTATTCCCAATATAATGTAAGCATCAGTACAGTTCAAATAAAGATTGTGAACACTTCAGAATTTTCTGCATGTTGTTTAAATAAGCAAGATTGATGGAAAAGGTATGTGACCCTTTTAATTTATAAATGGTATAGAAAACTTGGTTTCCTGCAGCCCATTACAGCATGTACATCATATCGTTTTAATCCAGGCATTTAGTAAATAAAATAATGAAAACACATGTTTTATTCTGAGGTCACACATGAACATGATTAACTTATTAGTTACCAGGCTATTCTGTGACGTTATGACCACAGTTAAAATAGGTAATTACTAGGTACACAGACTTCAAACATGGCTCTGGTGTAAAATATCCTGCCATTGTATAGTAATGAGATCCTGAACTCTGCATGGGTCCATCAGAATGACTGCTAGTTGCCAGTCTGTTGGATGAGCAATGTTACGTTTTGTAGTATCTATACAGCTTTAATCTATTTTGAATCTTGGTGATGAAGGTAATTTAATACAGGGTTAAGGACATTCGAGACCCTTCCTAGATACAAATAGGGGGAAGTTTGAAGGGGGGAGGGGCAGTTTCCATGACTTGCAGAAGAAACCTTTTGCTAAACACAGCTGAGGTTGTGGGTGATCATAGGGCGAGAGCTTTTTCTGCAGCCTCTTGTAACTCATTATTGACCACAACAAACTCTGCAGTAGTTTCCTTTTGCATATCAAAGCACAGCTTGCTCGATGAGTTAATGAATGTCTAGGCTCCATAAAGTTTTTTGCTTTCTTTGTGATTAACTCACAGTGAGGATTTTATACAGTACCTGACACCATGCTGCCTAATAATATGTTGAGACAAACATCTGTCCTAATTGCATTTATTAAAACAATATACCTGTTCCAACTTACATACAAATATTGTAACAGTAAGTCCCAGTTTTTCACAGTTCAGCAAGACTTTAACAGAAACATGTGGATAATGTTTACATTTTGGAAGCCACATGTTTTTTAAAGCTGCACAAAAGTGCCTAATCTAGATTGTTATTCAGCAACACTGCAAGTGAAAAGAAGTTGATCTGCAAAGCACTCTGAGGAAAAGGACTGGAGGATTGACATGACAAGTCACAGCTGGCGAATAGTTTAATAAAATTATTTTTTGTAATGCACTTTTGAATAATTTGAGGAAACAGATTTGCATCTTTTTTTTTTCTTCAATTTATCCTTATTAATTTTGGCAATCGTGACAATCGTATATAATAAAAAATCAGTTTTACAATATAACATCAAGATCTTTAAGATAAAATCAATTACAGGCTCATACCCTGGTGTCTATAGTACATTTCACGTTGCTCCTAAAAAGAAAAAATAATGCAAACACACCTAACAGTGAATATAACAAAAGCGAAAATATCGCTAATCCGTGAATATATATAAGTTTTTATATGTAGGGGGGGTATAACTGGAGTCCCATATTAGTAAGTCATATAATACTGAGATTACATGAGTAGGGCGAGTATTGGAACTTCTCAAATTCTGTCAAACCCCTACATATTAAAGACATATCAGGTAAAGAAGAAACAAAAGATGTTAGCTGTCTATATGAAAACCATGAGATCATCCTGCCCGTGTTGGGTGTATTCAGGGAAGCCAAAAGAGGAACCTGACCATTGAGCAATATCCTTAAGATATTGATCGTTCTCACCCAACCAGGATAGAAAATGAGATGTCCCTATTGGCTAACTAGACTATGTATTTTAAGTAAAAATTGGCTGGAAAGAAAATAGGAACTGTTTGAAACAAGTAGAATAGCTTTGGAAGTATATCCATTCTGGGAGTATTGACCCTTGCAAACCAACCTAACGGTAAAGAGGAGTATTTCTGAAGTTCAGATTGGAGTTTACTTTAAAGTGGGGAGTAATTGTAAGAAAATAAATTAGAAGGATTGGAGGTTATCATCACTCCTAAATATCTAATCGCCTCTTTGCATATTTTAAAAGAAGTATTTACTCTAAGAGATGACATTTGGCTATTATCAAGCGTAATATTAAGAATCTCGGATTTTGAATGGTTGACCTTAAATTTACTCAAGGAGCTAAATTTCTTAAACTCTAATAAGCAGGAATTGTAATACGAAGGGATGAAACATAAAGAAGCAGATCATCTGCATATAATGACAATTTATAATGTGAGTCACCGAGCACTATCCCTCCAACATCTGGGTTGTGGCGTAGCGCAACCGCCAGATGCTCCAATATCAAGGCGTAAAGCAATAGGGAAAGAGGGCACCCTTGTCTTGTCCCATTCTAAATACAAAAATAATTAGACAGAGCACCATTAACTCTTACTCGGGCCAACTGACTCTGTCAAAGGCTTTATCCGCATCCACCGAGAGTAGGCAGACAGGGGTGTGGGTGCCATGAGCATATTGAGACAATAGAGTAGTTTTAATAGTATTGTCCCTTGCCTCTCTCCCATATATAAATCCCATTTGATCCTTATGAATTAAAAAAGGCATATAATGAGATAACTATTTGCAGTCATTTTAGAAAAAAGTTTAACAGCCACATTTATTAAGGATATAGGTCTATAGTTAGAACACACAGTATGATCCTTGCCTGGTTTGGGAATAGCACTAATATGTGCTTCAAGGCTTTGTGGTGGAACAGGGGAGTTAGTCGATATTGAAGAGTACACCCTAGTCAAAAAAAGGACTAAAGAAAGAGCATATATCTTAAAAAGTCAAGGGGTAAATCTATTAGGTCCTGGGCTTTTACCAGGTGGGGTAAAAGCTTTTATCGCTGCACTAACCTCCTCTTCAGTGAACGGAGATTCTAGAAAAGTTATTGCCTCTGAATTTACTTCTGTAAGGGCCATTTTCAACAAATATTGCTCTAAAGAGGACGCTGGTATTGCATCAGAATTTAGTTGATATAGATTATAATAAAAATTATAAAATATCTGTAAAATATCTTTAGGAATAGATGTCAATTAACCAGTGGGAGTTTGTATAGAGGGTACACATGCGGCAGGTTCCCGCGGGTGCAAGCCGCTTGCCAATAGCCTGCCGCATTTATCTACATACTGATAGATCTGTTTACGAAAACGGTCTCTATAGCGCTGATGAGCTAGGTCATACAATTCCTAAAGTCCTAATCTTCCTAAGCCTAGCTCCATGCTGTATTAGGACCCCTCCAAGAACCACTTTCATAGCTTCCCACTGTATCGGGAGAGAAGTGGTATCCAAGGAGGATCCCTTATAAAATTAGCTATGGTATCAAGGACTGCTTCAGCGCATAAAGAATCTTTGAATAATGAATCATTACACTTCCAGGTCCATTCACTGGGTCCCACTTGTGGATTTTGGAGAGACAGCGTCACCGAGAAATGATCGGACCATGTGCAAGAATCTTTAGAGGCAGTTGGGTGCCAATCAAGTGCTGGGTGGCTCACTAATATATAGTCAATGCAAGAATAAGTTGAGTGCAAATGGGAATAAAAAGTATAATCCCTAGTGGTTGGGTGGAGTGTGCGCCAAATGTCCATCAACCCAAGCTTATGCAGTCTGGATCGAAAAGAATTCAATTTAGAGTAGGAGATAGAGGTTTTTCCAGGGGATGTATCAAGCCGAGGGCCAAGTGCAAAGTTTAAATCGCCTCCCACTATGATAATACCTTTAGCTACTCCTTTTAACATTTCCAAATATTGAGTAATGGCCATTGTGGTTGCTGATTAGGTGCATAAAAAGAGGCAATAGTAAACTTCCTATTCCATATGGAAATCTTAAGGATGAAATATCTGCCCTGTGGGTCAGAATGGGTATGAATTATTTAAACTGGTAGCAATTTATTAAATGCTATAGAGGCTCCCTTCGTTTTAGAATCAGGGTTAGAACTGTGAAACCAAGTAGGATAATAACGATTACAAAGATGGGTTTCTTGAAAAAATAGTATTTGTATTCTAGCTTTGTGTTGGGCATATAGTAATTAAGAGCGCTTGTTGGGGCTATTAAGGCCCTTGATGTTGAGAGATCGAAATTTCAAAGTTTGAGATTGTGTAGATTTGTGTAGATGTTTGAGATTGTGTAGTTTGAGATTGTGGCAACATGATGATAAGGCAAGGGCAAAAGAGTCACCAGACAGGCGAGACGGGCTAACTTCTCACGCGTGGGGTGAAAACTAAAGTGGGGTCAAAAAGTCCCAAGCTACCGTTAGAAATAGACGTAAGACCTATGTGAGGGGAAGTCTCAGTCAGTGGCGGGAGGAAATGAGCAATCAATTTTGATCCTACCCGGATAAAAGGATAAAATTATTAAACCAGCATAGTTTAACATCTAAGCAGCATCAATATAAGACCAATAAAGAAAAAAATTCAAATATGGAGCTTTACTCTGTGGTCCTAAATTCCTGTGGACCCAATCAATCTCTCGGTCCACATCTGGAGGTGCCCCCAATAATGAGGCAAGGATAGAACAGACTGCAGAATGAAGACCCGAGTTAGGGACAGATTTTGGGAGCCCCCTTATGCAGATATTATTACGCCTGTTACAATTTTCTGCATCATCTTGGAGTAGAAATAACCTATTAAGTTGAGCTTCATGTCTTTTCAATATGGTACTGTGAGTTGCCACCTGAGTAGTAAGGTGAGAATAGGCTTTTTGTAATGTAGGCGTGGTAGCTGTAATTTGCTGTATAGAGCGCTGCATAGCCTGGAACTAATTTGCAACTTGCTTCCAGCCTATCTATACTTTGCTCCAAATCTTGTCTAGTAGGTAAAGCCCAAAGATGAGCCCTTCAGTCCCATTCATCTTCACTTATTACAGAAGAATTCAAAGAGAGGGGTACATTTTCCATAGCAGCAGGGGTGGTCTGGCTCTAAATTGGAGAGTTAGGGATGCTAACTGTATGATGGTGAGTCTCTAGCGTATCCCCAATAGCAGCTATAGCTGTAGAGGAGCCGCTGGTCAGCTTGCCAGGCAACCGCACTCCTGTTGCTTCAATCGCGGCAGCGAGATTTACTAGAGGCTGCGGCTTTGCGGCCTGTTCCTTCATAGAGCGGGCACCGGGGGAAAACAAACCGGCTATCCCGCCTACTGCAGTCCCGCTGCCAGCAGGTTTATTCTTCTGAGTTCCTCTTCCTTTGGGACCCATCTGGGGGTACGAGTAAGGCACACACAGTAATGTGCTAAGAAGATAAGTGGATTTCTGCGGATAGCAGAGCGCTCAGAAGAGATGTGTCCTACACTGCGATCCGCTGGACACGCCCCCTGTTTTTTTAACTTTTTTTTAATTTAGCAGTAATGCTTGTCAGCAGTTGGAGGAATGCAAGAATTTTAATAAATGTTAAAAAAATTAAATATTTGTATTAAATATAATGGGGCATATACAAGGAAATTGTTGCAATCGGCAGAATAATCACATCAATAAAAAATATTAGAAATAAGAAAAATCTTAGATATTATTAAATCTTAGAAGGACTGATGACCCTGTATGTTTCTTGGCCTGCAAAATGTGTTTTCTCTGTAATGTAATGTAGTGTAATATTAAACAGGAACCGAGAACAACTGCATGTGGGAACTTATCCATACCAAGTCTGAGGTCCAAGGCAGGCCGGAAACGGTGTTTCAGCTTTGCAGCAGGTAAATATATTCTTTTGTACATAAAATATGAAGCATTGGTTCTAGATGTGTATTAGAAAAGACTGTCCCTAGCAACATTTCCCTAATTAGTTATATTTGTCTTGTGACCACACAAAACATATTCTAGGGGTCACATTGCTGGAGGGATTTTTGCAGATAAATGGAATACTTACCATGGGTATTATCTGTAAAAATATAAAGAATACTTTTTCATCTATGGCAAATGCAGAATAGGGTAGCCAAACAAAAACATTTATAAGAGCTTTTAAGTGCCTCTAAATAGAAGGCCTTTGTGGGATGCTGTACTTTGCCTTTTCTCCCTTGTAGAATATTTCTGGGCCCACAAACCACAGATTTATATGGGTACTAAGAAACATGTGGTACCTTTTTCTGCAGGACTTTTCCTTTTAAAAGTTTAAAACGGGTACAAGCCTGCTTTAATGTGTAAGGGTTATATTTAAACCTGCAGTTCTTTAAAAAAAAAAATTATAAAATATTCCAAATATATATATATAAATATATATTCTAACATAGGTAGAATCACTTAAATATTTCTATATAACTGTCTGTGTTCTAGAATGTCAGCTCCAGCCTCCAACTTCATTAGCCTTTATTAGATCAGATCCTCATTTCAGACCCACAAAGTATTGTATTATTGTAATCAAAAAGTGAGTTTTGCTCAGGCACCAGGCTATAAATGCATGTAAGGTTTTGATGGATGGTTTTAATAAAGGGCCTAAATAACTTTTCTTGTTTTAGATTTGCAATTTTTTATGGCATGCAATACCAGGCCCTATTAAAACAGAAGCTGGACATACGAGTTTCCATGTAAACACATAATACTGAAAACTTAAAAATTTTACTTAAAAATATTCCACCAGTATAATCCCTTCCTGTGTCCCCATTCAGGACACATGGAGTGGTACCCTTCTCTCTCTGGCTAATCTAAGTTTCTTCTGTATAAGAAGACATTACCCATTTCTTCCCTGATGAAGGTTGGTAGACTTAGGGGTGCTGCACGGACTAAATTTCCTGAAATGTAAAAATAACTTTTAATAGGGGTTTAGCTTTAATGCAGTATTGGAGCAGGTGATGCCCTTTTCACTTATATTACATTTATTGTTGTCAGTTATCTAAATTCCATGCAAAAGTAAATGGCTCAAAACTAAGTTAATGATCAAAATGGTATAAACCTGTAACTTTTACTGTTCCAGTGACTGCGAAAGTAAAACCAGCACAATAAAAGTGATCCGCTCAATTCTGAGAGAGAACTTAAGGCGACATATAAAATGCGACTTACCTTTGGAGAGGAGCTACAAAGACAAGCTGGTTCCATTAAGAAACAGAGTTCCAGTGTCAGCAAAATTAGGTACAGTACCCTTCAATAGTTATTTCTGTTACTGCTAGAGCAATTACAGATCCATTTATTTCATAGTAGAGAAAAACTGTGATATTTCTACTGATAAACAAAATTGTCTTTGTTGGTTTTGGAAATATTTTAATGTGAAGTGTATATATAAATATATGTATGTATGTATATATATATTTGACCAGTTGCCACAACCAACACCCCAGTGGGCTGGCAGACCACATGGTACTTGCCCATGCAGTGCATGGCATTTTTCTAGAGTGTAATGAAGAGCTGATTTCCATTCATGCCTAGCCATTGAGCATGAAACTTGCTTACCGTGTTGGGGATACATATTGGATGGAGGTATAAGGGAGACCATTGAGGTTACATTTTAAAAATAGTACAGTGAGTATTTAATTCTTTGCTTTTTATTTTACTATTGTTTACTTGTATACTTGGAAATAATTTTTAAATTCCTGTTTTTTTCAAGAATTTTCAAAATTAGGTTAACATAATATTTTGCCTGCAGAATCATGGATACTCTTGGGTAGTGCAAACTAGATAAAATTAAAAAAACTTTTCATGACTTGTAATAAATGGATTAGGAATAACATGAAGTCTCTCTGTAATACAGAAAAAGATTGCCTATTGGCTTCATTTTGTTATCTGGATTCTCCAAGCTGTTTACAGTTTGTATTGAAATGTCATTACATTTTAGGGTAGTTGTTATTTTCGCATTTAACTTTCTATGTGGTTAACTTCAACAGCATCCACGAGATCATTAAAAGTGCTTAAGCACAGCTCAAGTACTGACTGGAATAACAGCTTGGGCAAAGGGAATGGTCAGGATTCAGATGATGGCAGCCTAAGCAGCGGCACACACAGCAGTGGTTGTCCTACCATTGAAAGCTTTCAAGATCTTAAAAGTCGTTCTCCAATCAAACCTCTGCAGACAAGCATGTCAGACCTTCCAAACACTACAGTCAAGGAGTCCGATATTCTCAGCGATGATGACGAAGATTATAGGCTGGCTAATTTGACAACTGACTCAACAAATATAAAGAGCAGTCCAACACAAAGCATCGAAGTACAGTTCCAGAATTTAAATATCTCCGAACTCTCTAATGCTGAATCAAAACATTTGGAGTCCAACGCTACTGACCGGGAAGGTAACTTTCAGTTAAAGGACCATCCAAAGCTTGTAAGGGGACATTTCTGTCCAATTAAACGAAAGGTTATCAACACAAAACCAGACAAGATGATTACAAAGGCAATGAAAGACCATCACCAGTCTCTTGACAACCAATCTGATAACTCAAGCATTGATCTGAATGCAATTTTGGAAAGGGAATTTAGTATTCAAAGCCTAACTTCTGTTGTAAATGAAGACTGCTTTTATGATACTGCTGGCAAATGCGGCAAGTCCTAGCTTCAGCATAATAAAATGTGTTAAGTAAAATACAAGCTCGGAATGATTAAAAAAAAAACTTTGCATAATGGTGATGTTAAACTTGTACAGTCTATATTTGTTTCAGTTAAAATTTCCTCGTTCTGTTCATACATGGACATAGTAATTGATGTAAATTACTTACTGTACCTGTTTAGTTTTGTGCACTACTTAATTTTGCCACATATTAAGTTATTTTTTTTTATTTATTGTGTATGTGAAAAATATAAATAAACGCTGACCAAATTCAGAATATTTGAACAGGTATGAAAATGTTGTCATTGGCTTAATAATAACTTATAGCAAATCATATCATTTATGCATGAATTTGAGCAGCAGATAGCTATTTTATTTTTTTGTGATTAATGCAGCATAGACTTAAAAAAATTGGAAATTATTATGTTTTAGAGTCATCAAGAAATCTGACCTGACTGTTCATCTGAGCTGTTCAAATGGCATTTGTGTATACACAAAATAAATCTTAGACATGAATTCTCCATGGCTCAAAGAGAAAGAAAGCAGGGGGCATTCATTAAAATAATTTCTTTTGTAAAGCTAATTTTAAGTTATTTTAAGTGTTTTGTGTATCTAAGTGGAGACCTTCATTTTGTACACCCCCAAATAATGTTTATACCAAACTTTATAAATATATGTGTATAAAACAAAACCTTGTACTGTAATATTTTTGGCTGTATTTTTTTTCCTTTATCTTGTACATTGCCTAAAATTTGTGTTTTTTTTAAATAAAAAAAAACTGTTAAAAAATTTAAAATTTTGTATTTTAATTACGTTTTTTAGGGAATTTCATTTTTAAATAGTTTGTATGTGTTTCCCCCTTTTTGATCCTGAAATTGCACCTGATATTCATATAGACCAGGGGTGCCCATACTTTTTTGGCTTGCAAGCGACTTTTAAAATGACCAAGTCAAAATGATCTACCAACAACAAAAACTTGGACTTAAAAACTTCTGCGTGCGGTAGTTTTTTCTGAAAGGCAGGGCTCCGTGATCTACTTGTGTTGCCTTTGAAATCTACTGGTAGATCGCAATCCACCTGTTGGGCACCCCTGATATAGACAAACAAGATATACTGGGGTGTGCTAAAGCTTTGTTTCAGTATAATCCAAGGAACAACAGACTTCCAAAGCCTAAAGGTTGTTACCACTAGTCTGTATGTTGTTCTCTGGTGCCTTTTGTTATCTAATTCCAATGGGCAAATTACGATTGCACCAGCATAGGATAACATAAAAAGTGATAACATTTTGTACTGATAATTATGGTCTTTACAATGAGACTAAGTAGAAAAAAATGCTGCCTTGTGGCAGTGCTGTGCATTACTTGCCCATTTTTCCCTTCCATAAACCAACGAACAAAAGTTTGTTACAATTGCAGCTTAGAGAATATATGTATAATTTCCGTTTTTACCAAGCTTTAGCTACATATCAACAAAATCCTACATCAGCTGAACACTTGCCATCAGCCTGCTTGGCGGTTGACCAAACCTCCAGGTTTGGTTTGGTTTGAAAGCAGGGCTAGTTACCATACGGCTTAAGATTTAGCCTTGTAATATTTGCTACACGTTTTAGACTATTGTGATACTGTGTAAATAGCCCAACAGGACTAAGAAAAGCAAATGTTTTGTGCAGAGATGACCTGGTCAGAGGAATGTTAGAGAGCTTGGTCCTGGTTGAGGGCATTAAGAACTTCCAAAAGCATGAAACGTATGAGCTGCCGGTATCTAAAAGACTTCCTCTCCCCGTTTCTTGGGTCTTTCACCAGTGATGCAATCCCCAGCCAGTCCCTCTAAAACTTCCCACTGATCCAATCCATACCAAGCCCCCATACCACCTTTCAAGGACCCAATTCCTGGCCAGTCTTTTTACCTTCTTTTGTAATAATAGTTACTGCAATGGAGATGTCAGTTTTTCCTCCAAAACAAGGGTTGCTGAAAGACACATTGGTGTGTAATAGGTAAGCATGGCCTTACTGCAACTACTAGCTGTGATCTGAGAGATACTGAGAAGTGTCGATGAAAACATCTAGCATCCATGCACAATTACTGTTCTTTTGACAAAATGCACACACATTTTTTTTCCACATTAACTTAACCAAAGCATCAAAATGGATGTAGGAACACATTCATTGTGGGCTGAGGTATGTTGGGCTCTACTGTACAATTTATTGGGGTGCCTTTCGCACTGAATGGCCACAAGTAGCAGTGCTCTCAAAAACACAACACACAGGTGTTAAAAGGCCCTCTGTATGCTCACCTGTTAAAATGTATATACACAGTGCATTTACAAATGAAAAAAACATTCAATCAAATACTTCTGAATCATAAAGATTATTTGTATGATATCACAATAAAAGTTTATTATTACAGGATATGAATGCAGACCTGGCTAAGACACTGTAAGGAGATTCCCATTTTACCAGAGGTGGTTATGAGATACAGCTATCTATCTGGAAAACTAACCATATACTATGTGATATTTTCTTTTTTTATTCCTATGAAAGCAAACATCTTTTAAGTGGCAGTTCTTTTGTGGATTGGTTAACCATCGCATTAAACTGCAAACCTAAATAATGAAGCCTAAAAAACCTTATCACTCTAATGATATACACATCCATAATGTATTATTTTAGGCAGCAGACATTGTTTTTTCAAACCCCAAATACAACTATACACTGAGGTTGGTTTACTAAAGCAATAGAACATGTTCACAGAGAATTTCCACCTAGCTTAGTGAATGGGGTAAAAAGTTAAGTGAAGTTTCACTTGAGAAGAAAACTTTGTGTGCAAAGAACTTTAACAAGATTTTTGCACGATTGGATGATTAAATTCAGTACAACTTCACACTATTCACTAAGTTAAGTAAAAGCTCAGCTTACAAAGTGAAAACTCACACTTGGTTCCAAAGGTATTTTTCACCTAAGGAGGGCTTCCACTGAGAGATTATGGAAGCTGGCAATGCTAAACTCATGCTAATCCCTGGATATAAAGCAATGTTGTCAGTAGTTTCAGTCATACAACTGAAACAATCATGCTGATAATTGTGTGACACGTTGTATGACAGTTAGCTTTACATACTCATTCCAGATCAGGAATTCAGTATTAAAATCAGAGGATCAGAACACCAACCAGACAAGCAGGACTTTTTGGACCCTGGTCAGAAACAGCAGCTTACGTCATTTCTCAATATTAGGTCTTCAACATAGCAAATGGGATAAAGTTGTGCTGATTGTTTTCATCTGATCTTGCTCAGAGTCTATTTTTAACTTTCCTTGAAAAGTATATAATATACAGAGTGTGTAAGTATGTACAATTTATAAATATATTTCCAGGATTTATTAGGAGACACAATCATGTTTGATGCCTAATAATTACAGAAACACAGAACTATGGAGATGGGTGGAAAAGGTGGACAAACTATGTAGGCAGTATGTCAGGACAGGGCCAAACATAATGGAAGATACCAAGTGAGTAAAATTTATAGAAACTTTTATCTGAAAACATTGTAGACAAAATGTGAAGTTCAATCAATATCTTTAGTCACAGAGTGTCCCTACCAAATGGTCAACATATACAGCACAGAAATGAAACAGACTTCCCTGTTTTGCAGACATTACAATTGTGAACAACTTCTAATGTGCTTTATAATTGAGATCAATGACCTTTTGAGGAGCTGTGAACATATGTATTACATTTTGTTTATATTATGTACAGGATAAAAAACAGATGAATGCTAATAAAACAAACATCGATTTTAAGTAAAGTCCTGGGTATTACATTGTTCCTGTGAAGTTCTTTTCTTCTTCAATTACATCCGGATTTGTTTGTAGCTTTTTCTTACGAAGCTCTTCTCGGAAGTTATAGGCTAACAGTTGTGGGTCATTGTCACACAATTCTCTGTACACAAAGCATAAATCACGGAAATGTTTAATTGTCAATTCGGTTGAACGCAGTGTTGGTTCTACATTAGCCAGCTTTAGAATTTTGTTTGTGAGTTCTTTACGTTGATCTTCTGGAAATAACATTCTGTGAAAGAGATTCATAGGGAAAATTAAACAATTAAAGATGTATAAATCATGTTTAAAAAGCAAAAAATTTCCTTGATATGTTCCCTGGTGTAAAATTTTCTAGGCCCATCTGTTTCAATGCCAGTAATGAATTTTTCACCAGGGAGTATAGTAGGGAATGTCAGATTCACTGCTTTATAAATAGACCCCTATGATCGGTTACCACATTTTTCCCTCATTGGACAGTTATGTAACGTGATTGCTCCCACATAGGCAAGGAGGATTCTGCAGCGTTTCCATCAACAACTATTACAAAGTCTTATTATCTGCCTACAAAGTTTAACTTTGGTTCCCCTATTTACCTATTTGGGTTGCCTGCTTCTAGGAAGAAAATCTTTAGAACCAAATATGTTCCCTATCTGCTCGGCTGGGGACTGACAGAGGCCCAAGCTATGAGAAATCTTCAAAAACATATGAAGGTAAACTACTATTCTTTAGTGGTCCTCTGAACCACCCCACTGTAAGATGTGGTAATCCACTACCATGCATTGCTGTGCACTGACAAACCTGCTGTAGGAGCAATACACAGCACATTGAGATGAATGAATGGCACTGTATGAAGTAGTGAAAGTCCTGTTTAGAAGTTGCTGTCCTAACCACCTGAGCATTTTGAACACAAGTCATATGATATATTAAATATAAAATATTTACAGACCAAAAGAAAACACCCAACTTTTTTTATTTGACCAGTATTTTACCAAAAACAAATACATTGCAAAGTTATCACTGAGTAAACAATCAGTTGTGGAAATCTAAACATTTTTCTGGTCCATGAAATTACTGTTTTATCCTTGTGACTGTCCATACAGCCAAGCAGAGTTGGGACTGCAAGGAATGTGGTCTGTAAGTGAAAATTAGCAGGTGAATGATAAACATACAAGTTGACATTCAAAAATCCAGTTCCTTCAATTTTCCAGCATGGATAATGTAGCGCATTTTAAAATTTACACTGTTTTCTGGAGGTGCCATTTATGTTTTGATGGCGCTGTAGTCCAGAATCAGCTGTTGGGTCTTGCTTGCACTGCTTTCCTGCTCATTCCTTCTCATTTATTTGCTGCTGTATGCATTATGGATTCAGCAAAGAAAAGAGGTGTAAACCATAAACATTGTGCGTTGTCGATCTCAGAGAAAGTGGAAATGCTAAATAAAACTTGATAGCGATACATGATAATGATCGTGAACATTAAAATTTAATTTGCTTTTTATTTAGTGTTATTTCATTTTAATATATACAGCATATAATACCTTCAAAAATCCGAAATTTTCGAAAATCCGGCACTCCTCAGGTCTGGAGGTTGCCGGATTTTTGAATGTCAGCCTGCATATACACACACAAAACTTACGAAAGTCCATGATGGCAGTACTTCCTTCTGTATTGGAAAACATTCTGGACCACTTTTTCTACAAGTTTAAATGGCTGCTCTATTTTGGGTTTTTTTAATGGTGTAAAATGTACAACACCAACATCAACCTAGAAAGAGAAAGAAAATTGTTATATATATAAAATGCCTATGTTATTGTTTAATTGAAAGCAAATAACAAAAAAAGGAAATATTTATCAATATCAAAATGGCTGCTCTACTATATAGTTTCTGCCCCATATCAATTCTGTAACCACCCTCATACTTATCAGCTAAGTACACCTACCGTGTTTCCCCGAAAGTAAGACCTACCCCGAAAATAAGCCCTAGTAAAAAATAAAAAAAAAAATAAAAAAATAAAAGCAAACATAAATTAAAACAGTACTCACCGAGCGGGAGACAGCGGGCGTACACACAGTGGGCTAACACACAGCCGCACAAGCCGATGCTTTCCTTGTAGTTCCGGCTCCTGTCACAGGCGGAGTGATATTACATGCACTTCGCCTGTCAGAAGCTGAAGTGCATGTAACCAGGCTAGTTCTAGTGAGCCCTTAAAAATGTGTTAAAAAAAAAAATTAAAATAATATACTCACCTGATACGCGATCCTGCGTGTGTCTCTGGCTGCAGCATGTCTCTCTTCTCTCCTCTGCCAGCATCGTGTCTTTTCCTGTTTGTAAAGCAGGAAAGAAACCGGCACAGCGCCACCTGCTGTTCCATGTCCTAACTGCCGAACAGTGGAAAAAAAGCACAGAGTGATCAGAAGGGGAATTTGTAAGGGGAATTTGGGAATATGGTAAGTGTTTTTTTTCATTAAAAAAAGTATATAAGACCTACCCTGAAAATAAGACCTAGTGTGTTTTTGGAAGCCCAAAAAAATATAAGACAGTGTCTTATTTTCGGGGAAACACGGTATAAAAATTATTGAGGGATCAGGCAGTCCTACACCTGACCTATGAATAATTTACCTACAATTACCAGGTGTGTTCACCTGACACCAAGGACCCATCCATCCAGTTTTATTTTTAGGTTTAGTGCCACTGTATGCAAACCAAAAGCTTTACAACTTCAATTGTCTTCTCTACTCCTTGAACTAACTGCCCTGTCCAGGAATTACACAGTATTCTTTAAAGTTGAACTTCTGATACAAAATCATAAATTTAGACAAAATACTCAAATATAAACTATTACACATTGACTCATGTATAAACCTAGGGCACAAAACTCGCCCATCACCGCTAACATTCAACACAATAATAGGAATGACAAAAGGAAAAAAAAAAAAAAAAATCACATGGACATGTATTATTTTCCCTGTTTTTACAGGTTAAAATGTTTGGTACTTTTGAGTTCGTTATGATGGGTCATTAAATGATCTTTTGTACATAACTGTTGGCCACCAGTAGATGGTACTATATCCCCATGTAAAGTTATTTACAAACAGCTTGTCTTTAACAGCACTGATTTGTTAAACCAGAGACATGCAGTTCCAGAACATGCCACTCTGTGTCACAAGTATAAACCCATGACATTTTGAGGGCAATAAAAACTTGATGTATACTCGAGTATATTTGGTAATACAAAAATGCTTGTTCAATAAGTTGTTTTATTTCACTTGTACAATAATCTTTTGCTTAAATGTAAAACATCTATAGATGCCATCTATACAGTTTTCCACTTTCCTTCAGAAGTCATATACAGTCCTCTAATGTAAAGTCTTTTTTTGGGCCGTTCTTATTCCTGGCTATAGTGGGCATTGTTGGTGGTATAGCATAATGTACGTTACTCCTGCATTGTCAGGTGAGAATGATACACAGTACAGTAACACTTTCACAAAAGTGCTGTTATTCTGCTGGTACCCACAGAAGTTTGATTTGCCTAGAATTATATACAGAATATTACACAGGCCTCACATGACGAAAAAATTCCTAGTCACTGAAACTATAACAATTTTTAGTAATACCACCTTTACTTGGAGAGGAAGCCATACCAATGAAGATATATATATATATATATATATCACACACTCTAGAACTGTTTAAAATACACATACACATATATATATATATATATATATATATATATATATATATATATATAAAAATAATGAACAATATAAATAATCTATTTTTGATCAATCATTTTCTAGTGTTCCTGGCTATATTTGAAATGTAAGCTTCTATCTAAACTCCATTATGCTTTGCACAAATCTTTTTTATGGCCTTTTCTTTGTCACATAATCTGTGATCATTATTAAAAAATATAAATTTCTGAGAAAAATATGACAACCTTTAAACACCCCAACAATAAAGACCAAAAAAGAAATGTATTTATTTAAATTAATATTTATGATAGTTGTGGAATTAATTATCTCTGAACAACATAGAAACAAAGCCGAGACGATGAGTACTGCAAGGAAAAAAAAAAATCAGAAATCAATTATCACTATAAGCGTATGCAGATGAAGCCGCTCCTAACAAAGCAAATTGTCTGCTAGCAAAGCAAAGCTGCTCTTGAAGCGATCATGTAACATTGTAGCCATGGAAACTGACAGACAAAAAAGCATTTTATCTGTGAAAAGACACTTCAAAAAGTGATCGATCTGAGACTATTTGGCGCACCCACAAAAATACCATTTCGAGAACTTACCTTGTTGTTCCTCAAATAAGAATGTCAAGTAATCGTGAAAGGTCATCATTACATATCTAGCGGAATTACAAGATGACGGAGGTCGGCTGTCTGCCTTACTCTGTTCATAAGTTTTGTTAATAACTATTAATAGATAAATAATAAAGCTGAACTCCAGAAAATCAGCATAACTTTATGTGGGAGCTGCTTACCTGCCAAAAAGAACTTGTTAGCTCTCCTGAGATTTACACAGCACAACCCTGTCTAGTAAACCACATCAGAATATTCTCTGCTACAGTTAAGTTACACTGACACATCTGGTCCCCCCCACCCTGTAACTAGACTGTGGAAGGAGAAGCAGCGCACGGATAAGCCTATCTAATGTTTTCTCCTTCTATCAATATGCTCCCTTTTAGAACATGGGCACTGCTTGTACTACTTCTAAGTCTCCCAGTCTGAGCTGTGTTCAAGAGAAGATCTGATGCCTACAAAATCCCTTTTCTTTTCGGTCTTCAACTTTGTTGACCCTGAAAACATGTTATATATCATGATAAAGTGCTTCAGATTCACCCCAGATTTATCCTCTTCCTCCTCCTTTCAACAACCCCCTTCAACCTTCTTTCTTTTTTACTAACCCGTTTGGCTTGGGCTTACACAATGCTACACAATAAGCACATTCCCACCCAAAGGTACAAACTACAGTCCAAGTGTGGACAACAATTGTGTCTCCTGTAAAGAAAATATCTATCGCTTTAGTAATTTTTGTGAAAGCTCTTTATACTATATATATAAATATATATATTTGCTGCCTGAAAGTTTCAACATAGATAACCGATTATGACATGGACATCCCAGGAACAGTAAACTACATGGGATTTAATGTAGATCAAGGAACTCTTCAAGTCCCTTGGAAATAGGATTCTGTATGTGTAGAAAAAAAATCGATATCTCTAAAATATTTGAACTGAAACATTACAATGTAAGGGGAAAAAAATCTACCAATGGGAAAGATTACAAATGACTGGTAATTTTTTTCAGGATTTGTGGTTATAGCAGATTCAAGTTCACAGAGGGCAGACTAAATGCTCAAAGAAGTCTCCATGAAGATCAAAATTATATTGTGAGATCTTCAGGTAGTCAAAGTGTAAGTCAACCAATTATTGTAAACGGGAGATGTGCTTTTATAGTCCAAAAAGAACAAGATGAAGCCTGCAATGGAACCCAAGGAAAAAGGACTCGTGGAACAATGTTCTATGGACTGATAAATCAAAGGTGGACCTATTTATCCACAGTAACATTATTCATATCGGTGGGGGACATAGGGTGTTGAAAAGTTTGTCATGGCATAGGTACCCCAGATGCTTCTCATGCAAGAGGCCCCACGTAAATTCTGCAGAGCGGATTCATATTATGTACAAAATAAAGACAGCATACAAACTTAGAAGTTGGAAATGGTTGGGGGTTGCCTTTCTGCTTTCAGGCTCAGGAAAATTTGCAGTGTTTGAGGCATTTATGAAGTTCGCATGGTATTAAAGTTTAGAGAATAAGAATGTGAGGCCATCAATGGCTGCCAAGAAAGTGATTTTACATAAATGAATAAGTGCAGACCCTCCTACTCTGCATTTATTTTTTAGTAAAGCTTTGACACGTCTTCCAAATGGACTGGTTAGAAGCTTCAATTCACAAAGATCCAAAGACACAATCTTTCTTTGAGTTATGAGAGTCATATATAAATATGCTATCACTGGCTACTAAACGTTGTATAATATCTATGTTTGAGCAGACTTCCTGGTATGTCACCAGGTTACTGGATAATGATCCACCTGTAGTCTTGTAATGCATTTTATGCAGAATTATGATGGTTCTCCAATGTATCCTCTATTGTATGATTTTGTTTATGCGAATGTAACGAATGCGAATGTAACTGCATGATAACTGATAAGTAATGTTAACTCAATATCTGTATTTCAGTATTGTTCATTTGTTAGTATATGGTATGTTGATTCACCTGTGTTGATATTTTCTAATTTGTTGTAATTGATGGTTTACAAATTCCTCTGTTATTGGTTTGAAAAAAATAAATAAAAATGTAGAAAAAAAGAATGTGAGGCCATCTGTCCAAATGCTGAAAAAAAGCACACTAGAAAATCCACCAAGGAATGTAACAAAAAATAAAAACTTGATTACAGACCAGTCTAGTCAAAGTCTTAATTCAACGCCAAATAAAACATTGAAAATAGGCACTTTAAAGAAAGCACCAGACATTAGTTTTATGCAAAATGCAGATATCCACCAAAGAGGGCAATACCTGCTTGGAAGGCCAACTTACTTTTTTCCACAGTACACTATTACAATTATTGATATTTGTGCTTAATAGATAATTTTTTTCATGTGTGTTCATTCAAGTGTCACACCTTTATGGCAGGCACTGTTTGAATGAAGATCAATTGCTTGCATGTTTTAAAAGTCAAAAATTTCCATGACTAAGTTAAAAATGATGTAGAAGGAAAATAAAAACCATATTAGGGAAAAAAGATTAGAGCCGTTATTGCCACTTGATTCTTTAGCTCTAGTAATTTCTGTGGGTTGATTTGGCAGAGGAGGAAAGGAATTCTAACAAGAGAGATGCACATAATATGTTTCAGTTCTTTTTGCCATTTATGCCTTTTCCCACACTTAGATGTGCCTTGAGATACTGTGTTTTCTTAACTGTCTTGTCTACTTGTATCTCACATCCCATCAAATAA
Source organism: Pyxicephalus adspersus (assembly GCF_032062135.1). Classification (NCBI taxonomy): domain Eukaryota; kingdom Metazoa; phylum Chordata; class Amphibia; order Anura; family Pyxicephalidae; genus Pyxicephalus; species Pyxicephalus adspersus. The sequence continues at coordinate 116,318,766 of NC_092861.1, read as the reverse complement.
TGCAAATCAAAAAGCAGCACACAAAGCAGATTTAATGCAATCTGATAACATTTGGTGTCTTGAATATCAATCAAATTGAAGTAATGTTTTGATTAACAAAGATACGGCTAAAATTATCAATGCATTAGACTGAGGGGTTGATAAGTTCATAAATGCTGCATACATATGGGTGTGGGGTTTATAAAATGATGCCCATTATTTGATAGGCATGCATAAAACTATTTCATATTTCTTTTACACCTATGTGTACACTTGTAGTAGGCATCATATTTATTTATTTTAGCCACTTGTACAAAACAAAAAAAAAAAAAAAAAAAAAAAAGAGAACAGTTTTCTGGCCTTGTGATTTTATTGCACTTGCACTCAATAGATTTTAAACTAAATAAAAAAACTAAACCCACCCCTACATGTTTCAATCTAATTCTAGTCATACATTTACTGTATTTATTATGCTGGGTAAGGGTTTAATTGACTATATTTACATTTAATAGATTGCTTATGCTGGCACATGCACATGTAATTGTTGAACATGAAAAAGTTTTCAGAGATTGCATCATCAGATTGGCCAGCATTAAGGTGGATTTACAGTAGATGATGGGTGCACAACCAGGATAAGATCATCATTACCACAGTGCACCCATTGACCAACAGAGCTACTATTCAGCCAAGAAAACTCCCAAACAACACTCAGCCAATGGGCCCGATTTATTAAAGCTCTCAAAAGCTGGAGAGGATATACTTATCGGTGAAGCTGATAAGCAAACATGTAATGGATTAGGTCTAGGATTGAAGACATTTGCTGGCAAATAGCAAATTACATTTAAGAAATCTATTCCAGGTTTGCTGGATCACCCAGCTTCACTGATGAAAGTGTGTCCTCCCTGATCTTGGAGAGCTTTATTAAAGCAGGCCTAATGGGAGAGCTTCCCAACACCAACAACTGGTATGTTATATTTCTGCCATGAAAAAAAACTTTTTGTATTCACATATTTTGGCATTTTACTTAAAGATACACTGTAAAAAGGATTCAGCAAGGACCACTTAAAAAATGTATCTCTTTACTATGTGCTCAAAAACAGTTGTGGTAGGTGGGTACTCAAACAAATGCATATTCATGTATGCAAGAGCTGAAATGTATCAATTGGATGAAGCTCCAAGTATGTATACAAAACTAGCTAAAATATTTTATAAATCACAATTGAAACTAAAAATAAATACACTTTTAAATCAAATTACTTATTCACTACATATAGCTAAAAAAGAGCCCAATATGTCTGGATTTCAGCTCCTTGTAATTGACTGCATAGCTAAACTAGGATTAGGAGGAGGGCAATACAAGGGGAAACCTCAAGGTTTAATAGTTTGCACAAAACCAATAGCCTAACACTAAATATTATACCTGAATGGGGGAGCAGAAGGATGACTTGATTCATGTGGTGCTGCTCTTTCGTTGTGCAATTACACCCTGGGGGAAAATAAATGACTAAAATACAGGCTCCTAAAGACACCAATCTGATATTTTGGATCCTATGGGCTATGGGGGTTGGCTAAATAAAAAGACATATATTGTATATAGGGGGGGGGTAATTTAGAATATAACTATGCCTTATATTTTACCTATGGTTTTCCTAAAATTTTAATCAAGAGTTCCCTTTAAACTGGACATTATTGTGGTAATGTAGTGCAGAAATGATTTTCTCTCAATACTGCAGTTCAAAAACCCAGGATAGCTGCTAATTATGCAGTAGAACAATAGAAAGAATTGAACAGAAACTGCACAAAAGTCAGTTGTTTGGTCACTTAAAGGTTGGTATTGTCTCAGCATCCAAAGTACAACAATTTCCCGTCCTCGTCTTGTTTTTCTAAGTTTTGCTGGCTCATTATTTCTCCAGTCTCTCAGTAAGATGGCCAGAATGTTTCTTCATAGACACCACAGGGAAAGAAAATGGGAATGAGCGACACAACAGCTTGTTTGAAAATATAATTTTTTTGTTTTTTCTTTTGGCAAGAAGCAGCCATATTTTTGCCTCCACCGGTAAGAAGTTGCAGGACGTAACGTGCTACTTATTTTCTAGTAAGTGCTTTCTCATTCCAGGTGTAAAATAAAACACTAACCAGCGCTATGCTTTGAGCAGTGATTTGTTCATGCAGCGCTGAAGTCATGGATCAGTGAGTCATTAACTTAATACAATTGTTAAAGTACACCCACTAATTACTAAAATACATCATTACTGCACTATTTTTACACCGAGGCTTCACAGTAATATGCTTCCATATCTCTCCAACAGCAATACTATTTTATTTGAATTTCTAGATTGGATTAACTATTTATACAATTGTACTGCAGTCAGTCCATGATTGCAGTCTTTGATAGAAAAAAAAGTAACAGTAGTCTATATACTGCCTTAAAGTGTTTGATTTAGTATTCAACGTATTTAAAAAGGAAAATGTGGGCAAACGCTGAAAAGCAATTTTTGCAAAACATAATAATTAGGCTGGTCAGGTGAACACTATAAATAAGTAATTATAAAATAATTTTGTTTTCACAAAAATAAGTAATTTTTTTTATACAAAAAAAAATGTATATTCACATATTTTACATATTTCATATATTCACATAATTTACATTGCTTTCCATTTTTTTACCTCTTTTCTTAAACTGAGTATTACACATTTATTTACTCCTTAACCGTCTCCCCCTTTACATTATGATTCCCAATGGTTCCTTTTTTTTGAAAATTAAAGATTTGATCTTTAAAATAAAAAATGCACACTACAATGTGTAATTAGTATGCTTTACACATTTATAATTTTATTAAAGTATTTACAAAATAATTGCAGGCCTATATGGTGTATTCTCAGTACAGCTGCAGTTCTAGATATTATTTCTGTAAGAGAAAGAAGCAGTAGTATTGTTAATGGATCTGAAAAGGCTTTAAATAGAGCATGGTGCTTGTGTTTAGTTTGATGTTTTCGGTGTAAAAGATATGTCCTTCCTGCATCAACAAAGAGTACTATTAATCATGTAATCCATGTTGTGACAAAGTTGAACACTTTTGCTTAAAGGGTTAAACAATCCCTGTATGAAGATGCCTTACTTTTTTTTCTTTTAATAAAAAGCACTGTGGATGTATTTTCTAAAAATCCATATTTAACAAAGAATAAATGTTCAAGTGGCATGTGTGTTTGTCAGCCGAGGCTTTTACTCAAGTGAAGGGCTCAAAACTGCAACTGAAAAAGCAACGCTTTGAACCGCTGAGGTATTGCTTATTTTGTTGCCTGCTTCATTTGTCCATGTTTAACGTTTTTTTTCCCCATTTTCACATGGAGCTTTATCATTTGAACTTTTACAGGGAGACCAGTCATCAGATAGTAAAGGGATCTATAACTAAGCCACCATGATTTCAGTGGAGCTACAAATCACAGCTTTCGTGGTGGCAATCATGGGAGTCTGTGCAGCTATTGCCGCTACTTTGCTACCAAACTGGAAGGTCAATGCAGATACCGGGGCGAACATAATTACTGCCGTCATTCAAATGCAGGGTCTGTGGATGGACTGCACGTGGTACAGCACTGGCATGTTCAGCTGCACTGTGAAATATTCTATCCTTTCTCTCCCCGTTTACATCCAGACTGTCAGGACTACTATGGTATTATCCTGTATATTTTCCACTTTTGGGATCTTTATCTCTACAGCAGGAATGAAATGTACAAAGCTAGGAGGTGACCGACACACCAAAAGCAATATAGCATTTGCTGGTGGAACATGCTTTTTTCTTGCTGGAATCTTTGGTATGATTTCGGTGAGCTGGTACATGAAAGAGATTATTTCCAGCTTCTTGGATCCATCTATTCCAGAGAGTGGAAAACATGAACCGGGAGGAGCAGTATATGTAGGCTTTATCTCTGCCGGGTTGCACTTTCTGGCAGGTGCTGTGTTCTGTGCATCCTGCACAAAAAGACAGCAGAACAAACCGGAATCACGTTCAAAAAAAGAACCAGAGCCGGAACCTCAGCAGTCAGAAAACAACAATGCAAGCTACAACCTCCAGGACTATGTGTAAATATTACAATCCATACAACACAGAGCTTTTACCGATGTAATATTTTTCTTCCTTGCTGAAAAATGCTAATACTGGCAAAAAATGTTTTAATCTGTAATGCAATTGTAAAATGCAAGCAGAAAATAATTTTTTCAGCTAGATAAAATTTATTAGGCATGCTCCATCCACATTTTATAAGAAAATATAAAATTCTAAACAATAAAGAAATGTATAGATTAGATTGTATGTTGTTTCAGGCTCCCACTATTTATTTCCATGGTAACTATTCTTCCTTAAAATGAAGGAAAAAACTGAAACCATTTTCTATGGCTAAACTATTGAGAAACACTTAAAGGTCAGCATTTTTAATTTTTACACTGGTTAAAAAATGAATGACAAAAAATGGTTTTACATTATTACAATATGTGGGTGAAGGGTTCTCACTGCATTCCAAATATATGGGGGGAACAAAACATCTTAATGGTCTTAGAATATGAAGATGAATAAACAAACCAGGTGCAACTGTTTAACATTTTATGCAAAAACTGTATATCCACACCTAGTAGCCCGGGGACCCTTGGTCAGGTTGTTTTGATGTTTTTATGGAAATTATTTAGAGCCTAACACCATGATAACTTTTTCTTTTTTAAGACTGAAAGAGGGAATATCTCAACTTTCTACTTCTATTTGGAAGATTCAGACTTACATCCTGTTCTGGAGACCACATACTGAAAGGAATCATCCCCACAAGGACATAGGCAAAAGTAAAAACTGACCAGGGTTTGGTTCAGGTAGCATTGCCCAAAAATGATACCTTACTGAAGCTCTCACACAGCAAATTGGCAAAAACCTAAACAACTCCAAGGTCAATGTAACAATAAAGATTTAAAAATATGCACATATTTAGTGTTGAAGTACTTTCGATCTGAGTCGATGGAATTGGTTTTACAGTTTTAGAAGCTTCAGAGACCATTTAGAATTCACTAATGGGTGCATCTGACCTTCTAATAAACTGCATTAGATCTGCTTTAAGCGGGTTTTGCATTTTTATAGACTAGCAGGAAGAGCAAAACCTGCTTGAAGAAAAGCAAAAGCCCATCAGAACAGCCCCTAAAAAAAGGAATCTTGTGCGTTCTGTGTTTTTGCTCTTCTAAAACACTCCAGATAATGTGCATAGTTGCCCATTGTGACAGATGCATTTTAACTATTACCTATCACAGTCAAGGCTTCCTTGCTGCCACTGTTGAACCATCAAAAGTGATGCTAATTCAGGAAACATTTGTGTAGCATCAACCAGGATAACATGCCTTTAACTAGCACAGCTTTTATGAGATGGGTAAAGGAACACTTTAATGGCAATAAGGACTCGTAGGGTACGTAACATGCAAGAATTTGAACTTCTAGCTGGTCCCTTTTTATTTAGTAAATATAATCACTGAAGGCAGTTTGGTGTCCGTTTTATTATATGAAACAAAACACAAACCAATTGATCTGCCTACAAATCTTGCAAGGTGATACCCTCCTGTGCTTTCTTGTCTTTGTTGTTTCTTAATAATTGCACCATTTTCTTACAAAATCACACACCTCTATGAAGAGATATTTCCAATCACATCCTGTCCTAAAGACACAACAGGAAAATGAGAAGAAATTTCTTCAAAGTACACAAAATCAAAGAAGTACTGCCTCTGGAACAGGTGGCCCTATAAATGAATTTACTTACTGCTTTGATGACAGCTTAAAGACATTTCTATTCATATCCCTTTCTATCTTAGTGACAAAGTCCACATTGACAAATAAGGGGACAAAAACAGCAAGTTTTAAACATTCCCTACTTTATATAAAACTAAATTAAAAAAAATAATAAAACTTTGTTTATAACATACTTTAATTCGAAAAGATGGGTTTTGAGTGCTCTTTTAAATGAGCAGAAAGCAGGAACAAGCCGAATAGGATGAGGAAGACCATTCCAGAGTCAGGTCAGCTCTAGAAAAGTTTAGAGACGTGTGTGTGACGAGGTTATGAGTGAGGAAGTCATTAGTAGGTCATTGGAGGAGTGGAGAGAGCGGCTGGGGGAGTATTTTTCTATCAGATCAGAAAGGTAAGTGGGGCAGGAACTGTGGAGGGATTTGATGAAAAAGCACAGGAAACATGAGTGAATCTACTAAGATTTGCAGTACATACAAAGTAGTAATCCTTTGTAAATGATTCTGTTCTGCAGTGTGCTTTCGCTGTATTATGTGTTATTGTGATCGCAGAGAGAGATAGGCATAAGTGAGGGAAGTATGATATGACTGTGGTATTTTGATTGCAGAGAGGGACAAAGGCACAAGAAGATGGCGTTGTGATCAGGTATAAAGTACAGGGACACAGATATATCTGCACAAACCTGCAGCAGCTTTTAGTTTTTTCTGCTTCACCAGAATACCAGACCATTCTGACAGGTAAAGCTCCAGCACTTCTGGATGATGCTGCCTACCTCCTACACACTCTTACTTACTCTTATCACTAAAGCTTATAGAATTATGGGGGAATGAAGGAGTGGGTAAGCATGAGTGTTGTAGTGGAGGCTTCTACACCCACACCCTACACCCAGTTGCATACAACAGAAAGTTTTTTTTTTTTTTTTTAATTTTTTTAAAAAGGTGAAAAAATACAAATATGATTTACCATCATTTAGAGATGAAAATATACTTACCTCAGGTTTAGGAACAAAGGCACGGCCAGGAATTGTAAAACAGAGTTCTACATCACATAGATACTGAGCCATGATGGACAGTCGACTCCTCTGTTTATTGCCAACGGAGGCTTTCAGTCTCTGTGTCAAAGATTAAATGAAAAGAAATTTGAATAAAACTGTAATAAAACAGGCATATTAAATGTGTTATGAATAAGTCAATGTCCCATTTCTAGGGGTTGCAGTATTTAAACAAATCACAGTTCTAGGAATATCTGAATGATACACAAGAAAAAAGTATTACATTTATATAGTACTTATTGATATATAAATAATCATGAACAGTGACTCCGGTAGAATGGTCAGCTCAATGGATAGCACTTTCACCTTTGCATTGCTAGGTCACAGGTTCAAACCTTATTCAGTTCACTATCTGCAGAAAGTTTGTGTTTTCCCTGCGTTTGCATGGGTTTTCTCACACATCCCAAAAACATGCAGTTAAGTTTAATGGCTTCCCCTCACATTTGCCTTACACTGTGCTAATGCCAAATGACTATGGTAAGGATATCATATTGTGGGCCCCTTTGAAGGACATGGACTTTGTAAAGCACTGCATAGTATGGTGGTGCTATATAAACACAAGCTATTAATAAAAATTTTTGTTCACCCACATGGTTTTTGCATAAAGCAGGAAAGGATTATAACCTTTCTCAGGTTATCTTATGGTGTCTGAACCCTTTGAGATTTCCCTTTTACCGTTCTTCCTATAGACACAAATAGGAAAAAAATTCTAGGTAGATTAGCAAAAATTTTAATATTTCTCTGCTGCATAATTGTGTCCCCATCCATAATTCATTTTATTTTTGGAGCAATAGTTTTGTAATCTTGTTGACAGGCTTCAGCAACATTTTTTTTCTGGTTGTCTTCAGAAATGTTTTTAGCATAAAATTATATGCCTCAAAGAATCTCTGTTTAGACAACTTAGCTGTAAAAATTTAATTGGTTCAAAGTGATAATGGATAAAGCTGTCTCAAACCAGTCCTGACTGTACTCTACTTTAATTATAGTCATAATTAGGCTGATTAAAGTGGGGACATTTGCTTTTTCACACTCCTGGCTGAATATTTCTCTATTCTTACCGTTAAGGAAACTACAAAAACAATACATTTACTGGGAAAACTGAAAACAACTCTTGTAAAAAAAAAAAAAAAAAAAAAAAAAAAAAAAAAAAAAAAGTATGAATCAGAAAAGAATTGAAGAAAGCAGTGTGTAAAGCTACGTACACATGGCAAATTTTTCTCGCCCGATAATCGGTATCGCCCAATTATCGGGCGAAAATCTGCCGTGTGTACAGTCGGTCGTCGTCCATCGTCCGACGACCGTCCTGGCGTATCCATGGACGATGACCGATCCTAATGAAAGGGAAGGGGAGAGCGCGCAGCAGGGTGCCGCTCCGTCGCTCTCCCCCTCCCCTCTCCATAGAGCATGAACGGTGCTGTATGTACAGCATCGTTCATGCATCGTGCAGTCTTTTCTCGTTGGAAAGGATCGTGAAAGATCCTTTCCAACGAGAAAAATTGCAGGTGTGTATGCAGCTTAAGAATGAAATTATTATCTTTGCACTGATAGATATAATCTACTTGTCTGGTGTTTAGAGATAAACACTAATGACACTGGGCTCGATTTTAAAAACAGGCATTAAACTTTAAAAATGAATGGCACAGAGAATTTAAAGCAACTGGTTTTACTTAAAAGTCGCTTTAATGTCAGTATAATATAAAACCATTGCAAAGCAGATATTCACTTAAAAAAGGTTTGACGTGTATTCATATCCAAAAACAATATAATATAACAACATAATGCAAATAAATAGTCCTTAGATGTATGGTTGCATTTTATTTATTTTTCCCCTTTATTTTGACCTGGGGATTTATTTATAAAATATTTCCCCTGCCAATTCCTCTGAAAAATCGCTGGTGGTGAATTTTATGGTCATATTGTTTTACAGGTCTCCTATTAAAACAATGCCTTGTTCTGCCACCTTGTGGCCAATCGTAGAAAGTGCACAGCTGTCACAATAGGAAAAGAATAGGAAGGAATCAAATTTCATGAATGAATGAAGAGGGAATCATTTATAAATAGAGCCCCTGGTGATTGTAACACACTTTCTTTCCTAAGGTCATAACCATTACTCCCTGTACTGTATATCTATAGAGCAGTGGCATTGTTAACCTAGGATGACCAAATATAAAAACATTAAGTAAATGGAAAGAACCGTACCTCTGCCACTTCCTGCTGGAAAGTCAAAGTCATCTGTGTTCGACCATAATAAAATGGCCCAGTTCTTTCTGAAATCGCTTCAAACCACTTGATAATTAAAGGCGTTGAAACATTAAAAGGGAGATTACCAATGATATGTACATTTGGTGGATCTGTCAATTAAAAAAAATGTATAAGTCATTGTCTTGTTTTTAGGCATGAAGCACATCCAAGCAAAAATGTAATATGTTATCTATTAGTAGAATTGGTGGCTAAAAAATTTTTAAACAGAAAAAAAAAAAAAAGAACACACTACAGGACAAAATAGACATGCAATGTTTTTTTTTTATCAAATTTATCCTTGACTCCTAGTGGCTTTTTGTTTCAGCTGTAAACTAGATGGTGCATGTGTCAGTAGTTTTGGACTTTGCCCCTTTTGCGGTGATCCTGCTGGGGACATTGTAACTTCTTCACATGCGCAAGGATTGCTTCACCCAATCAGTGAGAAGGATTGCCTCTTCACAAAGTACACTGAGAAACCAGCAGTGAAGATATTGGCTACCATAGTACTGGACCGGTCATGGCTGCAGGGCGCCTGCACAGGGTATATTTGTGCCATAATTGGCAAGTATGCTGTGCTGATTATGGCAGAAGCTAACTACCCACCCAAGTAAATTTAGCTCCGCTTTAAGCCCTTGACAGATGTGAGAAAGACATCACATTTTTTTCACTGGAAGTCTCATCTTCTCCAATGTGCCTACCATTGTCTTGTGTCAGACTTCTATACACATATTAGATCTTCACCAAAGACAAACAGTTGTGACAGTAATCTAACATGTGTAAGCAGCTTTACAAATATAAGCAAAAGATGAATACCTAATTTACAAACTTACCATCTTCCCATTCTTTCTTCAAATGCTTCGGAAATGATCTGTCCAATCTATATGTAAGAATATCACCATGAACAATACGCGTTTTCCCAAAAGAGGCTTCATTTAACATCTTTGAAAGAAAAAAGTTAGAACTTAGAGCACAAAACAGAAATTTTTCAAAAAGTATTTAAAAAGGTATGTACCAACAAAAATAAATAAATAAATACAAAAGGTTTAAAAACTAAATGAGGAAGGAAGGATCAGAATGCTTGTCAAGTGTTTAATGATACCTGGGTCTCTGGATTTATCCTTACTTTATATTGGAGGGACAATGGTTTTAACAGACAGGAATTGTGGGAAACCTCTAAACAAAGACACTAAAAAAAACAAAATCAACTTTGAAATTAGGGGGAAGTTAGAATCCCAAATCAGCATTGTAATTTTGTCCCTGTTGTAAATCACTCTCACACATCTGGTGAAAAACCAGAAAATCACTGTCACAAGGACAGGAATAAATTGCAAAAGCAAATTGCAAAAAACCAAGCTATCCTTAAAAAGTAAGCCATTCCATTCGGGCCGGGACGACAACTCCTGCACAAGCAGGCAGTTCATTCATTCAGTCCTAGAAGCCACAGGGAACACCACAATAGGCTGGGTATCCCGCGTCCTAGCTGAGCTGATCATGCGTCTGACCAGCAATTTTGACAGAAAGAGAGAGATCAGGCAAGTGAGCATGTTTTATTGCAGAAGGGACATTGCCTCTCTTTATGAACAAGGAACCTGAAAGATTGCTCATTTTCAAAGCAGAATTTTAGTTCTGCTTTAATACTGAAAACTAAACGGTGTTTCTGCCTACTACAATGGCAAAGGTAAAGGAGAAGCAACAATGTAACCCCAGGACGTGATGTGTGTAAAGACTACAGAACACCTCCCTGAGCTTTATCTCTATAACACTGAGAGCTGGTGAATTGTGAAGACCCATCACACCGCTTGATATCTGCACAGGCTTGCTAGGTTGTTTGCAGGGGTACAGGTACTTTCTTTCTATAAGATGCCAAAAAGGAAACATTGCAAAGTGTGTATATGCTTTGCATGAAAGTTAAACAGCAATGACAAGATAAATTACTAATTAAAAATCTTTAATTTCATATACTTTTTTTTTATTATTTTGTTTCAACATTAGTCGTAAAGTTTCAATTCAGACAAGAAGGTAAATTACTAGCTATTATGTAGTTACCCATGTAAATGGGTATTATGGATACCTCCATGAAGCTAGTTGTATGCGCCAGAAACCCAGCCTAGTAAATACCCTAGGGCAGACAAACCCTTATATATATATATATATATATATAAATAAATATAAATATATATTGGAAGTGTGTACGCACCTTTAGGTTGTATTCTTATGCATGATATAGCAACAATACTTAAATAACAATCTACGTTAGAAGCAAACATATCTCCAGGTGAAAAAGATCTGTCAGCTGGTATCACTAGGACAAGATTTTGTCTAAAACATTTCAGTTAATAATCTATGCTGTACTATAAGATAAAAGGTGCAAGTAATATCAGCAAAAGAAGGGAAAAAGAGTCATGAAAAGATCTGCTTCTGTGTGCATAGGAAATAATTCTAATTTTGCATAAAGCCCAGATAATTGTAGCATATCTTCCACTGTAATTTACTTTTCCATTGCACATTGCTTTTCTATTCCTAGTCTCGTCGTGCTGCGTGAGCTGTATGTTACACACTTAGGAATGGCAAGCATTCTCCTGGTAAGGGGTGAATCACCATCTTGACTGTTTTCTCCTTCGTGACATTTTTTTTTCTTCCAGAAAATGTTCATCAGAAAGGCACCACTTTAAATTTAATCCAGCTGAAACATCTTAGCTGAACCCACATATTTAACTGTATGCTTGCTGGTGCACAGATCAGGGGCTGCTGTGCTGCTTGGCAACCGAACAGTGTTGCTGGGTGAATACAATCAAGGCAACTGCCATGAAGCTGTCATTTCTTCTTAATTCACTGCCTGCTATTCCATTAATTATACATTTTTCTAAAGGATAACTGAAGTACCCACAGCAGCAGTACTGTGCAGGACAACACAGAGCAAATATATTTGGCCTATTCAGTTACAAACTTTTTTTCATACTGAGGGGTGATATATGCAGTTGTCACATGTAAAGGATACAAGATGATTACCATAAGGTTTTCTTTTTGCAGGCAAATCAGTTTTCAAATTCTTTTTTAGCTGAATAATCCATCTATAAGAAGCTGTTTTGGCAGTAAAATTCTGTGTTTTTTTGTATTAATTCTAAAAACACCCATTTTTTCATGCTGTATTAGAATGAATCAGATTTAGGCCTGCTCACAGGTGTTGAATTTGTGTGAACTGAAGCTTTTGAGATCATTCAGAATTTAATGACAGATGCATTGGATACACAGGTGACCTGATTCAGGTGGGTTTTGTATTCTCAATGACTTGTGTGGAAATTATTATTTATTAGGATTTATATAGTGCCAACATATTACACAGCATTGTACATTAAATAGGGGTTGCAATTGACAGGCGAATACAGACAGTGACACAGGAGGAGAGGACCCTGCCCAGAAGAGCTTACAATCTAGAGGGTGGGGGAAGTAACACAATAGGAGGGGAGATATGGAGTGATGGGAAGTATTGAGGGTTTAAGGAGACAGAAGAAGATGGGTAGGCAAGTTTGAAAAAAATGGGTTTTGAGTGCTCTATTAAATGAGCAGAAGGTAGGAGCAAGCTGAACAGGAATGCAAACACAAGCCCTAGTAAGGTGGATGTAGTAGTTAGAAATTAAAAGCAAATAGGATGTAGTATTCATGTAATGAAATAAAATCATATCAAGGGTAAAATTGTCATAAAGGTTTTAAACTAATATAAGAAATGGGTACTGTAAAATAGTAAGGTACTATGGGGGCGATTTTTTAAAGCTCTCCAAGATACACTTTCATCTGTGAACCTGGTGCATCCAGCAAACCTGAAATAGATTTATTTAAAGTAATTTGCTATTTGTTAGAAAATGATTTAAATCCTGAACCGCATCCATTTCAGGTTTGCTAGACCACCCAGGTTCACTGATGAAAGTGTGTCTTCTCCAGCCTTGAAGAGCTTTAATAAATTAGGGCCTATATGTGAAGCCAGGATTAGAGGGCATTTAGCAGCATTTTCCTCTATTTTACCCGGAGAGGAGATTAAAGGACCTGGACAATGCTGCAGATTTTCGGATATGTATTTAGGATCCAGGTCAGGCGTGTATTGGATGAAATAAGTGGGCCAAACACTCCATCCCTTTCCCAGGTCAGAATATGAAGGTGGCTTTGGAGCATCTGCCTAATGCTCATATAAGGGAATCGGAATGAGAGATTGGAGAAGTTGGTTGGTTTAGAAAGAGAGGCTGTGTGAGGCCTGTACACCAAGAGGTTAAGAAAGCCCGTGTGCTAGGGGAGCCAAGGGAGTCCCCTGCCTGAGGATGCTGGCCAAGCTGACCTGGTGGTGGCCCTTTAACAAAGACATTAACTAGTTATTGTAGGACCAAAAAGGCTAATTTGGGAGCAAGGTGGGGATTGCAACTGTACTGTTCATAGAAACTACAAAACAAAGTGAGAAACACTTCTTGTATATTCATGTTTTATTTGGTCATTATTTTGGCCACAGTGATGTAAACCGTATTTTTCTTTTCTGAAAACAAATGCAAGCCATAGGTGTTTTACCCTACTTCTGGGTTCAGATGGGCGGAATTCTGATTGATGTTCTTCTCAATTTTTGAGCTATTTAGACCCTGGACGTTATAGTAATTACTATTACAAGCAATGCTTGGGATCTTAATATCTTCACCTAGAGGGTTAGAAATTGACCAATGCCATTTCTAACCCCGTAGATGAAGATTTTATTAAAATTTTTATTGCAGAAAGATTCCACAACTTGTTGGTAAATCTGACTATAAGAGGGGCTTATCAGTCCTGCTATAAAGAAGAGTGAAGGGACAAGCACAGAACCAACAAAAATGTACACAATATTTTTTTATTTGTAAAGAAAAAAAAATCAGCTATATTCCCATCCATTTTATTAGATAAATGTTCTTTTATGGATGTCACATACAGTAAACCTTATGTCTTATGTCTGTATTGAGACATTTTGTTTGAGCAATGATGTACAATAATGGACTTTTATTTTTATTCCTGGAGCTTGGAGCCCACACTGTTCAGCAGGGAATGGGAACATGGAATAACAATACCTTAATATTAATTCAATATCCTAAAAAAAATATACCTTAAGTCCAGGGATAAATCTAGTATCCTTTTCTACCACCAGAAGCTCTTCAACTCCAGAATTCAGAATAGCTCTTGTAATTCCACCGGGTCCGGGGCCAACCTCACAGACATAAGCACCTTTTAAATTTCCTGCCTTTCTGACAATTTTATCTGAAAAATAGACATTATTATTAGCATTTTCCATTTACACACAAATAAATCACAAATGATTGCTCCCTGAAATTTACTAAATTCTATTTTAAAAAACAAAATATATTTAGAAGGTGGTGCCTCGGAACCTCCACCACTACAGACTGACATCAACTCATTAAGGTATTTTGATATTTATATAAATCCACCTAAAGACAGCCCACTGCTTGCATCCATGTGATGTTTTCAGGAAGCTATGTACAGCACTCTATTCCCTCCTGACAATCATGCTCTCCCTGCATCGCATAGCAAAGCATTATAGTGGTACTGCCTCCAACAGAAAAGTTTTTTTTAACCCTTTTGTGACCAGAGTATTGTTTTTATTTATTTTTGATACTTAGTTGCCCAGGACATACCAGCACTGATGTGCTTCAGCTGACTTAGCAGTATTTAATGTACAGCGCTGCGTAATATGTTGGCGCTATATAAATCCTGTTTATTAATAATAATAATAATAATAATAAATCTGTGACCAGTTTTTGACATTGAATTTTTTTCACCCGATTGACACACAGTTTACAATTTCTAGTTTTCTGCCTTATTATTTTAATAAAAATATCATGGCAAAGTTAATTGTACATTTAGGGGTCTACTTATAAATGTATTCACATCCAACCTTTAATCATCAAACAATACATATTTTGCACTGGATTCAGTAAGAAAAAAAATAAATTAACATTTACTTACGATTCGTACATTTTTGTCATATTGATTACAATGGGAAAAACGTGTGAATAAATAGACCTCATGGTATTATATAGGATATTGGGGTCATAAGGTGGTCAAAAATTCAGTTGGCATTTTGATGGGTGGAGGTTATTAGTAAATTACATTTAAGCTATGATACATGAACCTAGAATGTATAAACCATCATTACACCATACCTGTAAGCTTCATGTCCAGCAAAAAGTTTTGTGAGAGTTGTTTCTGTGCTCTTAAATTGTAAAGCCTTATAATTTCCTTGATGGTCGGCAACGGAGGTAACCGGTACAAACTCATTTTGCTTTATGTAAAAATTATGTAATACACCTGAAAGAGAATCCAAACAGATTTTTTTATAAAATAGGTAAAAAAAAAAGAAAACACAATAAAATATAATGTCACCCCTTTAAGCTGATTTGTACTTTCACCGAGAGGTATGCTGAATCAGAACAGTTTCACATTTTTAGAAATGAGAGGAGCCCTTTCAAAATTTACCTACTGTGCCATCTGCTGGAAAAATCAAAGACCAACAAAACTTAAAAATACTTTCAGATGGATGGAATGCTCATTGGACAAAGTAAATCACATGAGAGTGTCCGATATTAAGGCCTATTTACAAAACAATTTTTAAATAAATTACCTATCTGAAGGGTCCCGCTTAGAAAAATTCACAATCAGATGGGTGGTTATTGCAAAACAGATAAGTGTTGTCCCTTCTGCAAAAACTGTTCTTACCTTACCTAATGACCCTACCATAGTTGTATGACATGAACAAGGTTTAAGGGCATTTATTTTCCTAGGTGGGGGGGTTTGGGGCAAATACATTGCAAAATATTTTTTTACTGAAACATAGGGAAAATATACTCAATGTAGATAAGGTCTTGGCCAGGTACTTGGGACTGTACTACAAGGCAATGCTGCTAACCACTGTCCCACTTTGATGCCGAGCGAAAGGACTAGAATCTCCTTTGCTTGCAGCAAGTCAGAAAAGTAAAATGATTGCACTGACAAACAATGCAGGTGCCCAGGTTTCCAGCAGCCCGAACCCCCCCCCCCCCCCAACTAAAAGCATTTACACTCCATGCAGAGTGCACAGGGGGAATGTCAGACTGATAGAGATGTGAGAGGCTGCATTGTGTGTGAGGAGCGGTCTGACTCTCCAATATGCTGCGGTCAGAAGAGAGATATTTTACCCTAGCTGCAGAACAATGCATGTTCAAAGAGCAAAAACTCAAACATATTTATAACGGCATATATATTATAATGATGATGATGATGATGACGATGAAGGTTCAATTGGACCTTAAAGAGGAACTAAACTTCAAAGTGCCTAAAACAAAAAAAAAAAATACACTTACCTTCAATCCCGCAGGGCAGTCGATCGGTCCAGACTTGTCTTCCATCGGGTCCTGCGTTGTCCCGGAGCCTGCACGCTAGGCGGCACAATTTTCACCCCTTTTTACGTCACCCAACCCAGGCGCAAGATCAAGTGACATAGGATGGAAAAAAACTTGCCACACGCGTGAGATGGGCAAATTTTTTTCTTTGCACGCAAAGGCTCCTTCTGGGCATGCCCAAGCATCTTCGGAGCAGAAGGAGCACCCGAGCGCCTCCCAGGATGCCTGATGTAGGTATCACAGGAGGCCCTGCACTCCCATTCATTCTTAATCACTTAGTCGATCGAGAATTTGGGGGCGGGGCTGCACACTATTGAAAAAAAAAAAAAAAAAAACAGAATTTTTTACTTTTCATAAAAGGGTTGTCAAGCCTTTTACGTAAAGTGAAATTCTCGAGTTTAGGTACGCTTTGAGATGTCTACCTTAAAAAATATGGTGGGGCACCATTGTTGAACTTGGCTGAACTGGGCTTCTAGGAACCTCAAGGGAATACCTCAGGAAAGGAAAGCATGAGGTCATAATCATCATAATTGATCATTGTCTACATTCTACAATAAATCACACACCGAGCCGCCTGAACACACGTGTGCACAGCATTCATACATCATGCTTAGTATGTTACCTGAAGAACATGCGGTATGCATTGGGGCAGCACTGGACCTTGTAGTGCAGCATACACACTCAAAACAGGAAATGTTCTGCAGAGATTTGTGACAAGCAGAACAAGGACACATACCAAACCCACAACAAACATGGCTGACATTTTATGTTTTTTTTTTTTTTTTTTAACAGAGAAGGTTTAAAAACCGTTAAGGTCAAATGTAAAGTCCTTGTGTCCATGCTGAAGCCAGGTCAGTGACTGAAAGCATTATAAACCAGAAGCTCAGCAAGACAACCAGGATATATATTTGCAGAATGAGTAGTTTTTTAAATAATAACCCTCGGTAGCAAAATGACCTGTCACCCCTCCACTGCGCTCCTCAGAACAAGCAAAGTGAGACGCTGCCATACCTCGCACATTATACACAGACCCTGCGCTCCATGCCTCGTGACGTCATTACTGGAGCTCCACAGGATTACACACTACAAGCAGCGGGTGGGAGGGGTCAGCTGGGCGGCCCACGTGTTTTCACGGGCATGGAGGAGTCACCAATAAACTACATCTCCCATGAGCCCCAGAGTGTGGACGGGGTTGCAAAAACTAAAGTAAACGGTGACAGGAAGAGAAGGAACTGACTGCAGCAGTGGTCTGCAAAACTATACCATAGCACTGACAGAGATATACAGCAAACACAGCAGCCTATTGCTCCGTAATGTGATGTTAAACATGAATCCACAAGCTCGATTTCAACTCTGACCCCAGCCACAGTTGTGCGCATGCGCACTTTTTGTTAATGTGACCCTGAGACATTTTTGGTCACATGACACAGCTCAGGTTCAAGCAGGTTGTCGGCAAATAACATGAATCTATGGGAGTCTGGATTGGCGACCGCTGATCTGGCAGACAAGGCTAGAATCAAGTTGACAACAGAGAGAGAACTGTATCATTTGAAATGTATTTTCCAAAAAAAATAATATATATATATATATATATATATATATATATATATATATGTGTAATTTTTTTTTTATAAAAATGGCATGGGCTTAGAAAAAAAAATAGCTTTTCCTATTTGTAACCTTCTTTGCATTTTTATATTACAGTATATATGAAAATTATGTGTATTTAAAAATAAACTAAACTGAAAAGTGCTTAAAAAAATACACATACCCATCTTCACCTCTTCTTCCTGGTTCTTTTTCTTATGACACCCGACGCAGGCGCGGGATCAGGTGACGTAGGTTGGAAAAAAGCTTGCCGATTCTGCACATGCACAAGATGCTCAGGGATGCGCAGAAGGAGCACCCAAGAGCCTCCCAAGATGCGTGACATAGGTTTTCCCTGAGGCTTTGCGCTCCTATTTATTCTCAATCGACTAGGCCAGGGGTGTACTCAGGGTTATGTGTGGGTGTGGTCTGCGCAGGTCCCACTCCGAAAACGCCCACCAGGGTGATGTGAGGGATTCCCTATGCATGGAGTCCAGTGTCAGTGCGGGCTCCGAATCAGAGTAGGCGTGGTCAATGTGGGTCCCGCACAGCACACGCCCACTATATTGACGTAGGGGACTCCCGTCCTGCCGCCTATGCCCGTGGAGTAGCAGGCCGATAACTTCAAGGCGGTTGATCAACCCTAATGAAATATAAAATAGCTTTTTTGTACGCGTTTATTTTATACTGTGGTCAACAGTGCTGGCAGGCCGCATATTATTGATTTTATGACAGGCTGCGGGCTGGTGGAAATCTGAACATGGGCCTCCATTGGCCCCCGGGCTGGACTTTGGTCATGCACCCCTTTCTTTTTTTTGTACTACAACACAACAGAATGGGCCAACACTGAACATGGGCCTCCATTGGCCCCCGGGCTGGACTTTGGTCATGCACCCCTTTCTTTTTTTTGTACTACAACACAACAGAATTTTTACTTTACATTAAAGGGTTGTCTAGGGAGTTAAGGTACGCTTTAAGCTAAATTCCTCCTTTAAATCATTCCATTCTATCCTATTCTGTACAGAGAAGGCTAGAATGGAATGGACAAGAGGAGGACAGCACTTTCTCTCATTGACCTAACTACATTTTATTTGGCCTTCCTCCAGCTACTCCATTCTAGGCTGCTTCGTACAGAGTGAGGTAGAATGGAGGGAAGTCTAGTAAAATGAAGTAAGTTCTACAGCTAATTTTTTTTATAATGGATTTATTATTTAATGCAGGAGCCAAAGTACTTTTTCACCTAATGCGTTCTTTTATGAGTTGGTTAGGTAAATCATGTTTTGTTTTCAAGGAGTGCTCACGACCTTGGCATATTGGAAACAATGGATTTCAAGCTGTTTGTGCCTTTAGCCACAGCTGCAGAACCACCCATGGGGTCTTTAGATGGCCAAGACACAATGACTGGAGATAGATGATCATTGCAAAACCTTGGTGATCCAAAAGACCTGGATTGGAATGAATAAGTTATCTATTACAGGTGGCAATAATTTGCAATCCTGCACAAGAATTGTTGTAAGTCCAGTGAGAAAGCAGCATTATAGTTATGTGCACACACATAACATTGTAAAAAATCAGGTCCCCTATGTACACAACTGGAATTAGTTGACCAATTTTTCAATTAGCTTTTTTTTCTATTATCTGCTAAGATTCAGTCCAGCATTGCACATTTTTGACAATAGGCCACTGGGTTCTCTTATGATCAATGTTGTCTAGTATTAGACATATTTGTAAATTAGGGTCAATGATTGACTTTTTTCTTCTTCTATGTAATGTCATGTTGTCATCATATCAGGAACTAATATTATAACCTGTGTAATGCAGGTTATACTAGTGCTGTCTCCAGGACCAGCAGCCATAAGGAACTTCTGCTACAGCCCATTGTCAGCACTGGGTATCATACTGTGGAACCATTTTTATAGAGATTGCAGGTTAGATGGCAATTCACCTTTCTTTGAACAGAAAAACTTGAATGTCCGAACACCTATGCAAGGAAATATTTATTATATATGAAAGAAAATAGTTTTATTTTTACTTTAGGAAAGACCTCCTTCCTTTTGTCTTTACCACTGTGGTGTTGAAGACTGAAGGGGAAACCTGCAGCTTCCTGGGATACTTACATCACACATACCAGGAGGCTTCAAATTTTTGGCATGTGCAGAAGGGGCTTTCCTGGAATGTACAAAAACAAATTTTTTTTTACATTTTCCAGAAGGCGAGTGACCCGATATCACACCTGTGCAGTGTGAAATCTTTAACTTGGTGCCCATAGGGGACCTGTCAGGGTACAATCCAGTGGTACTGTCCACAGATTTATTGGGGGTCACCTTTTCTCCACCGCAGAAAGTTAGGATCACTGCAGCCTTGGAGGTACTTAAGATTTGTGGCTTGACACTGCACTGGGACACCACAAAGAGAGTTGCAAAAGAAAGAAGAATAGGGAAATGAACCAAATGTTCCAGTAAAAGATCCTTTAAATCCAAAATTTTTCTTTATATAGGGCTTTGTGATATGGAGAGGGGAAGGGGATTAGCCCTTCCAGCAAGTACACAGAAGTTTGTATAACATATCAGTCTCTTTATTTTGTTAAAAAACAATATAGCTTTTTTCAGCAAATGAATCCAAATAAAAACATATGGGCAGGTTACATCAACTGGCATGGTGCAGAGTCCACAGAACAGTCATTTAAACTAAAGTCTTTAGTAAGGATCCCACTGTCCATAAAGTAAATCAACTCAAATTCAGCATCAACAGCTTTTTTTTTTTTGTATAAAACAGCTACTTAGATTCAGCTTCAAACACAGGCTACCTGCTATAATTTCTCTTCCTGCCTGACAGCACACCTGTGCTACTTATATCAGACCTGCAGTCAGCAGTAGCCAAACCTAGGGGCCAGGATGGCATAACTCCTGAGCGGGCTCTCGCAACTGCAGGGGTAGGTGGGATGTGCCGGGTATTCTGGCCACCAATGCTGAACTGCGCTTGTGCAGCTCAGTGATTTTGACGGCTGAAGGGAGTGATCAGGCAGGTAAGAAAGCTTATATTGCAGAATGAATATTGTCTCTATCTGCAATAAAGCCCTGCCTAAATTGAAATTTTAAAGTGGTGCTAAGTTGGGTTTGTTTGATGAAATGTAAAGTAAGTTGATTTTAATTAACTTTAATTAACAAAGTGATGTTTAAGAAGGAAATGTGAAGGAACCATTAAATTGCAGGACAATAAGCCACTGCTCAGGGAACTCTAAGCAGCCTCTGAAGGAACCCCAGGGTTACACAGAACCCTGGCTGAGAATGGCCAAACAGTTCTCCAAGGCTAAAGTCAAAGGCAGGCTTTATTATTGAAATTGGATTTGTTTGGTAAAGTGCACCAGTGTAGAAACAAAAACAGCAACCAAAATGCTGAGGGGTACTGTGTTTTCTTTTTGCCTAATGCATCACTGGGAGCACCTGAGAAGGCCTCTGATTAAACCTATATTAAACCTTTTTTATTAATTTTATTAATAAACAGGATTTATATAGCGCCAACATATTATGCAGCGTTGTATAATAAAAATGGGTAGCAAAAATTAAGATTATAAAGTCTTCCTGAAGTGAGAAAAAAATGCCAGTTTTTGATAACCTTTGACAGTTTTATCAAACTGTAAAAATAGCCATAAAATGTTGTATTTCCTTTTTCTGCCCACATAAAAAAGGTCAAAGAGAATTCAAGAAAAGGCAAATCTCTTCTATGGAGCACGGACAACAAAATTATTCTGACACAGGATCTAATTCTTTACTTTTCCAAAATGAAAGTGTTTTGGTTAGTTTAACACTTTAGAAAGCAGCTTGGGTATTTTTTTGTTCCCACAGTAGTTAATTGATTGGGAAGGAAAGCTGCAAAACCGTTATTCCACCTTACCGCTTTCTCCTCCTGAAAGTGTTTTTAACCCCTGCATACAGTGTACATTAACCCTCTACAAAGTATAACCTCTGTGTGTATTAAGCCCTTTACTGTGCATTTTCTACTCATTAGACATTACATGTGCAAACTGAAGCACGTTGTTTATTGCACTCCTGCCAAAAATTTTCCATAATGCCTAAACTGTGTTGTACAGTATATACTTCAAATAACTCAACTTTATACACATTAATGTGATAATGTTATTGTTAGCTCCTGCATTAATATTCTGATAAAATAACTCCCTGGCATTGGCTGCGGGCTATTTGTTTTGTGACCCGTTCTCCATAAATAAATAGATCTTCATCATGTTTTTCAGCAGTAATGTGCTGTAAAATAATTATGTATTGGATGATTTTTATTTCCTTCTCACATTTATTTTATGATGTTCTGATTATTCTGTCCACCAGATGCTGCTCTTACCCTTCTTTTAGGTTATGTATCACTGCTTGTTCTGCTATGGTTTTCTGTTTGTTGGTGGAATAATATATAAAACTCTTGTTTTTATGATCCAAAAACTCATGATAAACTGACTAAAATGCAGATAAGTAAGTAAGATAAGGCAGAGCTCAAATGGGGCTTGGGTTTGTGGTTGTGGATAAAACAATCAAGAGTCAACATCAACATGCCTGTCAACTGTCCTTGATTTGGAAGAACTGTCACTCTTTTATAACCAGGACCCTCTGTACCCTCTGTGTGGATAATTACCTGTACATATTTGCACTAAACCAGATTCTACTTGATTTCATTATTTTTAAAAAACTAATATAAAGTAAAAAAAAGTTGTGAAAAAACAGCTGTCAGTTTAAACAATTTTATGGTCCACAAAATTGTGGCAGTGATATGTTGTTTGTCTATCTACAAAATTTGGGAAGTATGGTAAACATCAAATAGCATGCTGACAGCAAACAGCAGCCTGTCCATGGATCTACAAGCCTGCCATGTATAAGCAAAGACACGAGTGAAGGCAAACTGTCTATAAGTGAAGAACTGAGTGGGGTTGGCTGCATGACTGTAGCTCCCAATAGTGGAAAGTAGGCACCCAAATTGACCACGCTAGCACATATCTACCCCCATAGTTCAAATTTTTCAAAACAGTACAAGATGGATTTAAGATGGATGAAGTTAAGATTTGTTACTCTGTATTCATTTTTTCTTGATTTGTTGTTCATTTCATGTACAGTTTTAGTGCTGGCATCAAAATCTTTTTGAAATATGCTTTACTGTATGATTCCTTTGTACCTAAAATGAGATGTGTTGATATGTTACTGACTCAGCTTGCTCCTAAGCCTGGCCCCTTTTCTCAAATTTGTAGTAAGTACTTGTATACTGACTGAATTTCTGCTTTTAAATCCAGCTCATCTAACGATCAATTTTAGTCTGGGGACTGCATGATATGAGCAACACGTATATGCGCATCTTTAGAGATTCTGGAAAAGACCAAGTATACTTGGGCTGTGCATAAAGGATTGCTACAAGCTATTGTCTTTACATAACAAATACATTTCTTAGTTTTTTCTGCTGGTAAACTTACTGTGAGTATTTTTAGTTTTCAACCACAGAGGTAACCAAAGTAGAGATGCAAAGACAGCTATTCTCTACAAATCAATCTTTCACCAGCAACACATATAGTAATATAAAGTAAAGTATCCTTTGATGTCACACCATCAAAATTCTACTGGGAAACAATAATTGTGCAATAGGGTTTTCCACCACTTCTGTGTCAGCCAACCTATGTATTTATAAAGTCCAAACAAATATATATCCCATTTACATCTAATAGGTACATTTAATCTTCACTTTTTCACACTTTGTAAATGCTTACACATCACGTTTGTGACAGTATTTTCAAATCAGAGAGTTTCCCACCTTACCTGTTAACTCTCCATTACAGAAAGTTAACATGGTTGTATTGTACTTTCCCAATGCTCACAGCAAATCAGTAGTTGTAAAGGGGTATCTGCCTTCATTGTTTTATAGAAGTAACTGCATCATCCTATTTGCCAAACGTCATCAGCAATCTTATTTCATAGCTCAATTCATCATAGAACCAGAAAGGCTCTTTATTAATGTCCATACAGACAAAACATGTCAGGCAGAGGAATTCCCCTTATTACATGAGATATACAGTGCTGAATTTTCACTCTGGAAACGTGTTTTAAATATTTTTGATTAAACATTTTATGTAATAAGCCATTCCTGCTTGCATGCTTGGTTCTCTGATGGAATGAAGTATAAGAATAAGACGTTTTGCCAAATTAGGTAGATCATTTTGGTAACTCCCTACCTAAAACATCTTTACTAAAATATTACACTTATTCATCAGAGATCAAGTATCTTGACAAATGTTTCAGGCCCCAATATAAGGGCTAAAAGAGAATGATAAGGTAGCACAGAAAATGCCTAGCACCATACATGGGATTATGCCAGCAGGGGTATGGCATTTGCTTCGCTCCCTTATGTCTAAGATACTCGTAGTCTCAATCTTTATTATTGCAGGGTACTTGCCTTCAAGGACAGGTCCACGAAAATAAAATCCCCTCCTTTTCCAACATAGGATACCATGGGCATCATGTGGATAGCAAAAGCCTAAAAAGAACAGAGAAAAGAACTGTTCGCAGCAGTCAGCAGAAAAATCAAGAAGCTTTTTCACACCCTCCCTCACTTATTTTCGTCACAGTCTAATTTATATGGCATGGTCTCTTCTTTTAAAGAGGACCTTAGGAGATTGTTATTTAGTTTTGAATCTGAGCTGTGATGGCTGAGTCTGCAATCATGGATAAACATATATCTACTTGGTAAACAAAGACCGTGGAAAAAAAGGCTGTGGATGGCTATAATCCCATGTACAGTAGGTAAGAGGTAATATCCAACTATCAATTCATATTGATAATTGAGTGTTCCTTACAGCTCCAATATGTGGCAGACTCTAGGAATAAGCAAGCGAGATTTGTAAGTTCGATCTCGGGGCGAATCGGGCCTTTCTCGCTTACCGAACATTTAGGCGAGAATGGCCTTGTGATTCTCTATGAGGTCGTGTTCTCGCCAAATGAACGGAGGAAAAAGCAGGGGTGGAAACGCCCACTATTTACGGCAAAAATTGCAGCTGGGAGCAAATCATTAGCTCTCAGGATGCAAAGCAAGGCCCAGCAGCCCAATCAGGAGAGATCTGAGCACAGGCATATATACAGGGAAGGAGGGGTTAGTCACTCCATCTTGTGTTCTGTGTGAAGGATAGAAGCAGGGAGAGACATGCATTGTGACAGGGACAATATAGGAGCCTTCTGTAGTTCTGTATATATACAGATATAGCAGTTTTTGATGCTACCTGTTCCTATTTACCAAAGAAGCCAGTTTGCTACAGAAAAATTTTTGTCCTACTCAAAAAAATACAGGTATTTCAGTGTTTGATACCTCTTGCTATTTACCAAAGAAGACCATTTGGTAAAAAAAAAATCTGTTCTACTATAAAAAAAATACAGATCTTTGTGTTTGATACCTCTTGCTATTTACCAAAAAAGACAGTTTAGTAAAAAATAAATTTCTGTCTCACTATAAAAAAAAACAAACATATATTTGCTTCTAACAGGGCAGAACCCACAGGACATCTTATGGAGGATTGTTTCATCTATCCCTGGCAGATTTGAACTCTTCTTGGCTTTTGGTCTTACCATTTGGTTGCTGCTTCCTGTTTATTGGCACTCATCACCCTTCTGTGCTCCGTTCCTGTGTGAACCTGATTTGGTGCTTGGAAAGTGATATTAGAATTTGATTTTTTGCTGTATCATTATATTTCCTAGTCTCATTAGGCTTCATCCTGAAGAAGTGGTGTTACACCGCGAAACATGTCGATGATACACTGAAACGTCTTATGAGACTTGCTATAATGTTTCAACTATATACTTATGTTGATACTTTTTTGAAGAAGTGGATGTATGTCTGTACATTGTAATATAGGGACACAGTAGTTCCCATTCTGGGGCACTGCAAGTTAATATCTCCTACTTGACTTTTTAAAATGATGAACCAATAAAATGTTTTAAGAGTTTTATATATGCCATTAAAGTCCTGTTTCTCTGCACATATCAATTTAGTCTAAATTTGGGATGTGGCATGTGGGCATTTAATGCAATATATTGAATGTTCGCCAACCAGCGAACCTTTTATTTATATGTACAACTATCATATCCCCACTGCAGATGTCACTGATTGACTGACACAAGTACTCACTGGCCAACCAAGATGTCTCTGTGAACCAACACTGCTCCGGTGCTGAGTCTGTGGCTGCCTATCACCAACACCCTGTCAGCTTAGCCTGCTAGTTATTGCGATGTCCAGGGGTAGCATTCACTGCTTCCTCCTCCTCTTGATGTTGCTGCTGCCTTCTGTCAGTACTCCATTTCTAAAATTGTATTACACACTTCTGGGTGGGTGGCATTATCAATGCACTACACCCTGCTCTAGATGCCAGTTGCCAATTCGGTCCACACTCTGTCTAAGGTCTCACCTTCTTCCCCTGTTGGTGCCACCTGTCCACTAAAATTGTACACTTCTGGGTGGCATTGATGATGCACTACACTCTAGATGCCAGTTACCAGTGCGGTCCACGCTCCGTCTCAGGACCCACAGCCTCCTCCTGTTGCTGCGGCCTGTCAGTACTCCATTCACAAAAACTGTTTTACACACTTCTGGGTACGAATGACGATGCACTACACCCAGCTCTCCATGACACTTACCAATGCCGTCTCCCTGGTGATAGCTGACCAGAGGCCACACACTGCTACTGTTCTCGCTGACCCACAATCCGTCTCTGGTCCTCCATTCTTTCGCCTAATGTTACTGCGCTACTTCTCCACAATTTTATGGATGGCATTCCTAACACATGTCATCAAGATCATGATGCCAGCTAGCAATTAATATTATTACAAACAGTTAAACTACCACAAACAATTATAAACAGGATTTTTATAGGGTAAACAAACTATGCAGCTATATAAATTAAATAGGGGTGCGTAAATAAAAAGCAATGCATTCTTCTGCTGTTTTGACTGCTGAGACTGTTGCTAGTGGGTTGAGTTCACCCTTTCTTAATGTCCTAATGTTAATTCTGCCTTCTGGATGCTGTCCATCATGCCAAAATCCTATTTGCCTGTTGTCACTTTGCCTGCCATTTTCTGGAAAACCACAAGCTCTTTTGGAACTTTAATATCTGTCCCTTGTTGCCACTGTTCTCCTGCACATACCTAACAAATGTGGGGGTTCTAACATGTATAGGGGCTTTGCTAATAATGTTCAGATTTGGCCCATTGACTTCAATAGAATTCGCAAAATCGGTTGACCGAAATTTCGCGGACCCATCGGAAGTTCTAGGAAATTTTCGCGAGACTGTCAGAGGCCTTCACGCTCATCCCTATCGCAGACATACTCAAACATTCACTGTTGGGAATCAATTACTGTCATTAACACACTGTCATTGGACCTGAAAGATTTTTAGGAGGGAATGCTAGAGGAATGTGTGATTCCCTGTTTTATAAATAGAGCCCATGTTTCATTTGTACCATCATTGGAAACCATCAAGGTCTACAACTCTAATATACCTGATTTAAAAAGATTCTGCAGTTAAAAAATGCTAAATAATCGTGTCAGTTGAAATCAGTTTGGATCCAAGTTGAGTACTATCAATCCAAATTATTAAACTGAACCCATACAGTCATTATAGCATTATAGCAGCGACATTAGGACATAAATGATAATAAACTGTATGGTATGGAACAAGTAAATGTTGTCCAAAAAATTTAATGCTATTCTTATCACTGGTGATATGAATACAAAAGTGCACCACTATGAGATTCAGTGGTTTAGAAAGGTCTAAAATCTAAATTGTTGTGTAAGTTATACCTTAACACCTTGTATCTCCAATATAAAGCTCTGCTTAAGTTTCCATATTTCTAATACAAATTTTTTCATATTAATATTTTTTATATATGGTTAGTGGTAGTGATATTGATGAATATTGCAAAATTTATGATGGCATTTATATGTTTAAGTGTTGTATCATTGTGATTTTGTGTCTTTTCTGATAAAGTAGCATAACTGCATATGTTGCAATACCATGTAAGTTATTATTTTTCATAACCAAAAAAATAATAATAATAAATAAGCAGGAAAAGAAAAGACAGCTGTACTAGAGGAATCCCATGGAACCAGTTAAGTCATTTATTTGGCTCTGAGTTAGACTTTGGATTACCGTATTTTTCGCCGCATAAGACGCTCCGGAATATAAGACGCATCCAATTTTAAAGGAGGAAAATCTAGAAAAAAAAGATTCTGAAAGATTATTCCCCTTCTGATCACTCATGTGCCATTCAAATTCCTTTTCTGATCACTCTGTGCCTTTCAAATTCCCCTTCTGATCACTCTGTGTCATTCAAATTCCCCTTCTGATCACTCTGTGCTTTTTTTCCACTGTACGGCAGTTAGGACGGGGAACAGCAGGGGGCGCTGTGCCGGCTTCTTTCACTGCAGCCAAGAGAAGACACGCGCTGCATGCAGCCAGCGAGGAGAAGAGACACACGCAGGATCGGGTATCGGGTGAGTATCTTATTTTAATTATTTTATAACACATTTGTCGTATAGGACGCACCAACTTTTCCCCCAGGGGTAGCATTCATTGGGGAAGAAAAACTGCGTCTTATACGGCAAAAAATACGGTAGATAAACCTTGGATTGAAAGATGTGGCCAAAGAACAGCTTATTGAAGACACTTTACTGGAATTCCATGCAAAAAATGGACAGTTCCCATGTCTAAATACAATAGGGATAAAGACAGCAATAAAAAATCTAACAATGATTTTTTTAAATAACAAAAATCTAAAACAAAATCATTCAAACTTCATCTAAAAAGTGCACTAGTATGTAGTTCTTGTATGTGTGCTTCTATCTAGTTTTCTTATTATTCTATATTGTATCTAGTTCTATTATTATTATTATTATAGTTCTAGGGCAGAGTATGTGTACCCACTAACAGTGTAGATGAAAAACACAGCTAAAAAAAAGTACTAAATGTAACTAAATGAAAATTAGTTCTCTAAGCTCTGTGCCTCATCAATATACAGTTTATATATAGTGAATGTTTTCACTGATTTGTATACTTTGTTGCATCTCAGTTAAGATGATCTTGGGTGAGTACAATTGAGCAACAGGGACAGAGCATTGTCACTATATAATGGCAAGTGCCTAACAAGGACCTTCATAGTAGGCCATCCAGGTACTTTTTTAAAATAAACCTGGTGATTGTTTTTTATTAAGTTATTTAAAAAGGAATTTTTAACATGTTAAAACTTGAGATCTTAGTGATTATATCTATGGTACATTAATACTGATGATCACATTGCTTTCTGCTGCTCTACTGTGGCTAACTGAAGAATGTCTTGAGCAGCCTTTCTCAAACTTTTTACACTCAAGGAACCCCTAAAATAATTTTCAGGACTCAAAGAACCTCAAAACCACTTTATTGAAGGGGGAGAAGCCACATAAACTGATAGCCAGTGGCAACAATGCTCCTATTACAGTGGTGGCTAGAACTCGCTTTTATCCCTATTTAATGTACAGCGCTGCGTAATACGTGGGCGCTATATAAATCCTGTTTATTAATAATAATAATAATAATAATAATAATAATGGACAAATAAAAATGTATTACCTACCAGGTGGTGTTGATCACAGGAATTAAAAAAAAAATCATTGATTAGGAGGTAATCAGCATCAGTTCGAGGAACCCCTAGCAGCCTCTTGATGAACCCTAGGTATCCCTGGAACCATAGTTGAGAATGGCTGTTTTTTTAAGTCTACACCTGGATTTATTTCTCATCATTTATTAGCTGCACCATCAGCAAATCTATTCCTTCAGAAGCTGCATGACCCAGCTGAGAAATTGTATTGAGAGCTTTATTATGGGCACATGGAATCTAAAGGTTGCTTACTACTACTCCTGCTATACAAGTGCATATTTGTACATTTCCAAATACTAAAATGTTTTGAGAATATTACATTTTAATCTACAATATCTTAATAAATAAATTTCAATAAATAATATTTATTTAGATTTTTTTTAAAACCTTGTAAGGAATGGTGACAAAATGATACATGTATAAATATATTGCAAAGCTAACCTCATGACAGTGCTTTGCTCTGGATATATTTTAAATTAATTATGTGCATGTAGAGCTAATTAAAAAGAAGCCCAGATCACTTCTTTGACAGTGAATGAACAACACATTCTATTTACTCAAGAGAATGGAGAAGAGGACATAGACTACCTTTATGTGTGTTAGCCACGTGATCCTGACAGGCTGGTGATGGCCTTTTGGCAGATAAGTTTTAATTAGAAAATTCCAAGGAGAGATGTTTCAGTTCATAGCAGCGGAACTGAGCTGGGGCAGACATTAGGTGCTAAAAGGTCTTTCACCTTTATATTGCTTCTGCAGTACAGCAGCTATATCCTAAAATGAGCTATTGGATCTTGAGCGAAACCACAACTTTCTTGACTATGGTAAGTATATGTAATAGCTCATATTTATCTATTTTCTTACCCAGACCGAGAATTTATTGTTTTGGTAATTATAAAGAGCTGGCTATAGAAAATTTGCATGCACTCATATATTAGCAATTCCTAGCTACTAATATTTATGGCAGTTAAAACTGTGATTTTCGCTAAAGACGCTGTATTGTTTATAGTGACAAGGGATCTATATTATAGTTGTCTTAAATTTATTAAGCTCTTTATTCACGCTGGGTGGTGCTGTCATATTCTTTGGCTTCTACAAACAACAAATCATTTCACCATTAAGTAGCTGCTACTAAATTAAGAGACTGGAACAAACTTTAAATATTTCATGTTGCACATAAAATGTGCTAGCCTTATTATGCTCTTCTTGGTCTCGTTTGACTCGTTATATAAGCACCAACAGATTATCATAAACTACAATGTTACATTTCAAAGATTAAAATGTGCAGTCATAGTATGGTTCAATATCGATTGCTCGGCGATGAACTTTTTGTTACTGGAACTATGCACACTGCAGTGCTTTCCTTGGTGACGTGATGCAGTCCTGCATCATAATCATACATCTTGATTTTATTTTAAAAATATGTTGGCTTTTTAAAATTTGAGCATTCCTTATTTATAATAGAATGTGTTATTGCTAAAATTTTTCTCAACCATAACTCAGACATTTAGTTGCATGTTAGCATTTTGATTGGCTGATTTTTTTTTTGTTTTGTTTTTTTATGCCTACATAGTTGCAAATTTTACATATGCTTTATTTTAACATTTTAATGTTGGTTGCAGGTAATTTGGCTCGGGTTAAATACTTACATATTTACAAGCACTATTATTTGGTATGAAAATGCAGATTCCTACTACTATACTCGAGTCATCCTAGGTGTAAGTATAAAGTTATTTAGAAGTATGTTAGAGAAAATGAAATTGGGTAAAAATTAGAATTTTGAAAAGTTTAAGTTTTTACTGCTGTCCCTGCTGGAGAAGATTTCCCCTTTTATTTGTTCTGGTGAACATTGTCAATATGGGAGATTGTTAAGGCAAGCAAAACATTTTGGATTGTCATCCAGGCAGGGGAAATGTTTCAATGGATGCACCTTCCCGGGACCAACATTTTATTTATTTTCCTCTTTAGGACAGCAAGAGAAAAGAAATTTCTCTACCTGGGTGCAGACAAAAATAACCTGGTTGGGCATATAACCCTCCAACTGTAGGGCAATTTTTAGTAGATGAGCAGTATCATCTTATCCTTTAAAACATCCAATATATTTCCAGTGATAATGGTGAACGTTTGCGAACATGTTTTTTTTTTATTATTTCCATTAGACAGTGGGGACATTTTACTTTGCAGATAAACCAAACTTATTCAGGTCATGGAACATTTTATAGACATTTGTGGAAAAAACAGATAGAAGATTGTTTAGTTATCTTTGTTCTGAATGCTGAAAAATTATTTCAAAGGAAATAGGTTATGATTTGGCATAGTGTCTCTACAAAATAGAATTTTCTGGGTTATTTTCATCATTGTCAGCATATAGCAAAAAAATTTAGGAGCAATTGGATTGTTATAAACAGCTGCAAACTCATATTTCCTATGAAAAATGCTATTTTGATTCCAATGTTTCATATGACTCAGTGATAGAATTGAGAAATATGAAACATTGGAATCAAAACTGCATACCAATATATTCCTTATATAGTTACCATTCTTATTCAGAACAACAAAATGAGGTTATTAATTTTTTTTAGTTTTGTTTGATGTGCCTAATAAGCATGACACCCTGTAAGCAAAGAATTGTAATAAGCCACTGCTGTGTGCTTGCATTCTACTCTCTGCTGGTAACTCACTCCCCTGGGTCTTGCCTAGGCATGCTTGTTATATGCCCCTCTGCGCCAGCTGCTGTCTTATATAAGAGACTGTAGGGGACTATAGTGCAGACATTCTCCAGCTTGTATAGAACATCATCACCTGACAAATACAAATTCAGTGTCTTCAATTCAAACAGTGACTTATTAAAGTGTGATATTTCATTTGAATAAGGTGATCAGAGACCATGGAACATAGACAATAACAAATAACGGTTTAGATTTTGTAATCATAAAATAGAAAGTTGGGTTGAATACCAAAGGGGTAGGGGCTGTTTTCTACAGTTAATACATTTGTTTTTCTAAGTGCATATGCAAAAAAAAAAATCTTATTCAGCTATTGAGCATTGTTAAGATCTGGCTTTTTACATCAAATGAGCAAAAATAATATTGTGAGCAGCCTTTATTTCTTTAGTAAATCAATTCCATAGATTCTTCATGAGAGATTGTGTTAAATGAATTATTTGCCCATTTCCCCAAGCCATGATATTTACCTACTTTTGCAAAGTAATTTACAAATGTCCTTCTTACTGCAAAAATAGCTTAACATCTGCATGTAATAGGATGCATCCCCATAGATGCATCCACAAGAGTCCTCACATCAGGTCAGGCGGATAATCTTAAAATAGTGCACCCTGCCAGAGCACAGAAAAGCTTACAAATCAAGTAGGAGGGGTAAGGACAGATAGCTGTTAGTGGGAAGTAAAACGAATGTTCAGATCCTTTATGAACCTGGGGTATATAAAAGGAAGTATATCAATATACATAATAAGCTTTAGCTAAGTAGCAGTATTGGGTCTGATTTATTAAAGCTTTGCAAAGTTGGAGAGGATACACTTTCATCAGTGAAGATGGGTAATCCAGCAAACCTGGAATAGATTTCTTCAAAGTTATTTGCTAGCAAATGTTTTGAATCCTGGACTAGATCCATTCCAGGTTTGCTTGATCACCCAGCTTTACAGGTGAAAGTTTATCCTCTCCAGCCTTGGAGAGCTTTAATAAATCAGGACCAATGAAAGAAAAAAACAATTCTGCACTTTTAACAATGTCTTGTCTTCATAGCACTATACTTAAAATCAGAGTACAATATTATAATAAAGTACATAAAGAAAAACATTTTTCTTTTACATGAATGTGTATACATAATTAATAGCCATCTTGTCACATTTTCGTACAGTCAAGGAATTGTAGGTGGAAGTGTATACTTATTTGAAGACTGAAATTCTCAAATCGTGGCAAGTATGAAATACATGATGTATTAACTGAAAAATCTTGAATATTTCTTCACAGTCCTCTTTGGCTTGGGCAAGAGCTTCTGCGATGTGTCTAAACTTTAACTGCATGCTGATTTTGATTCCAGTTAGTCGAAATTTTGTTTCCTTACTGAGAGGAAGCATGGTAAGTTAAATAAAACAGAAATTACTATGCTTTGCTGTGTAACAACATATGTTTTATATGTTCCATGATATGCCCCGCTATAGCAAATGTTTTCTATGTTTATAGTATTTTTGTTTTTCTTTAGTGCTGCAGTGGAAATATGAGAAGACTGCTTGACAAAAACATTACATTTCACCGACTTATTGGATATATGATTGCCCTTCATTCAGGTAATTTAGCTTTTATATTGTTTATTACATTTATTCATAATCTTTGTAAGTGCCAGAAAAAATGTTTTTACGTATTTGGACAATATGACCTTTAATGTTATTGTTGCAGGCAATGGCTCTTTCAGACTGAGACAGACATTACCAGCTGATAGCTCTGGAAAAGTTTATAATCATATTAGATTTAACAAACTATTAGGTTTCACAAAATGTTTGCTGAATGCATAGATGTATATAGTTATATATCAAAAGTGAGAATGTCTATGTACTGATGTAAAAAAATACATTAGATTGGGACATCACATTGTGCCTAGGGATTATAAACCATTGAAGACAACACGTAGGTATTGATGTCGAGCAATAATGGTGGAAGACAATAAGTACATTACACAAATTGCTGGTATTGTTTACCTCAATAAAGGTGGACATTATTTCACTTTAAAATAAGGAATGCCACACATAGGCCGCCATATATTGTTATTGGGTAATACCTTGTTGAATTGAAGAAATCATTAACAAATGATGGTAATACTGGCTCTGTAATTTTTCAAACCTTCCATTGCCCAAATGCAGGTTTCCTCTATTTTGCAGCACTCCTTTATATGCTAACTTTAGAAAATTTGGTGTTATTGGAATCATTTATTTACTTATTATTTTAAAATTTATTCAAATTTGTGAAGCTTGATGAAAAATGAGTTTGCAGACAATCTGAAAATTTCCTATGTTGTCGGCAGTCCTGCTAAGAGAATTCATTGCACAAAAGGATCTTCAGTTAGGTGGGTAAATTTCAGTAGGTAGTATATTTAGTGGCTCACTTACTTAGGGCAGCTCACCCACTGAAATTCAGAGAACCTGAATCCTGTCACAAGTTCCTGTGAAAGGGAAGCATGGGATCCATTGTTATGATTGTTATGTTATGCTTTGTTACTGCTGTTGCACTGTAACTGATCTATAGCAGCCAATTTATAAGTATGCCATACGCATGTGGTTTGGTACTTAGATGCCCCCATTAGAATATTGGGTGGAATTTTAGAGGCTGGGCATGGTGGCTATAGCCCAAAGGGTTTGTGCAGAAACTTATTTGTGGTAAGGCAGTGTAAAGTAAAACAAAAGTGTATAATAAATTGTATAAAAACAAAAATCAAAACCAACCAGGCATTGATATTAAATGATCAGACAGAATCATAGAGTTAGCACTAAAGTTTATTACCAATGGTTACAGAAACTACTCAATGTCCAAACAAGGGTCCTACTCTTTTGTACTCTATTAAAAAAAAAAGTTTGTCTTTAATTCACAGTTCAAGCTAAATCAGGACAAGCAGGCACAGGAAGTAAACCAAGCCAAGAACAAAGAAATAAAGAGTTGTTCTCACAATCTGGTAAATCCTAAATTGGCAACTACAGCATGGTTTGAACTGCCTTTAAATTGGAATGATACTTCTGTAAAACAAAAAAGTTAGAACAGTTAAAGTTAAGATCCAATATATACAGTTTTCTTACCTTCTCTTTTTTCTTCAACTCTTCAACTCAAGTACCGGCAGTATCCTTTTCAGTGTAGAATGTCTCACAGTGGTTGCTACGAGAGTTCCTATTCTATTGGCAGATAGTAGTCATTGGAGCCATTGTGTGATTCCCTGGGGAAAATAGTGTAGGAGCAGAAACTTATATCCTATCTTATCTCTTTTCAATACTCTTGGGTCTGTCAAGGACTCTATTCAAGTTTTAAGGCAGGTATACTTTTTGTTAATTAACACAATTGTTTGTCTACAACCTATAGGAGAAGACTTTATTACATTCACAAGGAAACATAAGTAAAACTTTAAAGTAAACAATTTATTTATTGAATAAAGCTCCTATAACATCTGTGACGCTACATTAAAAAGAGATTACAGAGATTTATGGAATCAGTTTTAATCCCTACTACATAACACCTTGCAACTTATCTATGGTTTGTCAAATAAAATTGTAGGGGATGAATACTTTAGTTCACATGGAGTAGTTAACCAGTACATTTCTTGGAGTATTCCAGATCTTAAAATAGTCATATCCTGCAAAAAGTATCCACTGATGCCTTTCAAGCATTGTTTCACTTAATTGGCTTCTTCTGCGTTTAAAATATACTTTATTAGCATCTGCCATTATCTTGCTGTGTCAATAACAGGTTTTTCTAATAGAGGTGAGCAACCTTGAAAGAAGTGCATTTAGATCTATGTTTATGTGCTAACCTTTAATTTCTCATTGGTTCTCAACTACTTCAAATGCAAGATTTAATTGCTAAAATTGGAAAGGATGTAATTAGGGCCTGTTAGAGCCAGTGCATTTTCAAAGAGGAATACACAACACTGTTATCTGTAATCAAGAGCCGAACTAAAACCCCCACTCAAGGGATCTGTGCTTATTCTGGCTTTTAATCTTCACACATCTTTCTACAATAATGAAGCTATGCTGTCAGCATCCCATTAATAAAGAAGGAGAACACAAACATTTTTCATTTTCACACTTGCCTGGATTTATTACTATTAGTTCTCTTCAGACACTGGGCCTAATTTACTAAAGCAAAGAGCAAGTGCGGGAAGAAATTGGTATGGAGCTTTTGGATAGCAGGCATAGATGTTCAAACACATAGCAATTGTGATATCTGAACTTACCCAACCTATCATATAATTAAGTTCAACCTGTGTGGTGGCTCTATTGTGTCATGTTTGTGATGGGCTAGCCAAGCAATGAAATGTGAATGCTCGAGGCTAAAGTGCATATAGAAAAAATCCTTACACTATGCTGTATGAAAAAAAAGAAGAAAATAAATAAATATATATATATATATATATATATATGAGTATTTACACCAGGAATCCCAGGAATTAAAGGCAACCTGGATATAGTATTTCTGTGCCAACTAAAGCTTATGTGCATGCAAAGTACAATACAAATATATTATGATATAAATATAATACAGTTCACTGCAAATCAAAGCCTAAATCATAACTCTTCTTGCTCCCTGGTCACCCCTCACCCCCAAAAGCCTTACCAACAGGTATTATATTAAAGAGCAGGTTTGTAATGTGAAAGCCAAAAATAATATAGATAATATAGATAAAACCAGAAATCCTTCTTCCAGAAAGAGAAAAAAACTCAGACACTGTACATTTGGTGACTTTTAATTTTAACTTTGCCTAGAAGGTAACCTTTTAAAATTGTTGATGGCTCTGTAAGTAGACCATGCTGTGAGAGTCCATTATAGACTTCTAGTGCTAAATATATATAATGACAAGATGCAAGCATCCTTTTTAAACTTAATAGTATTCCTGAAACCTGCCAGGACAGAAAATAACAGGTTGAACCAATGTATGAATTTTAAAATAAAAAGTAGGCATCAGTATCTGAATTTACTGCTTGATTTAAAATGACGAACAACATTTCATTATTCAATTGTATATTTCTTTACATTTGGCTGTATACTGCCCACAGACTTTGGAATCTGGGAATTCTGGGAATTTCTTTCTGTAAAGCTTTGCAATCATCCAGTTTTTTTCTTTTGAATTTGTAACACTTCTATCAAAATGTATTTCTTTAGCTATTCATATTGGAGCCCATGTGATTAATTTAGAACGATACCATAAGAGTCAGTTATTGGAT
This sequence comes from Pyxicephalus adspersus, assembly GCF_032062135.1. Lineage (NCBI taxonomy): Eukaryota > Metazoa > Chordata > Amphibia > Anura > Pyxicephalidae > Pyxicephalus > Pyxicephalus adspersus. The sequence continues at coordinate 116,281,141 of NC_092861.1, read as the reverse complement.
GCTGGAGGACTATATAATGCACTATCATATATTGGCAATAAACCTAATGAGAGTTTTTTAAATCCAATCAGAAGATATGACACAGTAAGTTGTTTTAAACTGACTTTCATAAAGTTCAAAAACCCAAAATGTTCTAAAAGTTTAATCTTGTATTTTCATTTTATTCAGCCTCATGGCCCTTTTAGGGAATGTATTTGCTGCAAAATTCTGAAGTTCATTTTTTTAACTATTACCCGTAGCCAGTTTTTGAAATATATAGCTGGAAGTTTCCAAAACTATTGCAAAAAGCTTAAGAACTTGAACTAGAATGGCTTTTTGTTTTGTTTGCCTTTAGCTTTTAGTTAATGCATATTTGCACTCTGTATATCTTGCCCATATCATAATAATGTTTTTTTTATTGTATTCTAGAACATAACAAAAGAAACAATTGTCACACTGGCTGGAATCACTGGCTTTATAATCACATTGTCTCTTGTGTTAATTATAACCTCATCCACAGAGACCATAAAAAGGTCATTCTACGAAGTTTTCTGGTATACTCACAACCTATCCATTGTTTTCTTCATCGGATTAGTAATTCATGGTGCAGGGTAAGTAAGAGTTAGGAATTCTGGCACTATGCTTTATTGAGGTGGTGCCTGAAATGTGATTGATGATCTTACATTTTACTGGCCTGTAATATGTACTCCGTATATAAGAGTACTGATCATTCTGTAAAAAGAATAACATTTTCAAATATACTGTGCAAAAATTTGTGTTTGTTTTACTGGAACTCCTGGCAAAACATTTTCTGATTTTGTGTAAGATGAGGATGGGTAAGGAGCACAATAAGTTTTTTGTTTGTTTTAAGGACTGATTTTTTTGGGGGGATATTCCCAGAGGTTGGTCACCCATCAAGTCCAAGTCGAGTCCCAAGTCACTGACACCAAGTCAGGTCTCAAGTCACCAAGAATTCTAAGTCAAGTCACTTTATTTATCCCCATTTGTCCCCAAATAGAAACAGAGCTCTGATCTTGTTCTTGAGCACAGGCTCGCATTCTAAGTCCACAGCTTTCTCCTTTTACAGCTGAAGGGGGAAGGGAGAAAAGCAGGGCAGCTTCTGTAACATAGCCTTCCTCCTACCTCCTTTCAGCTGTCAGAGGAGAAACTTACAATGCAAGAAAGGTGAGGGGAAAGGCGGTGTTACAAAGACTCACTGCCTTTCTCCCCACCTTTCTTGCATTCTAAGTTTTCTCCTCTGACAGTTGAAGGGGGGGGAGGGAAGCTGTGTTATAGAAGCCTACCTGCCTCCCTCCCTTCCCCCTTAAGCTGTCAGCAGAGAAAGCAAGTCGCCAGTCAAGTTGCCAGTGGCTGGGGAAAATCCCCAAGTCGAGTTGCAAGTCGTTCATTAGGCGACTTGGGTCGGACTCGAGTCCAAGTCGCACAACTCCAGTTCCAACCTCTGGATGTTTTCCTCCGCACTTTCTGTTCTGGTGATCAGGCCAAGATGGTATGGGAGAAAGCTAGGCAAGGGTAAGTATATTTTTTAACTTTTTTCCTTCCTGAAGGTTTTTTTTTTCTTAATTTTCATCCAGTGTTTAATAAATGAGGAGGAGATACCCTGATAAAGCAGGCCTTGTTACTGAGGTTGAAGCTAAATATGTTACCCTAGGCCAGGGGTGGGCAAACTTTTTTAGTCAGGGGCCACATAATAAAATTTGAAAGAGGGTCCGGTCCAATGGGAGCGTGGGCCGGGTTATACCAGCTACTATCTGGGCCTGTGGTGGGGGAGTGGGCGGGTTATGTGCAGCGACAGACCGCCCACTCTCCATCTCAGGCTCTGAGCTTGCGATGGGAGAGTGGGTGGACTATGTGCAGGAGCACAGCCCACCCACCTTCACGAGCCGGGACGTGTTCCACGGCTCTAGCCTGTGCGCCCCCCCCCAGCTGGGTCCTTCTCCTGACCCTGCTCGGGGTGGCACTGGCCAGAGCCGCGGAAAACCCAAAGGGCCAGAGAAACCACCATATTGGGCCGTATACAGCCCGCCGGCCGTAGTTTGCTCATGCCTGCCCTAGGCAGTTGTCTTCTTTTTAGAACAAACAAAGAATGGTTTTGTTAAGCATGTGTAGATTACTGTTATATATATATTTTTTCATTTGTTTAGATTATTTCCTTTATTTCTTTTTCTCAGCTCCTAATACTTTGAATTCCTACTCATTCTTAGCATACAATAGATATTTTTTTATTTTGCCTTTCCATCTTGTTTAATATTGGGTGGGTGAATTTTGCTGTATTTATATTAGATTATAAAACAATTTGCCCTGAATACATGTGAAACAGCCCTCAGCTAATTGACACAATGAAAAGCAAGCATATTCCACATGGACCTGTGCGGATTTTCTGTTTTATGAGAAAACAGCTTCATTGCTGCTGGATGGCTCGCTGCACTTTACCCTTTTTCAAGTTAGTATAGTTGTGCATTAAAAAGTTAATACTTTTGGTGGGTTTAGCCTTTAAGTTGCTTTTTCAAACAATAGGCAAACATTGCAGTCGCATGTAGCAACTATTGTTAAAAAAAAGGAAGATAATTTGCATAGCTCTGGCCTAATTTACAAAACAAATCTATTTACAGTGTGTCATATACTGTTCAAAATATAATTACATTTTTGTATTATTATAACATTTTATATAATATTTTAAGCTTTTGAGTGTGTTTCATTCTTTAAAAATACATTATAGAAAAAGTAGTAGTAATAAAAAGCTAAATGTAATTATTTTTGTAATTTGTGGAGTACATTGATATGACCTGGGAAAGAGTTTAACTGTAACAAAAGGAGATGATGATAAATTATTTAGATAAATAAATAAATGTGTTCTTAGGCAAATCTAGATTTTGACTGACTATATGATATTGACATCATTATCATTCCACAATCACAATTTTTTGTATTTAAGTATGTCCTTACAGTATGCATAATAGTATGGTACTGTCAATTTATAGCCTATTATTTTATACTGGCATTCCCCTTGCTTATCATCTGTAATTGATTAGTGAATCACTGCAGTCCTTACAAGCTTATTTATCACATCAATGGCTGGAAAAAAGTACATTAGTACTGTTTTTTATATCAAACCATTGGACAGCCATATATTATTAGGTTTTATTTGCTGTGTGCAAAACAAGAAGCTCACTGCCATTATTGTTTAATCTATTTATTGAAAGGTTTTACAAACTAACAGACCAAACATAATACAAAGTACAAAAGTACAAATAGAACCATGTACTGTAAACCAGTTTAACATAAAAATAATACAACGCAAGAGTATTATTATTATTATTATTATTAATAAACAGGATTTATATATAGCGCCAACATATTAGGCTGTACATTAAATAGGGGTAGCAAATGACAGACAGTGACACAGGAGACGAGGACCCTACCCAGAAGAGCTTACAATCTAGGAGGGGAGATATGGAATGGTGTGAAGTAGTGAGGATTTTAAGAGACAGAAGAAGACAGGTTGTTTGAGAAATGGGTTTTGGGTGCTCTTTTAAATGAACAGAAAGTAGGAGCAAGCGGAATAGGATGAGGAAGACCATTCTAGAGAGTTGGGGCAGCTCTAGAAAAGTCTTGGAGCCGTGCATGTGATGAGGTTATAAGTGAGGAAGTCAGTAGTAGGTCATTGGAGGAGAGAAGATGGCGGCTAGGGGAGGAGTTTTCTGCCAGGTCAGAAATGTAAGTGGGACAGGAACTGTGGAGACATTTGAAGGCAAAGCACAGGAGCTGGATTTTGATTCTAAGGTGAAATGGAAGCCAATGAAGAGAACTACAAAGAGAGGCAGCAGAAAAGTGCGGTGGGAAGGATGGATGAGTCTGGTTGCAGTGTTCATAATAGGTTGTAGAAGAGAGTCGGGTTAGTGGAGTACCAGAGAGGAGGATGTTACAGTAGTCCAAACCAGAGATGATAAGAGCGTGTACAAGGAGTTTAGTGGTCTCTGGAGACAGGTAGGGGCAGATTTTGGAGATGTTGCGCTGGTAAAAGTGACAGGACCTGTAAATGTTCTGAACATGGGGGATAAATGGGAGGGCAGAATCGAGGGTGACACCAAGACAATGTGCCTGAGAGGGACGAATGACAGTGTTGTTAACAGTTAGAAATATGTCAGAGGAAGATTTGGAATTTAAGGGGGGTAAGATGAAGATTTCTGTTTTATCCAGGTTGAGTTTCGGAGGAATCGGTCAGACATCCATGATGATATGGCTGACAGGCAGCATGAGACCTTGTCCAGGACTGAGGGAGACAGGTCAGGGGTGGACAGATAGATTTGAGTGTCATCAGCATACAGATGGTATTGTAAGCCAAAGGAGGATATGAGACTACCGAGAGAGGAGGTGTACAGAGGAAAGAGGACCGGTCCAAGGACTGACCCTTGGGGAACACCAACAGGGAGGAGAGTGGGAGAGGAGGAATTACCATTGAAGGAAACTTGAAATGAGCAGTCAGACAGATAGGAAGAAAACCAAAGGAAAGCAGTGTCACTGATATCAATGGAGTTCATGATTTGGATTAGAAAGGGTGATCAACAGTGTCAAAGGCAGAGGAGAGATTCAGGAAAAGGAGAAGGGAAAAGTTGCCTTGTGACTCAGCTCAGATGAGGTCATTGGCTGCTTTAGTAAGAGCTGTTTCGGTGGAATGGGCAGCTCGAAAGCTAGACTGGGTCAAGGAGGGAGTTGTTGTTCAGGTAATTGGTGAGTCTTTTATAGACAAGGCGTTCAAGAAGTTTGGAAACTTAAGGGGTTCTTCAGGATAGGGAGAATAATGGCATGTTTGAAAGTGGAGGGGTAGATACCAGTAGAGAGGGAAAGTTTGAATAGTACATGCTTTATGTGCATATACCAGTCTCAATAGTTTCCAAGATTAAGTAAAAAGTCAATACTTTATTTTAAGTTTTTTATAAAATAAGTTAAGATTAGGACCCATGTGTATGTACAATGATAGAATCTTGTGGAAAATTGCAAATTTTACCAGTTGGCACCAGAACAAGGTAAGGAAGAAGATCTTCCAATGGGGTCGCCTGTTTTGAAGACAAATGTTTAAGAAGAGAATTACGATTAGTTTTCATAGATTATACTTCATAAAAGGAGGATAAAGAAAATCTTCCTAATAAGATACAAGCAACATTTTAATTACTATATACTTATCATTTGCAAAATTTTAAGTTAATAAAAGTTGTAGTTACTGTTGAACTGTTTCAAGGCTACACAATTCTAAAATTTAAATTACCTTAATGAACAAGTAAAGGTCATGCTGCATAACCATAGTGCTTTTCATGAAACAACACTAGGTTCTAGTTATTTGTCAGTTCCCCTATGCTGAAATCAATATTCATTTTTCTCTAGGCAGATAGTTCGCGGGCAGACTACACAAAGTTTGTTACACCATAATCTTTCATATTGTAAAGACCACTATAATGAGTGGGGAGAAACAGAACAATGTCCTTTTCCACAATTTTCTGGCAACAAACCAATGGTAAGCTATTCTGTAAGATATTGTAGTATGATAAATGAAGGCTGGTTGTTGGCTGGAATGTTAAGTGAATGGGCATGGTGGTTTTTTATGTTTTTAAAGAATTTTGTTTTTTTATTGAATATTAAACAAGTGGTTGGTAATACATTAAATACCTGTAGTCAATAGCATTATTGGGAGAAAATCACACAGCAATCTATTTATGTATGTTTTATCCAAGATTCATGAAACTTTTAACCAAAATATACACATTTTTTCACATTGCATCACAAAATGTATGTGTCACCTTTTACTCAGATTCTAACATTTTGTAATGGATTTTATTGTGATAAATGTGTACATTTTGGGTAAAAGTTGTATGTTGTAGTTAATATAGGACCAGTTAAAAACAGATTATTGTATCACCATGTTCAGCTCAAGGTGATTTGTTAAGCAATTGTATCAACTTGTATTCCTTACTTGACTAGCGTTGTGGTTGATTTATTAAAGCAATAAAGACTATTCACTTTTTAAAGTCAATGCTCCTTGAGTTTTGTAAATAGAATGAAACTATGTTCATTCACCAAAGATGTGGTTAACATCATCCTGATTTTTAAAACCTTCCACATGACTGGAAGCTTCATTTTAAGCTTCAATAAAAATGAATCTATTAAAAAGCATTTACACCCTAAATCCACCCTAAATCTTTTTAAAAGTGGTGCATAAGGCATTTATATTTTTGACTTGAAAGAACATTATTTTAAAGCCATAAACCGAGACTACATGTCCACTGAATAATATTATATGATGTATGATATATGTATGATATAATATAAAATATATAATAGCGATGGAAGTGTTTGACCTAAATGCTATTCTTCCTTCTGAGACCTGAACCACTTAATTTTTGTATATGAAAAGATTAAATCTAAATTTAATCTGCTTATTTTTGCATTCCTTACCTAAAAGGGTAGCTAAAAATAGTATGTATAGGGGATGTGTGTGTCTATGTGTATATATATATATATATATATATATATATATATATGTGTATAATCATATGTGGCCTGCAAAACTGTCAACTGAATATGTATAACAAATTGCATTTTTTGTTAACAGGCTTGGAAATGGGTCATTTGCCCTTTAGTACTATATGCGTGTGAAAGGCTAATACGTTTTTGGAGATCTAAACAAGAAGTTATAGTCACAAAGGTAACTTTATTCCTGTATCAGAATGAGCTTGACACATTTATTTAGAAAATGGTATGTTCTAGTCAAGGTATAGATGGCAGGTAACTAAAACATCAAACTTACTAAAGATTTTTTGTGGCTTCATGAAAAGTAAGAATGGAATCAGCTGATGAGTAAAAATGTACTTCAAAAAATCAGTAAACAGGTGATTAAACCACTTCTGTGTTTGTAAGAGATGAACCCACTCTCAGGGTTTTATGAATTTTGTGGGTTTTGTAGACTGACCCCCCAGACCCGGGGCAGACCCCAAACCCCAGTCTGCCATCTGACAACTGGGCCGCGAGAAAATGGAGACCAGTGGTGGTCTGTGGCTCTGGCTGGTGCACCCCCCAGCGTGGTCAGGAGAAGAACCCAGCTTGGGGGGGTGGGGTGCGCCGGCCAGAGTCGCAGACCATGTCTCCATCACAGGTTCAAGACAATGGGTGGGTTGTGTCTCTTGATGGTCTTCATGACGTCACTCGTCACATGTATAGTACTACATATACTATGGGCCAGATTAATTAAAGCTCCCCAAGGCTGGAAAGGATACACTTTCATCAGTGAACCTGGGTGATCCAGCAAACCTGGAATTGATTTCCTAAAAAGTATGTGCCATTTTTTAGCAAATGTTTTCAATTCTGAACCACATCCATTCAAGGTTTGTTGGATCACCCAGGTTCATGGATGAAAGTGTATCCTCTCATTGGAGAGCTTTAATAAATCAGGCCCTATAAGTGGGGTTTTAGAGCTACCCATTGACATTAGATTCCACTTGCCAGTTCTGGCTGTGATTCCATGCCTTTGGTGCTGTGCATATGACCACTAAGGGATGACATTTAAGGGGAGCATTTATGGAAGGATAGAAAGATTCTCATGACCCTTTATCTTTTCTTACTGTGTCAGGTCTGTCTCATTGTCTTGCATTCTGTCCCTGCTTCTTTGTAATCATGTTTAGCATTGTCCCAGCTTAAAATTTTATAGAATGTTCCATTATCTAACAGCATCTTGCCCTAATGGCAGCTGACCTACCAAATACTTGGTAAATAGTGCTTGGTAAGGCAATAATGTAGATAGGCACCCACGTAAAAAAGAGATGATTCAGTGGCTTCTCATAAAAAGTATTTATTAGTCAAAGATAACTATAATTCACTATTAACACGTTGTGGCACCTTAGTAGCCACTTCTTTAAGATTGGTGTACAAATTAAGGCTCGAGGTTAGCAAGTATTCCTGGAGTCTGGAAATTGTCACATGAAGGGTTGTAAGGAAGCTGCTCTAAACACTATAATTACATTTTAGAAAATAAGCTTTTATTAATAAATAGGACTTGAAAAAACTGCATCAGAGAACTCTGTTGATCTATGATATATCTATGATATAAAAACTAAAATCTACAATTTGCCTCTTAGGTTGTCACACATCCGTCTGGAGTTCTGGAGATTCAAATGAAGAAACACGGTTTTACTATGGAGCCAGGACAGTATATTTTTCTTCAGTGCCCTTCTGTATCACAACTGGAGTGGCATCCATTTACACTTACATCAGCTGCAGAAGAGCCATTCTTCAGTGTACATGTGAGAGCTGTTGGAGACTGGACACAAAGCCTTATCACAGAGTGTGTGGCAAACAGAAATATCCATCAGAATCTTTGGCAGTTGCCTAGGTCTGTATGCCTCTCATTACCTAAATCTGGGCACAAAGCAAATAACTTTTATTAATTCATACATTTTCTTTGTGTTTTTTTTGGTAGTTTTATAACATGACCAAAATGACAATACATAATACAAAGTCTAGGGGGGTCTATTTATAAATGTTTTCACCAAGATTCACTCAACTTTTACCCACAATTTACAGATTAGATTTAATTATAAAATGTGTAACTCAACTTTTACTCATGATTCATACAATTTTCTAATAGAATTTAATGTGAAAATGTGAAAAGACATTAGAAGAAACTTTTATAAAAAGACCTCTATACTAAGTTGCAAGTGGTGAAATATGAAAAAGAAACGACAGTCGCAAAGTAAAAAAAAAAAACATATGCAGTACATTTACCTATGTCATAACCTAACATTATAAACCCTGCAAGTACAGATAAAATACCTATCCAATTAATCTGCTAGAATGCACAATTCTTCACACTAGAAATTATAGAGTTGTCATATAGGTTAACATCTTGTACATTTTGTACTTTAATACATTTTGGGAATTACAAGATTTTTTAGATGTTAGTATAGTGTAAAGTAGTATACTACTGAAATGACACTAAAAACAGAATAAAGTTTGCAGCAAATTCATATGTCAAGGCAAACTTATCTGCCTGTCTGTTTACCCTCCCGTTGGTCTCCAATGTTTCCATATTTACCCAGTCATCATTTGGCTTTGAAATCATCCGCTATCTTTATTGGCCTTAAGTGATACCATAGTAGAAGGGTGCCATGTTTTTTTAAATGAGACACTAGGTCCTGGTAGACTCCATGGCTCTGATTTATTAAAGCTCTTCAAGGCTGAAGATTATACACTTTCATCAGTAAAGCTGGGTGATATGGAAAACCTAGAATGGATTTCCTAAAAGTCATTAGCTATTTGTTAGCATATGTTATCAATTTTGGACCAGATGTATTCCAGGTTTGCTGGATCACCCAGCTTCACTGATGAAAGTGTATCCTCTCCAGCCTTGGAGAACTTTAATAAATCAGTGCCCATATATCTCCCCTGACCCTACCAGAACAGATGCCACCAGAAAAGCACTAAAAAGAAAACTTTTCAAAGAGCCCATGACGACTGTCTGGAACAGGGTATCTTGTACATTGGAAAGATATATAAATGACAACTGCGTAAACCTCATTACTTTTAAGCATTCAATGAGCTGAGCTGATAAGATATTTGAGATGAATAATTCAGCAAATAAGCCACAATTTAAAGATGATTAAACAAGGGTTACAGAGCAATACCAATTACATAATGAAATGTAATATATTATTTTCAAGTAAACCTTAGGGGAATTCTGGCAGCTCTACCATTCCTGGAAATTTTCTCAGCTTGGCATACCACATTACCCACACTATTGTCCCCATTAACACTACAAGTACCACAAAGAGAGGTTGCTGGGGAGCCCCATGAGTTTGAAATAAACTCATTGGGGCCCATTTAATGATAGTTACATGCCTGCCTGGCTTCTTTAAACCTGAAAGATCCATATGAGGCCTGAACTAGAGCAGAATAGTCTGCTTATTTCTTGTTCAATAAATGTAGGCAGACTGATATATATATATATATATATATTCATTTAAAAAGTGACATTTTGTTTAGTTCTGTAGTGTGAAACTTTACAATCACAAACTTGCATTTCACTTTTTTCACTGCAGACTGGCTGTCGATGGACCCTATGGATCAGCAACAACAAACGTATTTAACTTTAAAGTCAGTGTATGCATTGCAGCTGGAATTGGAGTGACACCGTTTGCATCAGTGTTGAAGTCCATTTGGTATAATTCCTGTGATCCCAACAGAGCAATGAAACTGGAAAAGGTATTATGAAAAGCAAATGACAGCGGCAAAGGCAACTGCTTTACAATAATACATTCCTATTCTTGGTAATTTTCCTTAGTAAATTCCCCCCACTGACTCTGAACAAGTATAAACATAAAAAGTTGTGACTTTATTTGCAGCCTACTTATTCCAAGTCAGTGACTTAGAAAGTACTGAACTCAAAGAAATGTAACTCCCTTTTATTTCCTAAATTTGAAGTTTAGTTTTTTTTAAATGAACATAGACAATTTATGTAAAGACATGTCTGAAGTTATATTTGTAAAGGTTTCAACCCAAGATTCACCCAACTTTTACACAAAATTTAAACATGGGTGTCTTCAGTTAGAAAAATGTGTAAATTAGTTGACTTACTCATTTTCTGATTATAACTGATGTGAAAATATGGTATTGGTATTATTTGTAAAAGTTTGGTGCATATTTCATGAAAACATTTATAAACAGGCCCCTGTGTGTGTGGTTTTTTGTTGGGTTTTCAATTTTACATACAAATATATTGGAGTATTTATCCCATTGGCACTATATTTATATTACATTTTCAGTGATAAATGTACAAGATACCTTCTTTTTTTAGGTATATTTTTATTGGCTTTGCCGGGATACTCATTCTTTTGAATGGTTTGCTGACCTGCTTCAATCTTTAGAGGAACAATTGGCAGAACAAGGGAAATTAAATTTCCTTAGTTATCATCTTTTTCTCACTGGCTGGGATGATATTCAGGTAAAACATAAATGAAAAAATAGCTAATAACAAATGTGAACTGCTAGTTTATGTGTTTATATGTGTGCTTGTGTCTATTGCTTCTGATGCCAAAAACATGCAATACAAAACATACAAAAAAAGTCAATGTGCAAAAAAAAAAAATGTAATGTTGTGTTTGTTTGCTAGGTGATTATATGTCTTTGGCCTTATTAAAAAACAAAGTAGCATATAATAAACTAAAACAAAATATACAGAAAAAACTACTAACACCCCCTCCCCCCTCCTTACTTACTCTTACTCCATTTTACAAAAGCAATTTACCAAATGTTGCCAGCACAGTGCAATATATATATATATATATATATATATATATATATATATATATATATATAGCATTCTGAATATTGGCATATCTTGAATTGACACTACCTAAATTGTTATTTTTTTTCATTTAAATATGTTTTTTTCATTCTAACAAAAACTCTGAAGGCTTTCCCAGGGGTATATACCAGTTCCCTTTGATAGACCTATGGACCACCTATGCTGCCCTTCACTCTCTCCCTAAATTTGGATCAAACTTTGAACACACCGCTACTTATGCCACCAACAAAATTTTGAGTCTATTAGCTTTCCTCAAAACATATACTTTGTGCAAACGGGACTATATACCAGGAGCATTATTATTCCATCCTCCATATCAGCGATATATTAGACCAGCCATTTTTTTCAGTTTTATTACACTGCAAAAAAAGTGTATACGTCTGTTATATACCCCTGAGAAAGCCTTAGGAGGCGAAACGCGTCAGGTTAAGAGACGTTAATTGTGATTATTTACGCAACATTCTAATACTAATACTTAGTATAGGTAATTTATGTTTAGTCCAGCAGTATCCATCCCATGATTTTACAATGTGAGACGGATACATACAAATATGTTTTATTTGTACAATATCACCTGTGATGTGCTTTGCTAAATACAATACTTCAAAAGCAGCCTTGAAACCCCTCTCTTTTCCTTCTTTCTCATTATTAATAATCATAATATATGTTACCTGTTCTACAATCTGCATACTCAATATTCTTTCCATATTAAAGTGTTTCAAATTGATAGGAGTTCTGTTGCTATTATATATCTTTTTTAGGTTGCACATATAGCTGTCCACTATGATAGTGAACTTGATGTGATTACTGGCTTAAGACAAAAAACAAACTATGGAAGGCCCAACTGGCATAAGGAATTTAGATGTGTAGCAGACAAGCATCCAAGGTAAATCATATGCATTATTTTTATATTGTATATACTCAAATATAAGCCAATTCAAATATAAACCGGAGTACTTATTTTTATCTGGAAAAGAGAGAAAAATGCTTTGACTTGAGTCAATGCCTAGGACATAAAGTGCAGCCATGACTGATAACATTCAAAACAATAATCAATAGAAATGCCAATAAAAGTAAGGTGAATACAAAATCTATGTTTGTTTAATTTATTTTAGATGCATTTCCTTATTTCCCTTTTAGTTATGATACTAGGTAAAATAGTAAAGTTTTGGTTAATATATAGGATCTGCTAGTCATGTAACATAACTATAACAGTTGCTAATAGCTATATTAGACAAACTACAAAAATTAAATGGGAAGAACATGTTTGGTTCTTCCAAAATTCACTGTAGACGATATTTAGTAATTGTGTTATCACCATGCACTTTATATTTGTGTCCCTTGGCATGTACACCGCAAGTATAGTACACAGAGATACCCCATACTAAAGGGTTTGGCATATGCTGCATGTACTGGGTGGCATAAAGATGGATTTATACAGAATGCATGATTAAAGTTGCCAAAAACTTTTTATTGTATTGTTGCATAAAATATATTTTTATGGTAGACAGATCTCTTCTCAAAATATGAAAAATTTTATAGCCATCTATTTGTGAATAATAATTTTTTAGTTATATTATTGGAAGTAGAATTCATAACATAAAATTAAAATGTTATGAATAAACATAACAAGATTTGAATAGTTTAATTGTTTTGGCTAAACCTAAATAATGAATTTCAGAAGGAAAGAATTACAAAAGACAGAATAATGTGAATTTACAAGGTTATTAACCGTTATTTTTACTGTTATGTTCATTATCTGTTGCTGAGGTTCTAATATGATTAATATTACACTAATAAATCTTCTACATTTTTTTTCGATTAGTGACAGCATTGGAGTGTTCTACTGTGGCCCAAAGTCTCTCTCCAATATCCTCAATAATATGTGTCGTTTATATTCATCATCTGATCCAAGAGGAGTTCATTTCCATTACAGTAAGGAAAGCTTTTAAGGTGCTGAAGACTGAGACTTGAAATCTACTAAGCTTCGTGGGTGGCATGTTAATGTGATGAATGTGCAGTGCATGGTTAGGTGAAACTTGATTGGGTGAAAAGCTTTCTTCATAAAAGCCATCTATAGATCTTGCTGCCACCTTCATATGCTTCAATGGCCATCAAGAGCAACTGTAAGCATTATTAAACGTAGGATTGTAAAGTGAACTTAAAATAAACCATTTTAGGTAAATATTAGATTATGCTTATTATTGACTGATATGACTGCTAATTATTCATGTCATTGACTGATTTTTATTTTTATGACATGACTTGATTATACATAATTTCCAATTAAATAATACTTTACTTCAAAGTTATGTTATATTAAGACACATAAAAGTGCACATATTGGGAGTCTCCATCCTCGTAGATTCTAAAGTGTAACTACAGTTTGTTTAAAAAAATCTCCCCCTGGTAATCTATACTTTGTAGATATTTTGTCAAAGCTTTTTACAGATTTATACCTTTTTTATGTTGTTTTAATTTACTATGTCCTTTCTCAAACTGATTTCTGAATTTACTATGTTCTTTCTCAAACTGATTTCTGAATTTACTATGCCCTTTCTCAAACTGATTTCTGAATCATAGAGATTTAGCCTTCATAATAAACAGAGAATGCAATTTCTGTGTTGTACTGCAAAAATATGCAGCATTTGCATCCCTTTAGGTAGGGATAAGCTATTTAAAGTACCCAACCAAGAATTAAATTAAACTCTATCACTATTGCAGGGATACCATTAACTTTATTTGTTTTCCAGCATAGATTTCTGAAAATAGTGAGAGTCACTCACACAAGCAGGAAATTTCTGGGAACACATTTCTGTATACATAGGGGTTGATTTACTAAAGGAGATTAGGATGTTAATGAATAATAACCCTAGAAGGGCTACTTCCCTTAGTTTAGTGAGTAAGAAGAAGCTCTGCTTGCTTCAGCTTTTTAATTATGTGTAAGGTAAAATCTTGGGGCGTTTTTTACATCTTCTTGCTGGTGATTGGATATTTTTTGTAAAGTGAATTTTTTACCGCATTTACAAAGCTATATGAATACACTTTTCTAGGTGAATAATCTAAACTTTTTTAGTACAAAAATCCCAAAGAAAGCACAGAAAGCCCCCAGGATGCTGTATTGTAAGAAACCATTTTTTGACAGCTTTAGAAATGAATTCATTAATTTTTTTTTCAATTACAGAATGATCTGTGTAACAGCCATTATATGTATTGTACCACCTTTTAGGAACAAAGTATACTAATACTGTAACTTGTATTGTAATAGTTGTTAGATTCACCTCCTGAGGGGTAGCTAAAACAGTGAAATACAATAGTAAATACAACTTTACCTGATCCGCCAGCATCCTCCTTCACGATCCCAGTCCTCTTGATTCCTTCGTCCTCTATATCCAATGAGGCACAGTGACTTCGGTGCGTGCGGCCGTTGTGTCAGGGGCACCGCGGGAATTTCAAATCTATTTGTATTGCATTCAATATAAAATAACTGTATTGAATGCAATACAGTGGAATTATATGCGTAAAAGCAGTACATTGTCTTTCAAAAAAATGTATTTTGCAGTATAATATAATAGTATGAGTATAATTATTTTTTTTTTTTTTTTTATGTATTTAATTTATTATTTTGACATGATTTCATGTTTAAAGCTTTAATATAATAATACTATTATAATATACTGTAAAATTACAATGTACCACTTTTAGACATATACATCTGGACAGAAATGAACCGCCCAGGAGGTTAATTTTCGGGGAGATTCAGCATGACCGCAGAATAGTTTCTTGAGTTCAAACACAAATCCCAAAATTGCTACCAGTAGTTTAATTACTCAGTTTAAATTGTTTAAAATATTGTTTTAAGACAGAAGAACCAAAGAATAGCAAACATCTTTAATATTTCACCATACACTATGCAGGGCGCACCAGGTTTTCTCTCTTTTAACAAAAATCAAGTGACAGCTTGTCACCTCGTCAGGAACATCTTATTCTGAGCTTGCAGCATTCAGAACAGCAAGAAGACTTCCTGGGGGTATCTATGGAAGATTCTCAAACCATGTCTCGCACCTCTTGATTCTAAAGAACAGTGACTCTACACGCAAATTCTCAAATCGTAACACTTTTCACTCTGTCATGGAGTTTACAGAAGAACTCCACATGGAGCCAGGAATTCAATACAGATTTGTAAGCCCATGCTGTAAATAAATTGAATATATTGTAGTTTTCCTGCTATGATCCTCTAAGTTGTCAATATGCAAATCAGCTCCCCGGGCAAACCCAGCGTGCACAATATTTCTCAGCATATTATTTCCTAGAAGATAAAGGAAGGAAGGTATGTAACTTCTAGTGGCTAAATATCTAGTACATGATGCTGCAGATAATATAGTAGGCGAAGGGAAAATTCTGATCTAAAGGTAACTAAAAGTTGTCAGATTTATCTATTTTTATAATCTGTAAATCTGCTTGCCCTAATGTGCAAAGAATGGATGACAGTTTACCAGACAAGCTGCCCTTCTTTTAAAAAAAAAAAAAAACAATAACCCTAATGGAGAGCTTGGTACAAGTTTTGATATTGGTACTTTACCTGATTTTTTCAGTTTACCCTAATTATGGCCTAATGTATTACCTAAATTCAATATAGAAATTTTCTCCCACAACCAAAATGGAGTTGGGAAAATTTTTTTTATAATGGGGTGAGGTCAATTTACGTGACAAAGGCACATTTTGCACATTAATTCATTATATTTAGGGGCCTATTTATAAAAAGTAGTGAACTAACCACCATTTTTTTCAATCTCCAGCCTTAAAAATCCAATAATCCTAAAAACTGGTAGAACAAGGAGTTTCACTACTCAGACTAAAAAACATGTTTATTTTATTAGTATAGAAGACATGCTGGATGAACTCTTTTGGAAGCAAGTTATTGTAAAAATGTGTTTTACTGTATATTAAACAACTTCCCAAGTAGACATTTTCCCTAACATGCCATGGTACAACTTTCTACTAACCTACTGAAAAATGTTTGCAATCTATAGAAAGATGTATTCATTAGGAAATCTCTAAATGATAAACACAACCAAGCACATACAAAATTTTAATTGGTAGATAATTACAGTCAATGTGATTACTAATAGGCTGAAATGACTTATCCATCATTGCCTTCACTAGAACTATAGAAATTATGTCACTTAATTAAACCTAAATAATACAATTAGACATCATTTTAGAGAGAACAAATCTCCAAGGCTTGACTTATAAAGGTCACTTTGATCTTTGTGCTTCACTTTCCACATTGTTGCATGAAAACTGAGGAATATCCAAAGCCAAAAACGTTTTTTAACTTTTGAATAGAATAGATGAAGATTAAACCTGCCAATCTTCTTGCCAGGAAGATTTTACTTCACTTTCTGTTTTGGAGATACAACAAGAAGTAAGATAGTAAGTAAAGGAGATATTTTATTAGACAGTTGTCACCAAAACAATTGGAAGATTTACCCTCTCTCTCCTGTTTTGGAGATAACTCAGCTGGACATCCAGGGAGGGTGAATGGTAGTTCTAACCTTTCATTACTAAACAGCTGAAGGGTAGCCACCTTTTAGGTTTCAACACCTGTAAAAAGTTTTGGCCATGAAGCTCTAACTTGTGGCTATGATAGAATTGGTGCTTTAAAGTGAATTTTCTACAGAAATGGAATGTCCACTTCCACAGTTGGCCCCCTATTCTGAAATTACAAAGCGATAGGATATGTTCAGACTGGTAATAGGGTTGTGGGCCCAGTACTGCTTCCTCATGCCAGTGAACTGCTGCCTTGAAGAGACTCTACAGGCAGCCTCTTCCCAAAGGCAAGTCATGGAAAATGAATGGTGGTGGCAGTGAGTGATACTGGTATTGCTCACTGCTGCTAGCTGTCAAATGTACAGATGCTGGTTCTCTAGGAACAGTGCGAGTGACTGAGCCAGGAACTGCACAGAACTGCTCTATCCCAAGATAGGTATGCACCTGTCCATACTCTTACAATGGACTGGGCTATCTTCTTGCTTTGCACTTCCCTAAAAGTGTTTTCCTGCTTTGCACTTCCCTAAAATTTTTTTGGAAGGGCAGTAATGCAAAAGATGAGTGAAGGATAAGTACAAGTCTAACTTTTTTCTGGTACATTTTACTGTTTTGGGAATTTTTCTATTTCTTAAGCCCAGTTTTAGGGAAGAAAATACTTTCCTAAACTCCACAGTATTTCTTACTTGTATATATACACTCCAACGTGTTCCTCAATGCATTTCACTAGTATAGCTTCTTTAAGAGAAACACCAATGGTAGTATAGTCTATAATATAAAATACAGCCATCAACACATTACTTTTCAACTTACATTCAACACAATCAGTAATGTGTTGATGGTATATATGTGCAGTTTATTGGAAGTCATGGTTTTAGAATGTAATACAGTAAAATATTATTATGGTTGTATACATAATAAATAAATAATATAATGAGCTTTATTTTCTATTATAGACCATACTACCATTGGTGTTTCTCCTGAAGAAGCTATACTAGCGAAATGCATTGAGAATAGATACTTTTTTTGTAAAACAATTGGTCAAAGGATTGTTTGACATTGCAAGATCTATATATTGTGTTTTTTTTTTAATTGTTTTAGTGTTTTTTAATTGACCTTACTTTTACATTGTTCCTTTAAAGTCCCACAGATTTATATAGTGTTTTTGCATGATTAAGGGATGTGATACTAAACATAGACCCAGTATCTCTGTGGTTGTAAGAAAGTTTATCCCAGAAACTGGTAGGCAGTTATGCAATATCTCCATAAGATGTAATTTCTGCTAAAGGGGGCAAAACTAGTTTCCTTTTACCACAGTACACCATTACATCTATTAAATTTTTTGTTGATAAAATGATTAATAAGGTAAATTTTCTCTGTACTTCTATGCAAGTATATGATGGTTTGCCATAACCTGTAGTATTGTACACATGAAAATCTAATACTTGTGTCAAATATGTTTTTTCACTTAACTGTATATATACTGCATTATATATTGCATTATATATTACTTCCTTCTTCTTATTTGGGTTAATGTTAATGTTAAAGTTAATGTACTCCATCTTAATCAACAGACAATGTTGCTTCTAAATACAAAATGCTCTAATTTATTAAATATTCAAATTATAATCAATTGGCAATATAGACATTATTGTTCACATTTATCTTACCAGTTAGGAAGAGTCAGCCTGTATTTGCACCAAGATGAAGTTTGCCAAACTCTTTACAATGTTTCTTTCTTGACATCCAGGCTGATATTTCTTTTTAAATAAGCTAAATGATATAGCTGAAGTTACATATTTCTGCACACTGCTACAAAACAAAGGCCTTAGTTACAGCAATTTCTAAGGTCTTTTGAATCATTCCTCTCATATTTGATGAGTCCGTTGATCTAAAAAGGCTCTTTGATCTTCGAAGAATGAATAACAAGGGGAGTGAACATCTGTTTCAAAACTGTCCAGCTTTTGAAGAAAGCCTTGTGCACTTTATTGAGCCCAGAAAGAAAATCCTATTATATTTATTAGTAGAAATGATCAAGCAAATATTTTATCATTTTATTTTATCCCCAAGGCTATATGTCTTTATGTTTTCATTTGAATATGAAAGATATGTATTAGACTTCTGTGATAATTTGACAAAAAGTACTTTACAGAATTTTATAACTGTAGTAATAATTTTACATTAACTGCTTGAGGACTTTAGTTTTCGTGAATAGGATATCATTAAAAAAGCTTTACAAAATAGGAATCATTCAAGGATATCTGTTATACTTAATTGTAAATGATTTGTGGGTCATAAAAAAATTTCATGTGGTATATGACAATAGCAATGTATTGGAAGTTACAAAGTCAAGATAAACAGTCCAGTTGCAGATTTGTATGAATTAAAAAGTAATTGATAAAATTTCATCTAAAGGTCCACATTTAGTGAACAAACCATTTAAATGTTTCAAGGAGAAGAATACCACTGGCCATAGTCAAAATGTTCACTCTTCCCCATGCGTTCATTATTAATGTCAGAGGACCCAGCACACCACCCATTCTGCATACACGGAAACCACTTGTCAGTGCAAAAAGAAACATTGTTCAATTCACTCCATGTAATGCTGTTATCCTTCCAACCTTCATCCACCTGAATACTAATAACTGGCCTATGAAGGCTAGTTAGGTAAAATCAGCCACTTAGACACCTAGGTACCACTTCCTGTTATATATATATGGTATATACATATTATAGGTTCCCCAAGGGTCCAGTTGATGCACTGTAAGTTGAACTGATGTCTTCTTACTCTCTGTGCTAGCCAATCAGCAATGGTATAGCCTCAATAGAGTGGGGTGTCCAACTTTTGTCTTGGACTGCCAGGATCCACACATATATTATTATGTTCTCAGACAGCAAGTAAATTAAATTTTATGTTATGGTTAACATAGAGTAAAAAAATACCTATGATTATAAAAAAAAAAGCTGGCCTGTATGTCACTCTCTCTGCAGATAGACACCTGTGCTGTAGATACTTAGTGGTCCGTTTTTGGGTACATGGATTTCTGCGTTTTTTTGCATTCCTCATGTGGTATGTCCAAATAATAAAAAATATGAATACAGTATAAAATTAGAAAATAATAAGGCAGTCTGCATTCTAACTTTAGTGACATTGCATCAATGTATGATCAATATACCAAGAGACAGCATAGATCATAGCCAGAATGCATCCAACACTTTTCATTAACCCTGTTCAGATTTTTCCTTTTGCCCTGCTAAATTTAACTTTGTAGTACCTAGATTTTCTAGGCCAGTAATTATTTTCATCAAAATGCTACAAAATCCATGTTGGAGTTGACTGTTCAAGAAAAATAAATCAATAGGATAAGAAAAAATTCCTCTTACAACCATATCTAAACTTTGGAATTTTGAGTCTGATGACTTCTGTGAAAATGTTAGAAGAAAACACAGGAGTTGACAGGAACAAATTCTTTCTGGACATATAAGGCTCAGGGATTTCAACTACACTTTAAAGGCAAGTAATTATTTTTTTCAAAATACCATAGCTTTCACATTGGTGTTGCCTGTTCTAAAAATGTATTACAGGAAGCCTAAAATTCTTTATGCACTTATAAGACTCAAAAATATGTACTTAGCTTCTAAACCCCACAATTGTTTCCATCAAGATGCTACAGTAGATATATTTTATTTGACTGATAAAAATACAAAATGATGACTGAACTTGCTTTGTTACTTGTAAAGTGCACATATAATGTACTAGATAATATTAAAGAGACAAAACTCTCTAGGAAAAAAGGTAGGAAAACGAGTTAGAAGGGCCAGCAAGATCACTAGTATTAAGGTGCCGGATGTAACTGATGTGAATCAGATATCAGAGGATCACAGGATTGTCATTGAAGATTTTGGAAAGGACTTTTACTACAGATCTACAAATCCACGATTCTGTTAACAACTAAAAAAAGTTGTAAAATATAAGATATAGATTAGGGATAAGAAAAGTGGAAAGTACAGGTCAGTTATTCAGTGAATCCATTCTAGTTCACATAAATCTAAAACTTTTCTGAAAACTCTTGTCAGGTATTTTTCTTTGTCATTTCCCTTCATATCATATAAACTTAAAAGGAAAATGGAAGGATATATCTACAATGCCCTCCTATTGGCTGCTCCCACTAGCGCTATTTATTAATGTAACACACAGCTATGCACAAGGCACCCTGGGAAAACATTGCTAAGGGTTATGGTACATTGTGCTTTCAAACACGTGACATGCACGATTTTTGTGTGTTCAGTAGGTTGTTTATTCAATGGGCTACCCTAACTTAAAGCGTACCTAAACTCAGAATTTTCACTTTACATAAAAGGGTAGATAATCCTTTTATGTTAAGTAAAAATTCTGTCTGTTTTTTTTTTTTTAAGTTGAACCACCTTTTTTAAAAAAAAAAAAAAAAAAGGGTGCAGCACCGCCCGCTAATTCTCAATCGCCTAGGCATGCGCAGTAAGATCGACACCCGATGTCGCGCTTGTTTTGGGTGATGTAGTAAGAAAAACCCGGAAGGAGAGGAGAAGATAGTGGCGCCCGGCGCACTGGCCTGATTACGGATGCCGGGACGACGCGAGATGCGATGGAAGAGACCTCCAAGCCGATCGACTGCTCTGCACGATTGAAGGTAAGTATATATTTTTTTTTTGTTTTGGGTGAGGTTTGACTTTACTTCCTCTTGAAAGCTGACCAAAACTCCCATTTTCAACATGAATATTTGGATGATGTAAACCTGGCAGATGCGGGTTGGGGGAGGGGTGTCAGCTTATCAGCAGGGCGACTTCACACCTGTATGAAAGGTTTTTTATTGGGGTCACTGGGTACCACAGAAGGGAGTTACAACACCGATTAGGGTGGGAATGGGCTCCACAAATGGGAGTAACAACACAAATTTGGGTGACAACGGTCTCCTCAAATGGGGGTCACAACACAGATTAGGGTGACATTTATTTATTGGTTAGCCCAGGACCAGGCAAAACCAATGTAAAATCATATATATTGTATGATAATAGGAAAGTAAGAAATGCTCAGGTCCAGTGCAAGCAATGTGACTGTGTATAGAAGAGATGATCATTCTGATTTAAGTATTACAGTGATCTCATATGCAAACATATTTACACAATGGTTATGCTTTATTAAAGCTCTCCAGGATAGATAGACAGAAGGTAGATAGAAGATACACCATCATGAGAACCTAGGTGAGCCAACAAACCTGGAATGGATTTCTTAAAAATCATTTGATGTTAGTTGGCAAATGTTTTCAATCCATTGCAGGTTTGCTGGATCACACAGGCCCTCCAATCTTGGGGAGTTTTTTTTGTAAATCAGACCAAATGTTAAAGTCAGAGCCAAATTTCACCATAGCAAATAAAGGATGTAACCTAGAATAGCAAAATGGCCGGAGGCAACTTAATGACTAGATCTATAAACCAGAACAAGGTAGCAGTTGACATTTTCTTCTAGTAGGTTCTATGTGTTACTGACATATAGTGCGCAAAACCTCTTCACAGCTTAAGTTCAGCTTAAGTCACAGTAAAGTAATTCATTTTAGCACCAGTAAATCAAGGAAATGTTCTGCATACCAAAAGTGTTATTTAAGAAGAAGGTTTTTGCCTTTGAGTGATCTAGTGATTGAAATCTGGGTCAGTCTACATTACATTAGGAAATATCAAAAACAGGACTTGTTATACAGTCATTTGAAAGGTCTCTACATGTTCCCTGA
This sequence comes from Pyxicephalus adspersus, assembly GCF_032062135.1. Classification (NCBI taxonomy): domain Eukaryota; kingdom Metazoa; phylum Chordata; class Amphibia; order Anura; family Pyxicephalidae; genus Pyxicephalus; species Pyxicephalus adspersus. Next base: position 116,258,479 of record NC_092861.1, on the reverse strand, counting down.
GGAAGCCAGTGGGCGAAACGCGGCGGAATTGAGACAATTATCATTTACACAAAAAATATCCAGTCAGGTGGCCTTTGTATAGTACACCTGGCATTTTTCTCTGTGTTTTTGCACAGAAGTGCCAACCTTATAATACATGTTCAAAGTATTATCATTGTATATTATTGTTTTACCTTTTCATATGGAACATAAGAATTTTAAATTAATATATTTTGAAGTAAAGCCACTAAAAACCCCAGACTTTTCTCTTTGTCTTCCTGTTTATGATATATTACCTCTGGGTTTGGCAAACAATACACTGATTAAGCAATTGGAGTTATGCATTTTCCTCTCTCTTATTATAGGAAATATAGGTCCAATATGAATATCAAGCTCTATATATAAAAACTAAACAATAAGTAGTTGAAAATCTGAAAGTTTGGTATGTTTGGGCAGCTCCAGCTCAAATCCTAGTTTTCAGTTTTGCTCACCCCAAATTAGTAGGTAATGTTACAGCTTGTAAAAATTCTAGCCAAGGACTGTAGATGGCAGCATAATATTATGGAACATATATGCAAGGTGTAAACAAAATACATAAAAGTGCAGAATAATTTCTCAAGATTAGATTATATTTGAAATTTAAAAATGACTTTTCCAACTCTGAGTGACAAACACAGCACATTAACTGTTCATCCCCCAATTTTTTATTTATGGTGTGGGTAAAAAGTTGTTCTGACTGGCAGAGCTTGCTGAGAGTTACAAAATTACAAAGTCACTGGCAAGGTAAACAGGTCCCATATATAGGCTGTGCATGTAGCTGACTATTATTTGGTTATTGTATTTATTTGTTAATATACTTTTATGAAGAACAATTCAATACCCCTGTGATCTGGCATTTGTGGTCATTTTGTTAATGCCATCCAAAAATATATGCTAAATCCATGACGCAAATATATTGTATTATATTCATTTGTGAAAACCAAAGGTGTTACAATTAGTAGGGCAGTTGTTGCTACAATTGAAATAGTTTTTTCTATTCCGTTTGATTAGGTTTATTTACCTAAATTTTTTTGTAATTTTGCTATTTTTATAATTGATATTTTGTCCGCTAAGCAATTACTATTTTTTTTTCAATCAATTCATTGTTTTGTTTTATTGTTTGTTGCAGTTTATGTTTTCTCCTGCATGGAGTACATGGCTGCCACCTTGTGGAGTATATGTAGTACTGCTATCAGAAAGCTTTGCTGATATTCCACTAGTAGGGCTAGTATCTTAGCCCTACTGCCTTGTGTTTCAGCTGATGGTGGTATTTGACATTCATTCTCTATGGGTCTGCTGCTGGAAAAAGCTACATGTTGCATCTCCCCCAAAGTAGCTCTTCATTAGCATGGGGAAGCAGTAACCGCACTGCAACTTGAAGGCTACTGTGAACTTTATGTTCCCCAAGTTTGTATTGTCAGTCATGCACCAAATACTGTAGCCAATTAGTCAGCATACCAACAAGGCAACTAAAAACTTTAGGATCAATAGCAACCAACAAATTTATTACTCTTTACCGTGCTTTAATTTTATGATGCCCAACCTGTGGACATAGGGCCATATGCTGTTGTGTTTAGGGGGACAATTCATTTGTAATTAAATTAAATTCTATTAGCCCCATGTAATATTTCCCCAATCTGTCACTATCTATTGATGAACAACTTTTGCCTCCAAGCAGATCTTTTGTATGTCCAAAGTTACCATCTTTTCTATAAAAACAATACTAGCTTTTTTTATCTCTTTACATATAATAGTAATTGCATCAAATCCCATTTTACTGCCATGGCTAGTAAAATACTGGCCAGGTGGCAACCTGTCTCATACTTTCTTTTGCACCATTTTTTTAGTCCCCAGTCACACCTGTCGTCAGTTTTTATAACTATCATTTACTCCTTTATCTCTCCAGAATCTGACAAGCCCCTCCAGCATTACATATTGTGAATATTGTATATGTTCCTCTTGATACTTAGGGGCCTATTCCTTATAAGTTTCTAACTGTTGCTCCAATAATAACATACCTAGTTATATATAGTTTAAAGATAATATGTAATGGAATCATGTTATCATCATCATCTTGGTATTCTGTGGTGATTTGCCTACCGGTCTTCTTCTGCCTTTTAAAACCCTCACTATTTCCCACCACTTCCTATCACCCCTCCTTATGGGCCCGATTTAATAAAGCTCTCCAAAGCTGGAAAGGATACACTTTCATCAGTGAACCTGGGTGATCCAACAAACTTGGAATGGATCTGGTCCAGGATTCAAAACCATTTCCTAGCAAATGGCTTTGAAGAAATCCATTCCAGGTTTGCTAAATCACCCAGCTTCACTGATGAAAGTGTATCCTCTCCAGCCTTGGAGAGCTTTAATAAATCAGGGCCATTGTGTGAGGCTTTCTCCACCTCCTAGATTGTAAGCTCTTCTGGCCAGGGTCCTCTGCTCCTCCTGTGTCACTGTCTGTTCCTGTCTGCCATTTTGCAATCCCTAATTAATGTACAGCCCTGCGTAATATGTTGGTGCTATATAAATTCTGTGTATTATTAATATTATTATTATTATTATTAATAATAATAATAATAATAATTTACCTATTGAGAGAAGGACACTTTGGGCTACTTCTGTGCTCCTGTAGATCCTGGTTTTACATACCCACAAGGAACCACATACCGCTGTGCCATCCATTTGGAGTGTGGAACTGGCTGTAGGTGATTTCTACCTGTAGATTATTACCTGTGGAATTAGAACATTTATTGGATTTACTCTGCGTAAGACCATGGGAGCTATTCATGTGTTTATTGACCGGCATTTGTGATCAGTCAGACATTTCTGGTGAGAGCATTCACACTATTGACATGTCAAGGATAGTATGCAGGATCAAAAGATGTGAAGATCCTGGACTGTTTTGTTTATCTTGTTTAATCTCTTTATTTTGCTTGATTCCTTTGCTTTTTTTTTAGTGCCACCCTTTTTATCATGGCAATCATGGCATATTATTAGAGATTAATATTAGAGATAGATATTTTTTTCCTGCAAAATGGATAGTGAAGAAGGATACTGCTGTCCACAGCGTTGTGGAGAGATCTCACCTCCCTTACTATACCAATGACAATGGTTTCTCTAGACAGGAAATGGGGCAAATGCACAACTAGAATACTAGGAGCTATACAAAACAGACGGTAGTTCTAGCCTTCCGCTAAATCAAAAAAATAAATATTTGTCACATGGACCTACTTCATTCAATACGTCAATAACATGCCAATTCTGACCAACATACAGATTTAATTTGGTAATTGTTGCTCCTGCCGATGGGTTGAATAAGTGCAGTGTCCAAATAAAATGAATAGAATGTAGAATGGGGCTATTATACCAGATTCTATTTATCTGAGTGTATTTGTATCAGACATCTCAAACACACATAAAATGTGCACTATGCATTACAGAGTATAAGTGATCTGAGTAATGGCTTTCTTCCATGTCTTTGGTATTGTATGTTTTAATATCTACACGTTTGATATAGAAATTTCCAAAGCAACCAGAATTAATTGAAATTAAGTAAACGCCTTATATTTTCTACATTATATATTTATTCATAATGTTACCATTTCTTTGCTGTGGAATTGCGTTTCATTCTACAGCTTAGGTTAAAAGGTTTATATTATTTGTTTTTCTTCTGCAAACACATATATTAAATATTTTATAGAACAAAATAATTAGGCACTACAGTACCATGTGGTTTATAGAACAGCTATGCTTACAGCAATTCTGCACCTGTACCCACTCCACTATCCAATGAAATAACTAATAACTGAGTAAAGTGATCTTTGTGCATCAAATAGGCTAATGACAAAATTTCAGCTATGTACTTCTCTTTGTCAATCTTTATATTTTGTTCAAGAAAAGAAAATGAGAGATAGATGGACCTAGACTTGGTCTATTTAAAAGAGGGGTCTTCTGGTTAATACCAAAATCACAGATCCCTGCAAGTTCAGAGGATCTGTGCCTCTTTCAGGCGCACTCACCTTGAACTTGCCTGCTGCCAGCACCAACTCTGCTTCAGGATCCTAGTCTTTGCTTACTGCTTGGTCCAGGTCACACGACTCTCTATCAGCTGCCCCTTTACCTCAAAGAACTAGAGTGTTCTCTATCTGCTAGCAGGCATGTGAACAACACCTATGAATGTCTCTTCAAAAGCACTCCCTCTGCTGGTGGGTTTGGAGTCTGTGGCTCACATGACTCCTAATCATCACATGACATCCCCTTTATCAGGAAGTCGCATAGACAAGGAGTTCATTTTGGTTCTGTTCCCAGGTTCCCGCTGTTCTAGTCTATGTCTTCTGTTCCTGATTTTCTCATGTACTGACCCCGGCTTGACCTCAGACTGTTGCCTGCCCTGACCTTTGGCTTGTCTGACTATTCTCTGGCTCTCACTCCGGCACCATGCTTTGTTCCTGCTAGTCAGCAGTCACCTGCTTTGGCAGGCACAGGGGCCGCAACCTGGCAGCAGCTCACAGCACAAGATCCTCACCTCTAGAGGCTCTGGAGAAGACCAAGTTATTGCTTAGACTTTGTGCCATCTGCATGTCTCTACCCAGTGGAATGGTGACATGGAGGGTCCACCACCCTGCCAAATGGAACCGTGAGAAAAATAGCACCAAATAATAACAGTTTTTTTTTTGTCTCATATACAATGAGGAACAAAAATTTCAATATATTTGCTGATATACATTAATTCTAATGAGGATCCAAAAATAGATACTCACTATACAGTTAAAATGATACACAAGTTTAGATCTTATGCGTTTCGCAATACTTGCTTCTTCAGGATATGTAGATAGTAATGTATCCGATAACTCAATGTTTGGACCAAAGACAAGCATGGATTAAGGTAAGGAAAACGGTATCAAATGTTCTATTTTCATGGAGCAGCCATTTAAAAACAACAGCCATTTCCATTGAAATGGCTGCCCTACGGAAAAGGATCATTTGATACAGTTCAACCGAAAAACGAATGAGTTTGTTTGAAAAGCCTTATTAAAAATGTATTTTTTGGCAAAACATATCTTTTTAGTCCTGAATAGGGATGAGCGGAAATGTCCTCGAAGTTCTGATAAATTTCGCGAAACCGTCGGAAAACACTATAGGAGGATTATCACTGCTGAATTCATAAATTCAGCCGTGGGAATCCTCCTGTCACTGAGCGATCCCCAGGCACTACAGGTCAGAATGAGGGCAAGCTCATCCTAACCTGTAGTGCCCGGGGATCTCTCACTGGGAGAAGGATTATCGCGGTTGTATTCATGAGAACAGTCCCGTTAAATACCCGGCACTAGAGGTTAATCTCTCCCAGGAGACCTCTAAACTATTCAAAACTTTTAAAATACCTATAAATATGCATTGAAACCAGTGCAGGAAAATAAGAGGGGGTGCTGAGAAGTTCCTGGCTTTGCCCAGAAAGAAGAGAGCCAGAGTTGTGAAATAACACATTTATTTAACATATTCCCCCTGAGACTGATGCACTTGGTACAGAGTAGTCGCAGCTTTTCTAGATCGTTCAAATAAAAATCCTTTGGTTGGGCCGCAAACCAACTCTCAGCAGCATCTTTAACGCCAGAAATGTCCTCAAAACGTTGCCTCTTCAGGTGTTTCTTCAAAATCAGTAACATATATTAGTCCGAAGGGGCCAGGTCAGGTGAGTAGGGGGGATTATGGACCAATTGGAAACCCAGGGTGTTCAGTTTGGCAGCCACAAAGTTGGATGTCTGCGCAGGTGCATTGTTCTGCAAAAAAGGATCCCTTTGGTCAACTTTCCACGGCATTTCATCTTAATTGCCTCCTTCAGCTGGTCCAGGAGGTTAGCATAATACTTTCTAGTAATACTAGAGCCCTGAGATAGGTAGTACACCATCTTTGTCCCAGAAAATGGACGCCATTTTTTTTTGGCCGATTTCCTGGGTTCGGAACTTCTTTGGCTGCAGGGAACCGCTGTGGCGCCATTCCTTTGACTGTTCCTTGGTTTCAGGATCATAGATGTGGAGCCAGGTTTCATCCTCAGTCATTAACTTAGCCAAAAAGTCTTGTGCAGCTTCAAAATGGGCCAAAACGGCTTTGGATGCTTCTGCTTCCTTCTTCTGATCACTGTTCAAACATTTCGGCACCCACTTCGCTGAAAGCTGGCACATGTCTAGGAAAGTGGTGATAACAAACCGCTCCCCTGAGATGTCCAGTATCTGGGCTATCTTTTTTTGCGGCTACTCGCCAGTCCTCATAAATCAGCTCATGGACAGTATCACAGGTTACCGGGTCAGTTGAGGTTGGGGAGCGCCCACTGCGGGGCTCATCCTCAATGGTGAAATTCCCAGTCTTGAAATGAGATATCAATGTTTTGACAGTGCTGTAGGAAGGACACTTCTCCCCCAGTGTTTGTGACATCAGTGTGAATGTCCTTTGCTGATTTTACCTGGAGAGACAAAAACTTCATGATGGCCCATAACTCCAACGACGTGAAACTTGCTTGTGCCTCTGCCATCACAGCTTCTCACTAAAAGAAAAAACAGTTATAAGAATCGCAAGGACCTGATATTTGCACACTTACATACTAAGATATGAGGCTGTCATATACCCCCACACTCATTTTTCTTTTTTTTTTCTTCATCTGGAAGGGGGCAAAGCCAGGAACTTCTCAGCACCCCCTCGTATGTATGAGATATGGCGTCTGTTTTGCTAAATATTCAGTAGTTATTTTTATAATGGCATTGTGATCAACAAGCTCTAAAAAAGTTTAAATACAAATACAATTTGAAAATGCAGCATATAAGATCCAGGTCCGTTGGTATAAAAATATCAATATTTCAGACATTAAAAAGTACACAGAAGTAAGTAAAATATTTTAAAAGTGATGAGCAAGATGGGAGCTTACCTAGATTAACAATTAGCCAAATGTTTAAAAACATGAACTGTTTGTTTAGACAATGTTTAGTTTTATCATTTTCACTTACCTTATGGTTGGCTGGATGCTAAATGTTTACCTTTTTAGCAGAAAAGTTACTATGTAATTAAAAATTTTTGTATAATGGTTTTAAATGGACAATTTGTTTTGGGATGTCATTAATGGGTCGCTGTGACTGTTTGTAGTTTTGAAAGTCCTTCAGAAGCAGAGGCAAGAACTATGAAAAATGTCAAGAATAATAGATAGGAATATATATATAAATATATATAAATATATATATCACAAATGAATAGGGAATGTATGTTCTTTTTAAAATTTGAATAAATAATGTTTTTATGAATATGGTTATACATAAAAAAAAACTTTGTGGATTAAGAAAGTAACTGTGGATTGTGGAGTAAGAAAGTGTACCTATTGTGTTGGGACGTGACATTGTCAGATTGCTTTGCATCCTATATAAATATATACATAAAAAAAAACTTTGTGGATTAAGAAAATAACTTTGTGGGATGTGGAGTAAGAAAGTGTACCTATTGTGTTGGGACGTGACATTGTCAGATTGCTTTGCATCTTATATAAATGTGTATAAAGATTTATCAGATTAAGACTTGAGAACTCATACTACCCCACATATGGAATTAATATGGCTGCCTTTAAGAACAGGAAAAAAGACTTTCCTCTTAGTGATTTGCACTCAGTTTTTTGCCTTCCTCTGTGTTAACATTGCTACAACCAAAAACTAGTTAACTTTAATGAATGTTTGACTTTTTCAACTTTGTTAATTATGAAGCTAGGATAAGTTTTTCTATTATTTACACACATAAATACAAACACAAACATGTTTGCATAAGTTTTTTCTTATCTATGTCAGATTTTTTAAAATGTAAATGAGTGTAAAAACTTGTGAGACACTTAAGTGTATCAGGACTTTCTGTTGCTAGCACTCAGCATTATTAGAAAATATTGCTATTTGAGTTATGCTAAAACGGCTGTTGCAACTACCAACAATGCTGCTTTTGTAAGAGATAGTGCTAGCACAGCGGAGGGAACCAAGGCTTGATTCTACCCATTTGTTGCTGAATTGGTTTATCTTATGAACTATTCGGTGTATATTTTTCATGATCTTTTTGAGAAGACAGAGATATCTAAAATTGATAATCAAAAAGACATTTTGCACTGTGCAGCACCTTAGATGCAACTTTATATTTTATAAAATACTATATCCTAGGTTAAGCCATCATTCCAAGCAACACTCGGTAGATATTTTTTAATACTCTTTGATATATAAGCTTATGATGGATGAGCTAGGAAACTATTAACTGATTATCTGTGAAAATATAGTTTAGAGTTTGATATTTAAACTCAATTAAAATTAATTGAATTAAACTTTGAGAATCAGTGGCTCATTTAGGAAACAGGGCTAGGATACATTGTTTCATTGGATTTTTTTTTTTTTTTTGCGTTATTAGCCTGGATATACTTTTTACCTCTTCTTCCCCTTTTTATTGATGATGAAATGTATATTATGAAAAAGCTATTTAAAACTGACTTATTGATTTGCTGTTTTTTAAAATAGCTGCTGAGTGTTTATAGCGTTCTCTTGGCTACCTACCCCATGAAGAAGCAATTTCATTGGGCGAAACATGTCAGAAACGATTTATGCTTTCCTATTTTTAGTAATCTCTGTCAAAGTCACTATATTTTATCTTTGTCCATTTTATGTATTTTGTTTTTTGAAAACTTTTTCAAATAAAATTTGAAAATCTTCTATTTAAGTGCCTATGCCAGGAATTCCCGTATTTCTTAAAAGTAGAGTCTGTTCTTTTTGTATGGCAAATGTTTTTCATACCTAGTCACAAGGAAAATGCAGGATTTTCTAGCACATGATTGGGCTTTACTTTGCTAGGGAAAAAACTGCTACTTCTTGATAAATCAACTCAAATCTGTGCTTCTTTGAGCCGCTATCTATGCCTAAGGATGAAACCAGAGGATATAATTTTGTGTTAACTGTGGAGATAATAAAATGTGTGTGATATATATATATATATATATATATATAGTGACAGAGTGTCACTAAGAGTGGCAGGAAAGGCTCCAGGGAAATGAAAGTGAGGATGTTTGGATCGATTTTTTTAAGGCCCTGGAGCCAGCCAAGGGAGTGAAAGGGTGGGTTCCTTGCCCCAACCCAATACTGATCCTGGGTAAATGTGCATCTGCACTCAGGTGCAAGGGAGAGAAGAAATTGATCAGCAAGAGGCTGAGGGAAGAGGATCAGCCACTGTGCTGCAGGCTGGAGTGTGCTTAGAAAGCAGCAAGAGGGTTCCAGGCTGTGAAGGGAGTTAGAATCTGTTCCAGGCAGGAGAAGGGAACCAGAGTGGGTTCCAGGCCGCATGAGAGGGGAAAGAGCTCCAGGAAAGCCAGCAGGCAAAACCAGATTGGAACTGTGAGTAAAACAGTGTTTATTTAGTGTGTGTTAGTGAGTAGTAGAGGGCACCTAAGTGAGGTAGCCAGAGGCCCAGCCGGACTACTGTTTGTTATTTTTGTTGTGAAGTGCTGGAGAGTGTGCTGTAACACTTACCTAAACAAAACTGCTGTTATTTTGGACTTCTAATCTGTCCTGTAAGCATCCCTTTACCATGAGCAACCCCCAGTAATATCACAAAATTTATATATATATTTTATCTACTGCCCTTTGTTACCCCCACCACCCTCTTGTCTCTGATTTTATATTCATGTACAATATGTTATGTTGCAAAATGTAATTTGCAATAAAACCTCTTTTTTTTTTTTTTGCTCAGCTTTGTTAGCAGGCAAGTAAAAAATCCAGGTATCCAGGTATCTAGGTATAAGTGGTAATTAAGAGAACTGACTAGAATTTGAATTTGCCAAGAGAGGAGGTGTTAGGTGAGAAGAGTACAAAGACTGAACATGGGGAATGGTGATATTTAGAAAAGTGGGACAGGAGTTGCCATTAAAAAATCAGGGAAGTGTGGTCAGGTACACATTACCATTATTTATTTGGTCTATCTTACTCTACTCCAACCTTCTTACCTACTATTGGAACCAAAAAGGGTGCCCTTTATAATCTTTAATTGTTAACACTCAAACCTTTTCTTTGCCTCTCACACCTATATATTCTTAATTGTGTTCCACCATTTATGCCTTTTAAAACAGACCTTTCAGTGTGCAGTGTTGGTACCTTCTCTTGGATAAGCAAATGTAGCATAATCAAGCAGTGATGTAACATCATCATCAAGCCTTTGCAAACCACCCCAACTCCTTTTTTACATCTCTACAATCATTGGTGAATTTATTAACATGTTGTACCAAACCCCTGTGGATCGGTCATACTACCTTGCAAAGGTTTAAAAGCGAGGGTTGTATAGCCCTTCCCGATTTTAAATGTGACCATATTGCTACACACCTTATCCAGGTCATTGACTGGTGTAAACACAAGACCTCTAAGCCATGGACCCATATGGAGCAGACCTTTACATCAATTGTTCTGCAATATGTACCTTTGAACTTGAATCCACTTTCTCCTTCATTTGCCTACCTATCCTACTATAGTGACAACTTTGCATATTTGCCCTATTGCTTTCCCCAAATTTTCCCTATCTCTTTGTCCTCCTCTCTTGTATCTCATCCCAAACAATTTACTTTTCAACCAAATGCCCATGATGCTCTTTAATGCAAAGTTTTATTCCTACCCATATACTTCATTAAAAACTTTTTATGGTTCACCGTGGAAGGTTTTCAGGATCCTGACCTAAAGTTCCTAGGTCCCTGGCATATCCAGCAACTGTCTCACTTTCGAAAAGTCACCCTGCCTGCTTCCCTTTTTGAATGCCCCCAAACCCAGTTCACTCAGGTGTGCTTCTCCATAGGAATGTCACCACACTCCATTCCACTCAGTACCTAGAGACCCCTCTTTCATTTTGGTAAACCATATCAAAATCCCAACTGGAGCATGAAAGAAATATGTAGTTATCCATTTGGTGAACGCAACAAGTTCCTGCATGCTCGCCTTTCCCAATAGGGATTGATAATAAATCATAGACCTTACTACTTCCATCAAGAGACTTGCTTTTTCTATTTATATGGCATTAATGGATATGTTTCTTTCTGTTTGATGAATACAAAGCCTTACTACAATGTAGTACTGCTTCCTCCAAATTGATCTGAGGACATTATGTCTGTGACAACCCTTTACCCCTCCCCTACCTTTTCCTCCTCTACCCTCTACCCCTTTTACCCCCTTACCCGCTTGTCTTTTTTGCACTTCCTCTCTCCTCTCTTTCCTTTCCTTTATTCCCCTTTTTTCATTTCTAGTCCTTCTCCTTTCCTTGCCCTCTTTTATCATTAATTTGCTGACATTTACCGCCTCTGCCTTTTGAGGATATAATTCTCTGCAACTTTGTAAACCTACCTCATTGGTTCCCATGCCCATTTCCTGTTTTAATATTATAGTACCAAATCATTTTCAAACTCTTTTTTTGTTTCCAAGATTATATCCTTTATCTATTTTTCATTTTCAGCCAAAACATTGTGAATATATTTAGTTTTAAAATGATCAATTTATGAGTAAAGTAATTTATGCATTGCTTTTCTTCGACCATTACTTTTTGGTTCATATAATTGGTAAAGCCTAGGCTGGATGTACTGAAAATATATTTTTGCAATAATAGACATACCCCATCAAGGCTACAGTTATGTTTCCAAATGTACATTAAATTATTTACACCTTGAAGGCAACTGATTGAACTGCTGCATTACTCAATTAGTAGATCAAAAAATTGTATGATTCCAATTTAGAACTGAGTTCTGCATTCCCTCTTCTATTTTTCCTATTCTTCTACATTTTTACCCTGACAGTGACAAATTACACGACTGCTGGCTGAGATTGGAAATTAAAAGCATTTAGAATTTCTCATGCATTTATGCTAATGAGAATCTCAGATATGATTTGCATGTAAAAGAGGGCTATCTGAAAGCTCATCAGTTTCTTTTTTTTGTTTTCATGTGCTAGGTTGTTGTTTTTAATAGAGAAAAGCCTTTTTTTTCCTTTTCGATAGCAGCCTTATGCCAGATCAAACTTGCAAATTTAGATGTATTTAATTGGTGTGTTCTCAAATGGTAATCACTTATCCTACTTAAAGTAAACCTGTCAACTTGGATTTTGTTGACATTTTAAATAAGAAATATTGAAGATTAATGACAGAAAATGGTCAAGTGGTCTAATGAGTCTCCCCCTTCCCTCCAACTTTTTCTTGGCTTAGACATTTGTTTATCCCATACACATTCAAATTCACTTACTGTTACTGACTTACCAGTTATGCTTGACATCCCCTTTAAGTAACCACCAATCTTTCTGTAAAACAAAGGATAGTTTCAAACTTTCCTCTTGCTAGAGGTCATACTTTTGTGTTCCTGATCTCTTTGAGTTATTGAAACACTTTCCTGTTAACCCTTATTTATATTCCTATCCTTTTCAGAGTTTCAGTCATGATCCCCTTTCTTTGAAGCTTTACAGCTTCTCTCCAAATATGATTTATCATTTAGACCTTTCAACCTTTTGAAACTCCTTTTTTCTTTAGGCAGTCCCTCTAGTGATGCAACCAGACCCAAACCTAGGCACATTGTATGTGTATGTTGCACTGACTTCAAAAATGCATTTCACATCTTTTTATTGAGCAGGTTTGTCTAACACTGCACACACTATATCACAGACACTGAACCCCAATGTTGCCAGTGTTGTAATATTTCTTGTTTTTAAAGGAAGGATACAGAAAAAAAGCCAATTTTGTATCTGTAAATGACTCTGACAAAGTGTCAAAGGCTACAGATGAAAGAAAATGGACTAAAGATTTTGTTATTCTAAGTGGCTGCCATCAGGTAGCTTTTAGCGTTTATCTTTATGATTAGGACATTTTTACAACATATCTGTACATAAAAAAACACCCACCAGTTAACAATACAGTTGAAAATTACCCCTTTTATGAATATTTTTATAAATATGGAAGAAAGAGGAAAAAAGTGTTATTATTATTTTAACAGCAATTTTCTTGAACATGCAGATTGGCCCTTTATGCAAAAATTTCTCCTTAGGTATTGTTCCAGACCCCTGGCCTCTTCTCTCATGACCAGGAACGTCCTAATTCCCTTGGATTATCTGCATGGTTTACCAATCTCTCATACATGACTTTGGTCTTGATGCTTCCTGACCATGAACTGTCTAATGTCTTTCAATCTACTGACCAGTTATCTCATCTTCTATGTTTCACCTTCAGATCTGTGAGCATTTGCAGTTTCCTGGTCATCTTGACTTTTGAGACAACTATGGTTAACTGCATTGTCAGTAACCTTGGACCTTACAAGTTGGTGTTTTTTTTCATGTCCCCCCTAAAGTTTCATGAAAATCAAGGCCTTCTCTCCCCTGTACAGTATTGTTATAAATAGCTGGAAAATCACATTAAAGTAACTTTAGAGCACAATAGAAAATAGGGTAGAAAGGATTTCTTTAAACTTGAAAAGTCTCAAGACTACATAAGTGAACCACCTTCAAATTAATTAAAAAAAAACATGAATCCATATGAAATTGGTAATGTACTTAATGACAGTGCCTGACTCTGTATGCCCTTTTCTGATAAAAACTTGCCTATAAGGCTTAAAAATGGGCAGATTTTACCAAAAGAATTTGCTCCCAAAAAATTCAATGCCTTCATTGTACAAACCAATCCCATTTTTTTAGCATTTTGTATATATTTTCTTTTTACTCTTCCAGCACAGTGTAACATTTCTTTTGCCTTTGCATCTTTTCCAAATGTTTTTGACAGTGAAAGTTCAACTCTTAGTTTTGATGACTTCAGCTATAATTTAGGCATCAGGTTTCCTATAGTCAAATTGCACTCTAGCTATTCAGTGAAGAACTTTAACAGGACAGAAGGATAATATACACAACCATTTATAAATCACAGAAAGGATATCATTAAATTTGATCTGACATTTCATTTAGGTTCATTGTCACTTTGTAAAGAGGCACATGCTGCTGCAAATGATGTGCTATTTAGCTGGTACATTTAGCTAATTGCTTGCAATATTATTTAAAAAAAATACCCTGCTATGATAAAAGTAAAAAGAAAAAAACTCAAAAGATATTGTCTCAACATATACTGTCTTTATGGTGTCTAACTAATATTAAATATGGCGATTGCATATCATCACAAACACAAAACTGGGTCGCTGTTTGGCTGTATACCTAAATAATACCTTTATTTTGCAGTGAATGGAAAACAGATTTTTTTTTGACGGCATGTGTGTTTGGTGTGCTTTGATGTTGTGCAGTGCTGTGACAACATGAGGTGTTGTCATGATGATGATTCATATTTTACTAAGTTCATTGGCATGTTCATAGTGTTACTGTAGCTTGTATTTGCTGGTATTTGTCTTTTACAATAAAGCCTTGTTTATTTCAAATTATCTCAAATATATTTCAAATGAATTAGTAGATGGAGAATTTATTTCTGATAAACAGTCACATATCCCACAGCTTTGCATACTGTACAGGACCATTACACCTGAACAAGTCTGACATGTATCAATTGCATTTAAATACTTATTACATTTTTTTATAAAGACAAACAGCATTATGTAGTTTTTGTTCTTTTAAAAAAGGGAATATTCATAATTTATCTCTCTGTACACCACCTCCAGTTCATATTTTGTTTACATTATCAAAGGAGAGAAAACAGTGGAGTGATAACATAGCATAATCAGTTTTCCAACTTCATGTGTGATGACAAGGGAGGAGTGGACTCCCTTGTCATCAAGCACAGATCAGCCTCCTTCTCCCTACAAGTCTCCCCTTTGCCCAGGACTTGAGAAAGAAATTGCCTGGCACTTATGACATCATAGGTAATAAATGCTTAGATTGCAAGCCTTTATCCTAGGAGGAACCCTGGTGTTCCACAACTGGGGTTCCTTCAGATATTACTAGGGGTTCCTTGAGCAATAAGCAATTTGTACCTCTTAGGTCAGTTTAGGTGAAACATATATCTTTTTTGCTATCTCTAAAGATGACATTCTTCTCACTGACAGGCAATGTAAGAAGCATTCTTTCCACTCACCACCTTGCTAATATACTCTAAGCTGTGCATATAGTAGTTATAACAGGGGCTCCCTGAATACCTAAATGTCAAGGGGTCACCCATGGTAAATATGTTGAGAAAGGCTGTCCTAGAGTTTAGCAATAAGGTTCCTATCTACCCTTGGTAATTCTGATTATAAAGGTTATGGTGAGCAGGGTTATTCAGCGTTTCCCCCTTCAGAAGCCCAGAAAGTAACTTCTGTTCCCTACTTCTTCCTCCATGTCACACAAAAGTATATTATGAAATAATGCATTTTCAACCCACTTTACACGTCTACTTGTTTCTTCTTACACCAAACAAATAAATGCAATTGAAGAAACAACATGTATGTTCTAAGGGATACTGGTGGTACATTCCTTCATATTTTATTGGGCACCGAGAGAGTTGAAGAAGGATTATAAGTGGTATTATATAAGTTCTGACACACAAGGAAGAAGCTGTGAATATAGGGTGTCACGCTCCCTGGCACTTTGTGAGTTAATAAATATATACTATACCAATTTTATCATACAAATTGACTATTTGGCACCACTGCTAAATAAGAAAATTTGTGTTTATTTAGGATTTGTGCACAGTAGGGGATGATTAGCCATAGCCTGCTTTGAAAAATGTTTATTAAACATAATTGCTTCAAGGACAGAGGTATTGCCTTTCATCCTGTCCACTAATGTAGCAATATTTATCAAAGTTCTGAAATGCGGTTCCAGAAAGTTTAATGATTTTTTATTTTCCTACATAGCCCGTTCTAATAATAATTATATAGGTATGTATTCCCAATCGCTAAAATGCTCTGGCACAAATCTTTCAAGACAAGTGTTCCAAGACCCAAATGTTCCAAGATCCAAGCCATAATGCTGTGGCAACTTAATTGGACCAGAGGGGAAATGTGGACTATAATTCCACTTTAAGAACCAAAATGTAATACAGCAGACCCCCATTTATCACGAGGGTATGTTCCAAAACCACCTGCGATAAACGAAAATTTGCAATACATGAATGCCCAACTTTCCCCAATCACACACATAGCCAGCAGCCAATCACAACTGAATCCCTATTGTGATTGGATGCTGTCTATTTGTGTACTAAATCAGAATGACCTATTCATAAAATCCAAATGAATAGGGCATTCTGATTGGCCAGACTTGTTAACTCCCAGCATCTCCACACTTTGCTTTCCAATACAACATCACAGGTTTGCAGAAAATGCAATATACCGGGACTGCGATTTTCGAACCGCGGTATAGAGGGGGGCTACTGTACATGGTAATTGCATGGTTGTGGCTGCATTCATTTTCTTTTTAGGTTATAAACATTTTGCTCAAAAACAAACAAATACTTAATGATCTTAGGAGAACTCTAGTATCATTGTAATGTCATTGAACTGAACTATTAAACAATCATATCAATCCTTCCAACATTCTAATGTAAAATAGGTCACATCCCCCTCAATGTTAATAGTGGGTTTTATGAGGATTTGTTCTGCAGTCTTAGCCCACAACCTGTTTTTTTCAAGGCTTAGCTTTTCATATCACAGCATTTACAGGTATCATGTGAACTACAATACCCTCCTATGTTAAAGAGTTGGGGATAGGAGGAATTGTTCTGTAGTTTTAGCACCCTGTCCTATGGTGACAATGCTGCTCCTCTATAGATACAGTACACTGTATAGGTGTTGTCACTTCAGGACTTTCCCTCAGTGATCACTAATGTAGGTCTGCTCACATCTCTCTGACCACCAATGTAAAAATCCCTTTCTTGCCACTGAACATTAATGTAAGAAAACCCTTCTCCAACTGAGCATCAATTTAAAGGGACATTTTTACAATGACGCCAATGCAAATGGCCACTTTACCACTGACCACCAATGTATGGAAGCACTAGACCAACCATCCAAAAAAGTGGATATTGCCCTGACCCTCAATATTAGTGGGCATTTTTTCAATGATCACTAATGTAAGGGTGATTTCTCCTACTAAAAAGACAGAAAATGTAAAATTCCTGCACTGACTACCAATGAGTTAAAGAAGAGAGTTAAACTGATTTACCCTGGTTGTCAGATATGTTATATACAGCACTAATGTTATCTGGTGTCTTGTCACTTTGTGTAGCTTCCCAAAAGTGTGAATGTGTTTACAGTAAATAAGGTGCTATCACAATTCTATACCTTTGGTGTGCGTTTTCTTATCAGGTGTACTTTCCAAAACCTACGCATATTTTACAGATGTGATTTTAGGTTAAACCGTTTATGTACAATTTGAGCTGTATTAATTATCAGATGATTAGCAACACAGATGTAGTGCCATGGTTCTCTTTTTGCACTCTTTAAAAGATGTTAGATATATAAATGGGTCAATTAAAAATAAATGAAAACACAGTTAACAGCTTTCTATAAATAAAAAAGTCTTATGTAGGTTAAGGAATGCAGATAACATCATCAGGCATTATAGCAAAATCTTTGCTCACATTTGTACCAGATGCATATTAAAATGTAATAATGGTAAAATGTTATCAGACATCTTTTCTGAAGTCATTTCATGGCAGTCGTCATAAAGATTTGTCTCATCAGAAAAAAAATGCACGGTAATTAACTATCATGTTACAAATCTGACTTGTTGATGGGTTGAGAAGCAAAAATGGTTGCAAATGTCTGTAAGTTCTTCTTACTTCCCTCTTCTTGCTACCAGTTCTGTGTAGATATGATCATATATAATTCAGTTGGTGAGAGACAGTCCAGAAGAAGAAAGCTATTTCTGTGTTATTTCTTTTGAAAACCCAAAGTCCTCCTCCTATCGACATGGGTGTTCCCTGTTTGAATTGTTTGCTAAAAACATTAAAATGTCATATAAATAATGATCCACGATTGTTTTACCTAAAAAGAAAGGAAAAATAACTGTCATATTCCTGACTATACACTAAACAGTGCCCCTGATTCATCATTGAAATCCGCGATCGCTGGAAGCGCGAACGTACGCGCGGCCAGCGATCGCGGATTACCGCGGTCCGGACTCGACATTAGAAAGAATGATTTTTTAGGGGAACAGTGACTTTAATGCAAGATCGCCAGTAAAAAGCTGTCGGATAAGCGCGGCTCCGTGGGCGAGCTTTTTCCGTTGCTGAATAGCGCGACCACGTACGATTCCGGATCGCTAATACGAATGCGCGACCGATAATCCGATTCTGCTTGATGAATCAGGGGCAGTGTGTTTATAAAATCTTTTCCCATCCATTCAACTGTTTTTTTCTTTAGAAGCGCTTGAATGCCCATGTAGTGCTCTCTACAATGAATACTAAAACTACATCTCATTTTCCCAATTATCAGTGGTCAATTATCAAAAGAGAACAGCAGTCACTATAGTAAATGCTATGAGCCTAATTTTTTAAAGCTCTGCAAGACTGAAGAAGATAGACTACAATGGGAGAACCTCAGAGATCCAGCAAACCTGGAATGGATTTCTTAAAAATTACTTGCTATAAATTGGATTATCCAGATTTGTTGGATCACCCAGGTTCTCCTATGATAATCTATCTTCTCCGGTCCTGGAGAGTTTGAAAAAAAAACAGCCCTATATCTCTCAATGCTCCTGAATGAAAAAAAACAGCTGAAACCTGAAACTTTATTTTAAGAATTTTTGTTATAATGAGACTCTGGAGAGAATTATCTTGTGGAGAATGTAGCTGGCCTTTATAACCGCTTTTTCTGCCACAGACTACACTGGGCCTGTCATTGTAAATTAATTATAGGAAATGTTCATGTATCCTTTGTAAAACTTCTCTTTTCTCCTGTTTAGAATTGTAGCAATGACAACATATGGGCCAATTTTACAATGTATTTTTTTTCAGTTTATGCAAAAAATATATAAAAAAAAAATAGCAAACAATCATCATCATTTAGCACTGGACTTCTGTTTGCTTGAAATCCAAATACACAGAGTTTCAATAAATAACATCTTCTGTTAGCTCTGTGGCAATAAGACTCATGCCATTAAGAGTTCCCCAAGTAATGGTTGCTTATATCAAAGGACAGTTAACCATCAGCCACAGCAAACTTTGCATTTACAAAATTGTGGTGTTGGTTTACAAGCAGAACATTTGCAAAAGTATTGCCTTCGAACAACAAAAGTAAGTAAATTTTTTTTTGCACATGGGTATCTATTAGTGTTGGTGTTCCAATTCGGATTGTCCTTATATTCAACCCGAAAATGGCTGTTCGAATTCACGTAGACCCAACCCAAAAAAAAACAAGATTCGACTGTAAGAATTCAGATAGAAAAAATGTGTTGAAAAGATAAAGGTTAATGTTAAATTAATTTATTGAGTTTTTGTGTTCACCTAACTATTTTTTTTTTACTGGTTATCCTACAATGACATGATATCTCTTAAGCTGCGTACACACTTCCAATTTTTATCGTTGGAAATGAACGACAAACGAACGACGAACGACCGATTGGCCAAAAATCGTTCGTAAAAAAAGTAACCAACGACGCCGAGGATAGTCGTTGGAAATGAACGACCGGACCGGCGGATCGGATTGGACGACGATCGTTGACCATCTAACGTGTGTACGGTCGTTCAGTGATCGTCCATGGTCTGAGCATGCGCGATGAACGAACGTTCGCTCACTTCCTGTGGTGCACGTCACTTCCTGTATCGTTCAAACGATCGCATCTATTGTGTGTACAATATCTGCAAATATCGTGATATTCGTGAATATGCGTTATCGTGCAGGATCGTTCGTCGTTCGTTTACCAACGATATTAATTGAAAGTGTGTACGTAGCTTTACTCTGTAACACACTTTCCAGCATAATAATAATATGATACATTTGTTACATTTTTCTTATCCACTGCAAGAAAAATGTAACAAATGTATTATATTACTGTGCCTGTTACAGAGTGAGAGATACTTGCTGGCTGGGCATCTGATCAATGATTTCAGCAGAGACTGCAATCATTGAGAAGAGTGTGCGATCCCTGGGGCTGAATGGGGAAAAGTTTCCCCATTCATCACTTCTAGTGCCCTGTGTTCTTTGATTGAGAAACTCTATTTAAGAACACATACTACTAGCCACAGCAATCAGGATCGCTGTTGCAGTCCTGTAGTGTGTGTTCCTGGATAGAGGTTCTCTATCCAAGAACACAGGACTCGTAAGGGCCAACAAGAGCAACCTGATTGCTCTTGCAGCCCTTAATAGTCCCTAAAAATAAACAAATTCTCCCACCATTGACTTTAATGTTGTTCCAATTCAGCATTCAATCACCCAAATTCTCACTATTCAATCAAAAAGCTGTCGAATCCAATAGTGAGATATTCGACCAACACTAGTATCTATTAAAAAGTGATTTTATTTTTACTAAACTGAGAGAAAGATCACATTGCAAAAAGAAAATATAATTCCCAAAGGTAAACATGATGAACATGATGTACTCTTTTGCATAATATAATGTATTAGGGAACTATCATATTACAAACCAGAAGAGTCAGTATGACCTAAGTGATCTTTGATAATTGATAAGGGATCTAATTTACTTAGGAGTCTGCCTATAAAGCAGGGAATCTCACATTCAATAAATCATTTCCTGGTAGAGAATTAATTACTGCCGTTAAAACCCATGGAACTGGAAGATTTTCCACTGGAGAATGTCAGATTAACTACTTTATAAATAGACCCCTCATATTTATATATTATTTCTTCTGTTGGCACTTTCTTATTATGGACCCACAATCTGTAATTTCTTTTAGCAAGTTTATAATTTCTAGCTTTGTCAACAAAGCATTTAACATATATTTGCTTTTAAAGGTTTACTTTTTTAGACGTTTAAAGTACTTTATAAAATGCAATTTCTTCTAAAATGTAAGAGTCTGTTTTGTTTCAAACGACCAGTGTGAATTATTATTTTCTTTGATTAATGGAGGTATCAGTATCCATGTACACTTTGCTGATCAATACTTACAGCTAAAATACTTTGAAGTAGCATTCAAGGTGTGACCACTGTTTATCAAAATGTCAGTACCTATATGGAGGCCAATTATGTCTGCGATGACAATATATGACCACTGTTTAAGGGAACCGGGCTGAGCCAGGTAATAGTCAGGCACACTTGTATTAAGGTGTTAAATATTATGTTAGCTCATACATTTTTTTTACAGATTTGGAGGTTAGAAAATATAGTCCAGGTTTTAAAGCATGTATGTAATTTCCTGCATGTACAATGTTTTATGTCTGTCTTTATAGAATATGAAAATAGAATAATTATATAACACCAAATATGTGCTTTTTGTGAACACTGCCCATGCAAAGAAACTGTTTCTGCACATTATTTTGGCACATATGTCCACATCAGTACCCCACTCCCCATGCCTATTGTTTGACAGTAGCTTGTTTGTTGGACCGACAAATGGACACAATAAAATATTCCATGAACTCCCCTTTATTGGGAACTCAAGCAACTGGAACTCTCAAGCAACCGGCTCACAACTTAACCAAAAAAAGAGTTTAAAATTGTAAAGTTGTGCCCTCAGTAAGCTGATATTTTGTGCATTACTCCTGTGGCTTCTATTTGTTCTCAGCACCCCAAAATGTCCATATTTAGGACCTCTAAGGCTTTCATGTCTTGTCACAATTTTGGGTTTGGACTATTATTCCATTGCTGCCTTCATAATGTCCTACTTCTTTACATAGAATATTAGAATCGTACAGTACAGGTGTATTTATCTGACCATTAGGGGATTTGTAACTGTTTGTACTCTGCATGTACCGTACTGCATTGCTATTGTGTCTCTACTGATATGGGGTTAAATAATGGAGTGTATTACTGAACTGTTGGTTTAGGCCAATTTTTAACAAATTTAACAAATATTCCCAGTGGGTGCCCAATAATAATTAGTTTATTGTAACAAGGATCCATAAAGACTTCAGTGGGGTTTGGTGCAAATACAAGTGGCAAATTATTTCAATTGTAGGTCCTGTTCCTTTGCAAATAGTGCCATGAATCCAGTTCCTGCAATAAAAAAATCTGTAAGCTTTGTACAGTATATGTTCGCTCTGTATCTGGGTTAAACTATTTGCTTCCACAAACACACTAATGGGTTCCTTTCTGTTTTAGATGAGTTTCTATCTGTATTCATTTAAATGTTTATTCAAAATTTGTGTATGCCTTTAAAATAGTAGATGTGTTTCATCCAGAAAAAAAAAAAAAGGCAACTTTCTTGGTATACAAATGTTTTCTTTCTAAACCAAGCCCATCCCAATATACCTACTGAATTCTCATAAATAAATAATAATAATTGGTTATCCCTCCCTCATCTAGTATTTGATCTTGGGACCGACAGGACAAATACTAATTTGTCATTTGATACAAAGATTGAGATTTCTTCATTATATGGGAAATCCTAAGTAAGCATTATATGTTTGTTTCCAGGTGACCTAGCTATATAAATAGCCAATAAAACACAAACAAGAATTAGGTTATCTGCTGTCAGTCCCTATAATTGTTTCTGCTCTTTTAAAACTGAGCACAGCATTAGTGTTGAGTGCAATATATTTATTTTACTTTAAATCTTAATTTTTTAGTTCCAGCATATTCTACAGTGCCCAATATTGAACATAAATCTTTCATGTGAGTATCTGTAGTAGAGCGTACAGTCCCACTGTATATCCCTACCACAATTACACAGCATTTAGATTGTGACCATAGGATGTATAATAAACATATTGCACTATTAGATTTTAGTTTGTTAGGGATTTAGGAGCTAAATTTTAAGGTTAAGGTAAGGTTAGTGTAAATTTAAGGTTAAGTGTTAAGTATAAAGTGAAAATATGCTGCATTCACAGCTAAGAAGTTGAATTACAATTCAATGATGTGCTCACCACCAAGTTCTCACCACCTACAAAATAAAAAAACACTTTCATGCAACAACTATTTTTGAAAATTACCTAATCATCCATCCCTAATGTCCAGCTTTTTTGAAAATAAAGTAAGAAAAATTGCATTGCTAGATAATAATCATATCGACATTGCATTTGTCATACGACTTGAGAAGAAACATTTTGTGCATTTTGCAGCATGTCTCTAAAGTATAGGAATTGTTGTACATAATATTACTTGTCCTAAAGTTTGTTAATGCTGGTAAATCATTTATCAGCCCAAGGTCTCTTCCTATGAAAATTAATGTAGTAGTGCCAATGGGTTCATCATGATTATCATTATGGTACAGCAGAACATTTGCAATTTCTTTTCAACCCTGAAAAACACATAATATGCAGAATGATGAATGACCCCACCATTCCAATGATCTTTTGCAAATGGCATCTGATGTTTGAGGTGTCAGTGAGACCTGTGGTGATAAAGTACTTGACCATTTTATACAATTTTTAAGCTTTCTTCAAAGTAACAGAGAGTTATTAAAAAGTCACTTGCACTCAATGCACTTGAATTTATTTGACAGTCTTTAACATGCACTTGTGTCAATGTTCTCTAATAATAACACTGATATCCCTTAATAGATTAAGGCTTTTAGTACCCTGCTTGCATCTCCACTACACAAGAACAATTCCTAAGGTCTAAGCAATAATGCAGCAAATAATAGTTTTTATTTTTTCTACCCTCATTTCATTTTATTTTCATAGCCATTTAACAGTATTTTAAAGGACATTATATACACATTAAATGTAGACTGTTTATATTGTTATATAGTTGTTACAAGAGTCTAAGAGTATGGTTTTGTTTGCAGCAAATGTATTTCAGAAACTAATATGGCCCTATGGCAGACAACAAAAAAGGTTAAGATTTCTAAAAAAATATATTTTATAGTCTGTGAAATAAATGTTCTGCTATAAATGTTTGCTGTGCTGCCACATGTTCTAAATTTCTTTAGCTTAAAAAAACTGCATTTGCACTCTTTCCTCAGCTGTTTTATTAAAAAGGGAAAAGTTACAGGGATTTAAAAAAGATGCATTCCCCCCTTTTTACATAATAAAGTATTTTATACTTTTGAGTTGGTTTTGATGGGTCACTCTAAAATCTTTTGTGCATGGTTGTTGGCTACCAGTAGATGGCAATGTGCTCTCATGCAAAGTGTGTAACAAACTGCCCATATGTCCAATGGTTCTGATTAATCAAACCCTGGCACTAGAGACAAGTGCAGTTATTATTGGTGTGTAATTTGTGCTGAGAAAAGGTATGACCAGAGTATAAATGGAAGTTATCTTTCTAATGGTATTTTGATGGCAAATCTTTCCTGTTTTCTGTTTTATAGCATTAGAAATTGCCTAACCATAATTATGGTCATTTAAGTTCTTATGTTCAACATCTATGAATGTTACAAAATGAAAAATGAATAATTTTTTACATAGTATGTCAGATCTTTCATCATACACAAAAATAAACCCACCGGTGTAGTGATATCTTCTTATTTCTTTCTAAATGCCTGTATATTTGTTTTGGGACAGTGATGCAAGCAAGGGCACCATTATAACAGACAGGTGCTTGCACATTTAGATGTCAGCATTGCTAGTCTATATGTATTTAGCTCACTGGAGGTTTTTTTTTTAACTTGACTAATATATAAAATAGGGGATTTTTTAAAGGTCTGACAGTGTTTCGCATTATTTTTGTCATAAAGAGTGATATCACTTTTGGATTCACTATTTCAGCCTACTCTTCCTTACATCATTTGCTCTAATTAGTGTTCCTTGTCTTACCATTTAGCTGGATGTCTGGACCTGACTACAGTAACTGCAGGCATGTTGTCTGTAAGCATCCTTTAGTTTCAAAGCAGGGGTGCCAAGAGTGAGATGAAAACACTACTGCAACATTATTAGCCTGCTATTACCTATATACAGGAAGTACATAGGGCAATGGGTGAACCCTTGAAAAAAAAAATCAGGTCTTCAGGAAACCCTTGCTATAATTACTATATCCACAACTCACAGTATATTATCCTGGTGGTCAGTCAGAACAATGCCTTTTATATTGCTGGCCAGTGGGAAGAATGTCACCCTTACAGATAGCCAAAGAAATAATTGGTGCCACTTGAGCTGACCTAAAAGGTACAAATTGCTCATTGCTCAAGGAACCCCTGGCAACACCAATTAAGGAAAAAACATCAATACAGTATACTTCTTATCAGCTTTGCGTTATCACTATGCACTACAGATAACCTCCTCTCCTCCTTTGTATGTTATGGGGAAAAGTAAAGAGGTAAGTATTCAGCCTAGGGTAACAACACTGTTTCTAAATAGATACAGTACACCAAGTAAGTGTTACAGGCTGACATTCAAAAATCCAGCCATCGATAATCCGGATTCTTTAGATTTCGGAGCGCATTTTCAAATCTACCATGTTGATGCCCCACTATTTTCTAGAGGCTCTGTTTATGTTTTGATAGCGCTGTATTCCAGAATCAGCTGTTGGGTCTTGCTTACACATGCTAACATGCTCATTCCTTCTCATTTTATCATTTTTTTGGTGCTATATAGCCCTAATATGGATTCAGCAAAGAAAAGAGGTGGTGAAAAACATAAACATCATGCGTTGTCGATCACAGAGAAGTCATTTTCTGTTAAATATATACAGCATATATACCCATAAAAAAATCCAGCATTTTCGAAAATACGGCACTCCTCAGGTCCAGAGGTTTCCGATTTTTGAATATCAACCTGTATCACTCACTATTCAGAGAACATGTTTTTAGCAGCATCATCAGAAAAATAAAGTAATGCAGCCAGATTAAATTATATTAAATTTTGTTTTTAGGCTTAGATATATTTTATCAATATAAAAAAAACAAAATTACAATAATTATAGCCATCTTGCTAATCTGTGTGGTGTAAAAAAGTGTTTAACGTGTTTGCATGAGGTCTATTCATCACCTATTATATTATAAAACAGCTAATTCCATGACTACCAGAGATGTATATTGCGCACCCTGTTTGGGTAGTAATGAGTACAACACATATAATGGTAAAATATAATTATATTCACAAAACTTTACCAAAAGTTGAACCACAAAAGGCTGCATTTATCTGCATATTTCCAAAATGATATCTTCTAATAAAATATTTTATCTCAACTGTTAAAGACCTTTTAGTGCATGTTATCTTACCAGTTTAAACAGATCATGGTAAAAATAGTTTGTCCTACAAAGAATTCTGATGAAAAGCAATTCTCTTTTTTGTTCCTGATTAAACTTTCAAACCTTTCTTCATTCATATAAAGTATTTATTAGATGTTGGGCTTTATAAACTATTGGTGTTGCAGAGGTTATCTTGAAAAGGCTATGCTGAATGTATTACCAAACATTGTGCGGAATATTTCACATAAAAGGCAACAGTAAATGTGGGAATGTAAACAGGCTAATGGTATGCAGATATAAATTATGCATGTTAGGCTTATGAAAAAGCTTCACAGATTTCCAAGGTCCCAATGTTCTGATTCAGCAGCTTTGCGTTCTTGTATAAGGGAATATTTAGTGTGAAAACAATATGCAGAATTTAAAACAAAGTGTAAGAATATCAGAAAATAAAATGCAACTTAATCATAAAACACATCTCCTGCATAAATACATGCACATAATTTATAGAGACTGTCTTTCCTGTCTTTCAGTTTAAAAGAATTGTTCTGTATTATTTTGTCAGTGCTAACTTAGCTTCAAAAAATATGTTTTCTTTTTCCTGTAGATGTATATATAGAAGCACAGGAGAACATTCACAGTCTAGGTATTTCTGTTAAAAGAAAAATAATGGTTACAGCGAATTAGCCAGGGAAATACATCTGTTCACATTAAAAGCTGATCTTGTAGGATAATGCAAACATGGATGTGTTTGTGATGAGTAAGAAGACTTTAGCTTCATACCTTGAAGTGGAACTAAATGCCCAAAAAAGTCACCAGAGGGTGGAGATTTTTTGGCAGATGAGAAATGCAAAGTCTCTAATGCCAAAGAAACTTTTACCCTGCTTCTAAAGGCTTTTAGTTTTTTTGCGACTATGAATATACTTAGATGTTGGGGTTGTACAAGAGTAATATCATCACTGGACGCCCAGTGGCTGAGGAGGATCATGATGGACCTGAAACAGAACAAAACGGAAAGGAAAAGAAAAAAATAGGGTTTTTTTGTGGCAACAAAATGGTTTTATATAAAAAATGTTTTTTAGGCGTATACAAGTTCACAATGCTGTAATGAGTATACCAATAACACCAGTTATCATGTATAGATAAGATCCAAACATCATCTCCTAGTGGGTTGGATCAGATTAGGTACTAGACATGTGTCTCCTATGGAAATTACAAAACATATAATTCCAAGGAGAAGGGGAAGAGGAATAACAACGTTATCCTGATAGGTCTCAGGATCTGATGTGTTTCCCCCTATGGGCTTCCTCAGGGGATAATGAGAACCCTTCCAATAACTAATATAGGAAAATAAAACATAATCAACAATATATCAGAAAAAATGGGTATCAACAAATATATATAAAAAATTGCTACAATATTGTTCTAGAAATCCTTGAAGAATAGTGAAAACGTGTCATGTCAATGTGCAATAACATAAATAAATTAAATAACAAAGAGAGGAAGTGTAGCAATTGGTGAAGTAGATGTGAGGTAAGTATTGAATATTTTAGTTTAGGTAATTAGGAGAAAAGATAGCACTATGTGGTTAAAAGAGAGTATATGACTATGAAATTAGTATATGCAGTTAAAATGCAGGACCAAAATCTTTCCACTTTCTCTACGCTTTTCGCTACACTTTCTTGCATTTTCTGTGCAAGACAAATGCCTATATCCTACTACACCTAACTACCATTTGTATAGCAACTTCAAGAATTTAATAAAGATTAGAAAAACCACTTGTGCCCACTCCCAGACTCCTAGCTGTTGAAAGAGGGCTTTAAATTGAGAGTTAGGCAGAACATAGTCTAAAATATTTACATATCCTTACACTAGATGCATGTAATATGACATCATTAGATCTTAAAGATTACAGCAAAGTCTAAGGCAGAGGATGTTATCTGGAGGACTAGGACAGGTCACAAGAATGTCTTTGGATTGGTGAGTTGGCAGGGATCAGTGCTAAAGTTTAGGTGAGTATTGAAGCCAAAGCTCCTCCTATTTGTTTTTAAAGATTCTTGGGACTAAATATATATTAACTATATTTTTACCCAAGCTTTGAACTTTATGTACTCATGCCTTTAATTGTATTGCAACTTAATAAAACTCTTTATGATATAATGAGAACTGGTGAATAGTAGTCCCCCATGGCTGATATTGGTTTTAAACTTTGCTGCAGTTTTTAAATGCCTTTTTTAAATGCTCTAGCCAGTTAGGTAATTATCTTCTATATATCCAGTCCCCTGTCAGTCCAAAATGTTGATGATGTGCGAGGGATTTTCAGTAGGGAATCTATCTTCTGTCTTACTTACAAAGAATACATAAAATATTAATAGACCTCTCGGGGAAAGTTTATGAATTGCATTCAACTGCCATGGCAAAAACTGATCTGCAGGGGAAATTTAGTAAATCATCATGGATTTTAAGAATTTTGCTTATCTCATAAATACCATTTTGCACTAAAGGAACAGATAGAAATTAGCATCTATTGTATGATTTATACACATTTCTAGTACCCACCTTTACTATTGCTCTTTGTATAGCATAGCCATCTGTAATGCTATGTAAGAATCTGGGACTTAACAATTCTTCTGGATTCAGTTCAATGAGAATTAGTTATACTTTCCTCAGCAAGACAGCACTTCGTTCATGCTGTTCTCCAGAATCATGTTATTAAGAATGGAAGTTTATTAACCAAGGCGGCCTATTCGTTAATACGCTGTGTTCCTTTTCATCAAAATTTCCTTAATTGGGACACCCACTCAACAGAGGTGCATCTTTGAAAACAGATTTTATATAATGGAATCTCAAGCTGTTTCAATAGAGCACTAATTCCTTTAGTGCTATTTAAATAGTGCCTTTTATCTGTTACAATATATTTTTTGTGTTCAAGTAGCTGAAAAGTGCTCTGATACCTTTTAAACCAAATGCCAGCATTTACAAGTCTAATCAATACATTATCTTTTCTCACCTTTCATTTTCCTTTCTAGATACATGTAAAATATTATTTTTGTAAACTATAGTCCTTAAAGGCCTATTTAAGTGTATGCAGCATGCTAATGGATTTGTGTTAGCACTTGTTATGTTGAGCTATATATAGTGTGTGTTGTGTTAAGGCAGCTCATTAAAAAGGATGGACTGCCAACACACATTAAGAGGCATCACTTTACTGCACTGGTGGCATTCATCTTTACAGCCTTCCCTGAAATTTCTTTAAAAATCTAGTTAAAAAAAAACTAAAAAGCACATTTTTTTCTTTATATATAAGGGGTTGCCCTGCTTTTCATGATGTAAAAAATGTGGTGATAGGTCAACTTTAAGTGCTTTCTATATTGATTTTTAATTTTGTTTCCCACATCTTGGCGGTGAAGGTTGCACTTCAGGAAGTATTATGAAACCTAAATATATAACAAACCCATATAAATACCATCTTTGTCAAGGTTCCTAAGATTATGAGGCTACACACATAGGTCACATTGGTCACTCACTGGTGTCTGTTGTGCTATTTTCCAAGATGGCTGCCAGAGTTCAAAGGGAATACCAATGATGCCATCTTTAACACAAGATTTTTTATGTAACCACAATGTGCAAATATTGATATGAGATTGTGCTTCAGTACACTCTTATAAAGTAATTTTATAGGGGGGTTTAATATTTTGGGGTCTGATTATTACATGGCTTCAAGTACTTTCCCTTCATCCTATTGACCAATAGTAGACTGACTGCCATCAGAATTTGGCAGAATTTCACAGCATCAAGCAGAGCAGTGATTTAAGTATTCTGGTAATGTTTTAAGGAAGCCTTGTTTTATAGTTCTTGGTTGCTTGGAAGTTTTTAGACATCAGAAAGTCGAATGTACAGTGATGCGTAATATGTTGGTGCTTTATAAATACAGTTTAATATTATTATATTAAAAATAATTTTAGACTCCCAGGACCCTGCTGTAGTGAAGTGTTTTTGCTTTTCTAGGGTAATATATGCTTTGCTTTTCAGAAGTGTAAAACAAGAACAAGTGACATTGTGGCTTTTCAGCATGGGACAGACTTAATAAAAATAATACTCGGCTCTTAGCTCTTCTTACCTGATTCCTTCTGCCCTCCCTTTCATGTACAGTATCTTTCCCGATCTTGGGCATGCGCAGAAGGAGTCTTTTCTACAATTAGGAAAAAAATGCCGATCTCATACATGCGGAGTGAGATCTGTACTCTTTTTTCCCACCATCTACGCTTGCGCATCGCTAGAAAGTGTGACATACGAAGAAGGAGGAAAAAGGCCAAAGAAAATGGCGATGTCTGGCGCTTCCTCTGGGCCAGAGTGGAGGAGGACACTGTGACAATGCAGGACATGATCCAAAAAACCTCTGGATGGATCAAAGGATCTACGTAGGTAAAGGTGAGCGAGTTGTTTTTTCTTGTTGAGTTTGCTTTTGCTGTAAATATAGATGTGAAAACAGTAATATTCATTTTCATGTATTTTGACATGTCTGGGATTCATTTATGCAGACTCATAAAAAAACTGAATGTCCATTGAAACCAATCAATGTCAGTAGTGGTAAAAAATGAAATATCCATACAGATTTATTGTAGTAGTTTATGTTTTGTGTAATTTTTTTTCCTTCCAATTTGAAGGATAAATAGGAGCTTCAAAATTATGGGAAAATATTTATAAGGGTCCCAGAGCTCACTCTTGCTGATATTTTACATAAACAACGCAGAACATAAAAAGATACTTATATATATTCACTAAAACCTCAGTAAGGTAATGCATTGTTTTCTAAACTGTTTTTAATCTATTTTGCTTCTGATAATTTACTTCTCAAAGCAAATTATGAAAGACAGCAATGAAATATGACATATCGTGAAAGTGACCTAGGATTTGTATTTCTGCAATAACTGCTAAATTAGGAAACCTTGGAGAAGACGCATGGGTAAAATTTTAGAACAAATTGCCATACTAGGTTTTGTAAATCATACTTTGCAGTATATGCACTAAAAGCATAATAGATATATATAAAGGAACTAGAGAAAATATGTTAGAAAATTTAATTAATTAGCAGAAATAGGTACAAAAACCTCTTTTAGATAAGAAATAGAGGCAACATTAACTAGAAGAACAGAAGAAAGAAAAAGAATAGTTCCTTTGATAAAAAGGCTTTTGGCAAATTTGGGCTAAATCATTACTGCTGTTTCATGATTGCCTATATGAGCAAGTAGTAGCATACATTATATTTCTGATACAAGTTCTGATAAAGTTTATGTGGTATGGTATTACCATAAGAGCCCCCCTTAACTATGAGGTTGACCATGTTGGACTTCTAGTTTCATGTAAAGCTTTTTTTGAGACCACCTGCCTCCACCCATCACATTTCGTTGGTCATTAGCAAGAATTAGCCGCTTAAAAAAATTGCTCAATGGACAACTTCTGGCCCTGTTTATTTCCATTCTTTCCATCCACTCAGGATGCAATGTCTTTATTTATTGTATTCTTTGCTCCTGAGACATGGGCTAGGCATTGTTACGGGGCCAATGCCAGCCAGCCTCTGAAGCGGGGAAAGCCATTTTACCAAACACATTTTTACTTCCCGGCTAGGCTTCTGTGGAGAGGAAAATGGCAGAATGGATTCACAAACTAGAGGAGGCAGCTTTTGAAGGGGTCCCCTTGTTCCCACCAAGAGCACAAAAGAGAAGAAGAAGCTTAGGAGCCAAGGGTCAGTTGTAAGGGAGTTTACTTGTAAGTTTCCTGACTCTTGCTGAGGGTTGATATTGTTGGTCCTGACACATGCTGGGCTTATTTTTGGGATGTAAAAATGATGGTTGTAACACTTATTATTTTAACCCCTTTATCTAAGGGTTAATAAATGATGATCATTGCTGGTCTGGGCAAAAAAGAGGAAAAGCTGGCACACTACAAGCCATACATGTGTCACAGCCAAAAGCATGGTGCAGAGTGGCATGATATCAGTCTACGGATGTAAAGGGGACATGGGAGTGGCTGGTGGTAGCGGCCCATAATGCAATTTTGCCTTGAGCTGCAAGTACAGCACTGGGTTCTCCAATTATTACATTTATCCCCATGATTGCTGTGCTGAGGGTTCTCACAGTCATTCTAAGGGCACCACCAGTGCCACAGTCCAGGCACCAGGCTTCAAGAGTCAGGTATGGTTTGCATTATTTACCATTACTTAGTTTTTATTAATGAACATCAAAATATAAAAAATATACATCTCACACATAAGATTAAATAAACTAAAGGTAAAGAGAAAAAATTCCTTGGAAGTAGAGTTTTTCTTTATTATTAGATCTTTTCTGTCCCCTCTGCTAAGAAATACTATTATTTGTTTTTCATGAAAGATGAGCAGAGTTAGGCAAAGTGCTGAAAGATAATGTAAGTCCAGTGAGTAGGTTCAGACGTTTTATTCAGTAGCCAGGCAAAGGCCAAAGAACAAACATACTGTTCTGATGGAGCAATTTGAGGGCTTATTGGCAACAGCAATGGGAAGTGTGCATCTTGAGGAGGGCAAACATAAAAGTTATTAAGGCATATATAACTATAAAAATACTTTCCCAAATAGCTCTATTGCAAAAATATAATTAGAATTTATTGGCTTAAACATTTAAAATCCCTAAAAGCATGCATAAAAAACTTGTACATACATAAATAATTCTGTCTAATATAAAATTCCTATACAAAGTTTGGCGCTCTATTTATCAAACAAGGAATCTGACATTCCCTCAAGGGAATCAATTACTACAATTGAAACTCACAGACTTGGAAGATTTCCATGAGGGAATGTTTGATTCCCTTTTTGAAAAATAGAGCTCATGGAGTATAATTTTCTGGTTTACAGTATATTTCTAAGCCATCGATGGATTTTGCACAATATTTCCTTCTTAAGAAACGAACATGTAAATGGATCTGTACATGGATCTATTGTAGGAGGGTAAAATTCAGCATTTACCACAATTTTTAGAGTTTTTTTTTGTACTCACTGATTACAATAATGTACTTCGAGCTACAGATTTAATCTTTATCTCCCTGAAAACTCTCATAAGTTCATCTAGGATAAAAAGACTAATTTTACAAGTAGTAATTACTGGCTATTGACTAATCCAGTAGTAGGTTATATTTATAAATCTGCCCCTGTTGGGGACAAAACTTTTTACTTGCCCACTTGCTGAAGTGAGATTTCAAGTACTTGATGAACTATATTTAGGACATTTTTAACTTTGGATTAATTAAATACTATGGATAAAAGTTGATATATGTGTTTTAATGCTGTTGGTACTTTGTTTGACTCCCATTATTATCTAGGTCTTGTAACCAATGATGAGATTTGTTTTTTTTTCTTAACTTAAAAATAATTTAGGACATGACCTATATTCAACTCTGTTTTACAAAAGATCACTTTTATTGTATTTTAATTTTTTAAATGTTTTTGGTCTAGAATCATACCGACATCATACACAGTTTATGTTCCTCAACCTGCATTAACATCAAATTAAACCTGAGAATATTGCTACCAATACCAATAAGCTCAAACATGTTTCGACCTGACAGATCATCTGGACGTTTATGCTCCTTAAACACTCAGGGGCTAGCAGCTGCTGCCCTATCCAAAATGTTTTATTTATAAAAACATCAGAAACCTAAAGTTAATAATAAATTATTCAACAATAAAAATTAACAATAATAAAATACAATAAACATTGATTGGTTGGAAATATAATTTTATGCATTTGACCTTTTATGCTGTTTTATGTGTGTTGTTAATAAAGCTTTGGTTTATGTAGAGTACAAACATTCTTCTTTGCTCATACATCCCCACATCCCTAACTGGTCTCTTGTGTTTTCTGTAATGACTTCCAATTAAATATGTTTTAATAAGATACATACCAATCACTGAGATAAGTTAAGAATTGAACCTTAAACACATTTACTTAAAAATAATAAATAAGCAGCACTAAACCGTTATTTACAATATAGATGAAAAATGTTAAAAATATATTATTATTAGGAAAATACAATTTAAAATAAAGAATTAGAAATATAAACTACAATAGAGAGAATATTTTGACATGTTTCGACTATACAACTATTACGAACGTGATAAATTGAAAAGGGTATCCAGTTATTAGGTCCAGACCCCTTTTAGGTTGTCTTCTTCTTGTCATGTGTGCCACATTTAAATATGAATATACAAAAAGCCAAATTTTCATACAGTCTTGCTTTTTTATGATGTGAGAGTTTTAGAATAAGTTACCTGCCAGTGTTATTTGCTTTATCTCCTTATGTATTCCTAAAAAATAAACAGCTTCTATGTCTGTTCTATTGGATGTTACCAGTTGAAAGAAAGTCAAAGAAAATAGAAATATATTGAAGTATAGTAATTTTTAGGAAACATTTCTTTAATGAACATAATCTCAACCAGAATTCTTGTTATCATACATTTTTAAGTGTAACCACAGGTCCCTTCCTAGTCAATTGATCTTGGAAGTTCAGAAGCTTTTGGCAATTAGGATCATCTTTAGGTTAAAAAAAATAAAAGCAGCCAAATGGTATTGATAGCTACACAAAGCAGACAATCCCAAATTCTAAAGTGGCTATCCAACACAATATAGTGAAAAAAGAATTTGAACATAAACAAAAAAAATCCACCTTTGACACTGCTATCCCTGCCATGTATATCCCCACCAACATCACATTTTCCTCGCTTCAGTGGAATCTCCAAATTTGAATTTCTTACTGCACTTAACATGAATACTATTTTACCCACCTGTACTACCTTCTCAGTTTTCATGTCATATTAGTGGAGATTGACTAGCTGGGTGAAAGAGGGAAAGTTCTTGATTAGGCTAAGAAGAGGATTTAGTAATACCTTAGCTCAGTTATAGTATCACATTGCAATGTTGCAGATGGAAAGAAGAATAAGCTAATTAGTCTAAATTTGATCTCTTTCATTTGGTCTAATGGGCTTGCTGGTAATTAGGGAAAGCAATCTCACAAGTCCAAGCCCCTTCTCTTCCATTTCTGTCACTTTTATTCCTCACTTTTATTAGGCTCATTCACAAATGAAAAATGGTAAAGAACAACGTGGAATGGAAATGGAGCTTCTTTTCATTCCGCCCTACCATTTTAAAAGAATTTCGTTGATTTTCCAATTATTGAGATAGGTATTCACCAATCAAACAAAACTTCAACCAAGACAATGGGCCTGATTTATTAAAGCTCTCCAAGGCTGGACAGGCTAGACTTTCATCAGTAAAGCTGGAAGATCCAGCAAACTGGGAATGGATTTGGTCCAGGTTTCAAAACATTTGCTAGCAAGTAGCAAATGACTTTAAAGAAATCCATTCCAGGTTTGCTAGGTCAACCAGATTTACTTATGAACGTGTATCCTCTCCAGCCTTGGAGAGCTTTAATAATTCAAGCCCAATTTATCGGATTTATTAATGCTCACCAAAGTTGGAGTGGATACACTTACATCAGTAAAGCTGGATGATCCAGCAAACCTGTAATGGATCTGGTAAAGGACTGAAAACATTTGCTAACAAAAAGCAAATGACTTTTAAGAAATGCATTCAAGGTTTGTTGGATCACCCAGCTTTACTGATTTAAGTGTATCCTCACCAGCCTTAGTGAGCTTTAATGAATCAGGCCCAATGACTATGATTTACTAACTGAGTTGAGCATGTTTAGTCTGTAAATTAGGTCTTATTTTATCTTAGTAAATAAGGTAAACCAAAGTGAAAATTCACTTTGCCAAAAATCCCAAATTATGTGCAAAGAAACATGCAAAATTAGAGTCAGAGGGAATTGTTGATTGGTTTAAATATTTCTATTGTTTATATTGTGGTGTTAAAAAGATACTTACAAATCATACAATCTTTGTCATCACAAACCAGTAAAACACAGTATTTGACCATTTGCACTTACCAAAGGCTAGGCACAAAGAGAAGTTTATATAACGTCTTTAGAAAAGAACTCCTAACTACTTATATATAAGTCAGATGGATAAGCAAGCAGATACAGAGGATAGATTAGGAACGGAACACAATTAAGTTATTTGTATTTTGACTTAAGGTTACTTAAATATGATACCTGGTCACATTTATTTAACTCTTTACATGCTAAGGAAAAACACCATAGGGGTCTCAGGATTGTTGCTGTCAGGCTTGGGGGGACATGACCACTAGGGGGTGCTACAGCTTGCTCAGAAGCGGTGTGAGCCCTGAGAAGGGCCAAGGCGCAGGGTCTAAACAGTTAGTGCCGGGTTTTGGTCCTTGGGCACACCAAGGTGGGCAATATGATACAAGGTAGCAAATCACACAGCAGAAGGATAGTAGAGAAAGGCTAAGGCCGAGGCAGGTAGCAAGCAAGAGACGTCAGGTCACAAGCCAGGGGTGAAATACCAGGGTACCAAGAAATAGACACTGGTGACGCAGGGACCACTGCAGACGCAGAAACACAGGAGACACTGGAATCCACAGGAGGCACACGTGGCTCACGGATATCCACAGACAGACAGGAACACTGGAACAGCACAGGGAGGTTGACTGGGAACCAACAGACTGGACAACAAGGGATTATCACAGCAGCTGGACAGAGGAAATGCTGGATTAAGCAACAGATGGACAGGAAAGAGCGCAACAGAACTAGGGGCTCAGCGCTAATGGAGACTTGTTGCACGCACACTGAGTGCCGTGTCTGAGCTGGCTAAATAGCCAAGGATGGTTAAGAGGCTATTTTCTGATTGGCCAGCTGATTGGGCAAAACTGATAAGGCTTGGGAACAGAGGCACGCCCAGAGTCAGAAGCAGGAAAGAGACGCCTGGGCTTTAGTGAGGAAGAGGTAAGTGTGACAGTTGCACTGTAGCTTCAGCCCTTTAGCGTCAATTGTTTGCATTTTGTCAAGCATTTTAGGCATACAACCTCATAAATCCTATGTGTTCTAACCATTTCTGCATTCATTTCAGTAAACAGTTTAGACAAGGTAAATAAGTATGTGAACTTTGTTTAACTTTTCCTTTTAACACTGAAAAATTACCTTCTATAGGGTCACATTGCCCATTGCCTCGCCTAAAAGGAAAATACTGGATCTTTGTATAACTCAAACGTCATTTTATTAACTGGTATTGTTCACTGACAAACGTAGTCATTGAAGGTCTTTTTGATGAGCAGTGTTTCATTATGTAAATTGGGTGAAATTATCTGTACATGAATTACTATTGCAGAAAGCATTCATTAAGAATAAAAACCAGAGACCATATAGTTTAAATTAATTTAATTACAACACTTGCATAGTACATTATTGCTGAAAATGTAGTGATTTAATAAGTAATTCAGTTCTCTTTGGCATCCTTGTATACACTATTAAAATAATTTTTGGGCAGTGATCATTATTGTTGGGTTAAAGCAGAACTGTAATTAAAATAAAAAATGACACTTACCTTTACTTTCACTGAGCTTTCAACCCCTTCAAAGCTGGGTTCAATTTGCGCACTGTCCTGGGTTATTTCTTTATCCCAGCACAGAAGAACTGGGGCGTCACCTCTTCTTCCTTTGTCTTTCAGTTATGTCACCCAATCTCGCACTGTGCAGGCACAAGATTGGGTGACGGATCCTCCTTTTATGTTAAAAAAATAGAGTGCCAGTCTCACTACACATTTGTGAGATCAAAACTTTTTTTTTTTCATTGCAGGAAAAAATGGGCATGTGCAGAAGGAGCAGCCGGAAGCTTCCTGGGATAGCCTACATCTTTACCGCCGGGGTGAGGCCTCCGGGTTAGGGGTTATCTACCCTTTTATTTAAGGTAAAAAATCCGGTGATAGGTCCACTTTAAGCAATTCAAAGTGTTTTTAGACTTTGATAGAAGCCCCCATTGTAGTGGACCACATCTGTCAGTGAAGTTTGTAGGGGATCATGGAAAACCAATATGGGAATGAGTGTCAGACCAGGAGAATGTTTTTCATGCAGGAACCTCAGTGGATTGTGACAGTTTATTAGTGAGTATACAAACCCTAAATACATAAAGCATCTCAAAGTGAGATGGAATCATCCATCCTTTTTCATCCATTACTCAATATAGAAACCCTCATAAAGCAGGCTATGAATGAAGCAGAAAATCTCAACTACACTTCTTAAATAATAACACTAAATAATAATAATAATAATAATAATAACACTAAAAATATCTGTTTTTGTGATTACTAGTTAGATTCATTGATAATACCATAGGAAATTCGAACCTTTTTATATTTTACACATTTACAAACATGAGAATTTTACCAACATATCTCTATTTCACTGGTTCCAATATAATTCTACCATTTGTTTTGCTAAATAAGAGCGTCATTTAACACTATGTACAAGCACAATGAGCTGATCGTTATTGGTTAAAACATTACATTGCATGACAGTGTATAGATTCTGTGATTGTGACTTACAATTAATAAAAAACACTTACAGGGACCAAAGAAATGTGAAGTACATTTATAGATAAATCAATATTAAATAATTCTCAATTTGCTAAACAGACTTACAGATTGACATAAACAGTCACAAATCTTTAAAAAAAACTGTCATAGGAGAAGTTGTCTGGAAGCTACTTTAGCTGATTATTTATCATGAAAATATTAGACAGGATCTTATGCTGAGCCTTTATTCTAAAATACTTTGACCTGGTACATATAAATAGACAAAAGCTCAAAAAGTGTTGAATAATATTCGAGTTCAGGCTGTTCAACTCTGTTGAACCAACAATCATGTTTTTTTATTACTTGCATTACTTTTTCTTGCACATGTGTATTCTTTGAAAGAGTTTTTACATTTACTAAGCTAAATAACTTATCCTTCACAGAGAGAATTACCATTGTTAAAAGAACACCCTAAGTTATTTTAGTATATCAACCGAAAAGTGTATTACAAGTAAAATAGCATTAAAATGGTTTACAGCCTTTGCCAGCCTTTGCCAAGTGTTTGTTGTCTGTGACACTATTAAGAATATGTCCTTTACCACCTGTCCATAATGGAAAAAGTCCAATAGGGACAGAATGACATAGAAGACCCCTTAGAGAGCAATAACAACCTGAGGAAGTTACGCTTTGAAGATTTGCATTACCTTTTCTGTATACTTCCTAAAAATCTGTAAATAAGAAATTAAAGTTAGTTGTCAGTTGACAGCCAGACACCTATTATTATGAGAGGTAAGCTAACAGCAAATGATTAATATGTATTGCTGAGCAATGAGCCTATACTGATATCAGGTTGTCACTCTTGATGGGTGCCATATTTAGGCATATATAAAATAGTGCCAATTGTGGAGTTTTCTGGCTTTTATTTTTGGTGTTTTTAAAAAATACAGATCAACCCAGACTACCTGTCTGTGTGGCTCTGTAACATCATGAAGCCAATATCATGGGTATAGCCAGCTTTTGATGTTTTTAGTTGTCTATAAAACGGTATTTTATCCACCACTGTAAGGGGGACATTAGCTACCAGCCACCAATTTAAGAGGCTTTTTTCCATATCCCTAAATCTGAAATCTAAAAATTAGTTACTCAGGGGTAAAAGGCTGAGAAAGGCTGTCATAAACGTTAAGTTTCCAGTAGACCAGGATATTACTTTGATTGAGAAGAACCATCAAAATGAAAATGGATCTTGCATTCTTACACAATGTCATACTGGATATTCTGATCAGTTGCCTGTCAAAGAAAAAAACATTTACATACACTGCACTTAGACATCACTGGCACAGCTGATGACCTAATGGCAAATCAAAGGCTTTAATTTATAATATCCGTCATAAACATAAAAAATATTGAAATGTAATAGAGAAAAGACAAGGAGCTCAGACAACAAGATGACTTATGTTTTTGTAAATACAAGTGTCATAACCAGTACCATGTATTTGCAATTTTGATAGAAATCTGAAAGATGACAAAAAGTTGATGAAGCTGATCAGACAATAGATGTTGCAAAACATTATATTTGTACATAAATTGTATGCTTCAAGGTAGGGTGGTAGTATAAATCAGAATTCACATTAAATGAGTAACTTTGTTTAAATAATTAAAAAAAACAGTTTCATTATGTTTTATTAAATTTAACAAAACAGAAGTCTATAATTTAAACAGTTTTAACAGAACTCCAGACAATTTCATTCAATAATTAATTAGTCTGCTTTGGGCTTTCATTTCTTTATTACTTTATTATTGCATATATCAGTATAACATTTTGGAGAGTGTTCCATATGTTCTGTCTCATGCT
Organism: Pyxicephalus adspersus; assembly: GCF_032062135.1. NCBI lineage: Eukaryota > Metazoa > Chordata > Amphibia > Anura > Pyxicephalidae > Pyxicephalus > Pyxicephalus adspersus. The sequence continues at coordinate 116,217,995 of NC_092861.1, read as the reverse complement.
CTTCTGCATAATAAAATATCAGACCAACCTGATTGCATTGGGGTTCTCCCATCCTATTAGCACTTTATCATTCAAAGGACTGGCATTTCTGTAGAATTGAACATACATCATATTCATATTGTAAGTATTCTTCATTTGTAGCCCTTTTATTACTAATGCAAATTTGTTGCCCATGTATTGCAACAACTTACTTTTTTGCTAATTTCATATTGTATATTGTTACCCATTTATTTTTATTCAATTTTCAATAAGTTTTTCCCCAATATATTATCAATACACCACTGTTTAGAGGACCTCATTATTATAATGCAATTAACTGAAGGCCCATTTCCCAAAACAAGTTTGAATTCATTTTTTTATTGCTGAATATTTAAGTATTATATTAGGACATTAAATCTGTTTCTTTTCTGACCAATATTACTGTTCATATATGTTAATGATGATTACTTAACATATAATTTTAGGGGGTGTTATAAAATGCAAATAAAAATGCATCTCATACACTACTCTTTATTTAACAAATAATACATATGAAAACAGCTAGAACTATCTTTGCCACTGGTTGGCAAAATATGGCAGCCACCAAACCTGCTAGGCTTTTAGGAGACTGCTTATCATTTGTTTATTCCTCTATTGCCAAACAAATATCTATGGTTCAATAACCAGGGAACCTGGTAATTATGTAATTTGGCCAAGCCTGCATACTGCAAGATCATTTAAATTTACAATTCTGGCTAGTGTTAATACTGAGCTCTAAACCAAATAAAAAACATTGATTTAAGACAGTAATAAATAATATCAAATTAATCAATTCAACTACTTCACATAAAATACAGTATATAGGCATTTTGCATAAGGAAAACATAGGAAAATACATTGTTCACCTTGCAAGCAAAAGTTTCCTACTGCTGACTTCCCTTCATGCTTAATTGATCCTTTTGCATGATGTAAGTGTTTTGGAATAAAGTAAAAATTAATTAGGTGTCTTCTCTAATGAGCATCCTACTATATCAAATTTGTAATGCTTGAAGTTCAGATATATTAGCAAAGCTGGATAAAATGTTGTTAACAGTTAATCCCAAAGAAAAATATTTCCCATATCTTCACATATTTATTTTCCATTAATTGTTTAGTTTTAAAATATAAGTAAGGTTACTTTTACTTTGTTACATGTTTTGGTTATGTATTTTGTGTATCTGTAAAACAAATTAAAAAAATTACTTACATTTATATTTAAATTTAGGTTGTTAGAAGTTCCTTGAGCAATGAGCAATTTGTGCCTCTCAGGTTTGTTTAACCTCCCTAGCGGTAACCCCGAGTGTGACTCGGGGTAGAAAAAAGTTGCTGAAAGCAGTACCCAGAGTCACACTCGGGGTATTTAAACCTATGGAAGGTAATAGTAAATACAGCCTTACCTGATCCGCCCGCGTCCCCTGTCGTCCATTGCCGCGATCTCTGTGTTCTTTCTTCTTCCTCCGGCTGGCTTCTGCACCCGATGAATCACCGGAGAGTTCCCGGTGACGTCGGTGCGTGTGTATGTTGCCGGCAGGGCGGGGCTGGGAAATTCAAAAACCATTTGTATTGCATTTAAAGCAAAATAACTGTTTTGAATGCAATACAATGGATTCATATGTGTAAAATCAGTACATTGTTTTCAAGAACATTTATTTTACAGTATAATATGTATTTTTTTAATTTTTAAAAAAAATTATAGAGATTTAATAATTTATTCAATTTATTATTTTTACATGATTTTCTGTTTCAAATTTTATTATACTCATACTATTATATTATACTGTAAAATAAATTTTCATGAAAAACAATGTAGAGCTTTTAGACATAAAAAAACGGAAAGAAATGAACCGCTAGGGAGGTTAATGGCACCAATGATCTTTTTGTTTACCTGTAAAGATGGCATTCTTCCCATTGACTGCCACACTAATGTACTCTGAGCTGTGAATATAGCAATTATAGAAAGGGTTCCCTGAATATCTAAAAATATTTCAAGGGTTTAATCTTGTTAAAAAGGTTGAGAAAGGATAAGATGAAGTTTAATTCTTTATTTATCTGTTTTGATACCTTGGACTGCAATACTAATATTGCCCTCTCAATTGCGCTAACTTGTTCAGATCTGTGTTCATTTGGATTTGTGCTCTCTTGTTTTCAGCAATTATATGCTACTTTGCTTAAAACTTGTAGAACAGAGGTTCCTCTCCTTTCCTGTTGTTACTTTCTTTGACTCAAAGCTGACTTGAGGCTGGAGAAGATACACTTTCATCAGTGAATCTGGGTGATCCATGGAATGTCCATGGCTTTAATGACAAATCTAAATCCTAAGATCTTTAGTGGATTTTTGGATTACTAAAAGAAGCAGATCTGGCTCTTTTACAAGAAATGCAACGCATGGGAAGTGATGTGTTGTCCCTGCAGAAAACCACTTAGTCTCACTATTTTAAAGGGGGTATCCATTTTGATTGAATCCCCTGGTAATTTTGCTGGAATATATGTCCAATTTTCTTTACACCTATGACTATTCTTCCCACTTACATTCCCTTTCCTTATTCTACATCAATTAGCTAAGAGGTAGTGCATTTTATGGCTCAGCACTTTCATGCATTTTCTCTCCAGGTTGAATATTTCAATAATGTGCTTCGCCCTGCACTAGATAAGTTGTCCACTGTGGTTACTCTGTCTGGTTCAGATGTTTTTGTAACTACTCCTCCTGAAATACTAATGCATTGACTGGGACTGACTAAGGTATGATGACTATTGCATCCCAATATCCAGCAATACTCCTGCTCCTCTGCATCACATTATTACCATTCACATATTGATTTGACCTTATCCTACAGGCAGCTCCTTACCTTGATTTCTATTGGTAATTACTTTCCTATACGGAAGACTGAATACTGTTCTTTATTGGTCTTGTAGGATTGGATGGAGCCCCTCCATTTTGTTTTCAGAAGATCCTGTGTGGATGTTGCCCCAGTCTTCTATCCTCCTGGATAGCCATAGTCAATGCTTCCTTGCCATGCAAATAGTATTTAAAAGTTTGGTTTACACTCACCGGAGTTCTCCAACAAAATTTGAAAAGATCTGGAGTATCTGGTTAGAGTATGTTTCCTCCCTTTCTCCCTAAGGTCCACCTGTTTTCCACCTTAGTGCCTCTTCAATAAATTTGGATTTTTATTTGAATGATTTGTACATGTGAAGTTCATGCTGTATGTTGGTATGCTTTCCTCAGTACTGTTACTATTTTTCAAGCTGTTTTTGGAATAGCGCGATTTATGGTGTTGAATTCCAGACACAAAATTAATTTTTACCAGCTGTGTTTGCTTACTACATAGTTTTGTTTTGTTTTAAGAAGTGTGTTAGCATAATAAACATGTTGATTTGGTTTACACTACGTAAAATTTGTCATTGTTTAATGTGTTGGTAGCTGAAGAGGTACATAGAACAATAACTTCATTTACATAATTTAAAAATTTGGTTCTGAATGATTTCCAGAAACAAACATTAGAGAATGAAATTCATGAATACACGTCTATTGTCCATTGTTGTTTCCACCTCCCCATTTTTCATGCATTATTATTTAGCTTTTTGATTCAATAATATATCATTGCAGCAACAGCCACTGCCAAAACAAGTGACATAAGACACATAAGACACACATTTGGTTTCCATCTCCACTCCATCTCCACTTTGGTCTCGTCTCTCCAATGGACATTGTTTCAGAAGCCTTGTGGTTTGTTCAGTTGGAACATTGTAAACATAAGCCATGCGGTCATGTTCTATTTTAGAGAAAAGAGGCTTTCTCCTTGCAACTCCAAACAAGCCATATGTGTTCAGTCTTTTTCCAATTGTACTGTCATCAACTTTAACATTTAACATCCTAACTAAGGCCTGTAGTATCTGTGATGCAGCTCCTGTTTTTTTGGCATTTTTTTCTGAGCACTGTACAGTCTGACCTTCTGACATCCACCTTTGGGAAGATTGCTAACTGTCTTTAAAGCTTTCCTATTTCAAATCTTCTTTCACTGTAGAATGGTGGACTTCATTTTGTTTGGAAATGACCTTATAATCCTTCCCAGATTGGTGGGAAACAATTGAAGTGGTCACACTGGCTGATCATCAATTGTATTTGATTAGCAACAGGTGTAAAAAAAAATGTGTAGTATGTCATGTGTTGTTTTCATCTGACATTTGATTTTGTCAAAACCATAGAAATGAAAGAGGGTGTACTTTCTTTTGCTTATGACTGTGTGTGCATAGGTGCTACAGGGCATGTCCATTACTGTCCCCAATAGGATAAAACAGAAAGGGGATTCCAAAAAACAGCAATTTAAACCAGTGGCTGCCAACTTTTTCAGTCCCGCGGACTACTAAAATAACCGGCTCCTGACTGTGCACTGCCGGGGAGCCGGGTGTCAGACAAAGGGGGAGAAACCTCCCCCATATTGACGTCATCGTGATATAACCTTGCCCAGTCTCCCATCGCAGATCTAAGCCTGTGGTGGGAGAGTGGGCCGGTTTTGTCCAGGGACACCACCCGCACACTTCCCTTAACCTGGGACATGTACGGGGGATGTGGTCTGCAGCCCTGGCAGGTGCGCCCCACCAGCGGGGTCCTTTCTCCGATTGGGGACCGCTGAACAATTCTCCACTTTAAAATAAAAATATAAATATACTATAATTATGCTTATTTTAATAAGCCACAACCCTTTTCTTTCTACATTTTAATGTTCCATAAAATCCCCAATTATCTCTAAACTAAAAATAAAAAGCTGAAGATTACTTTTGCGCTGAATGTTTCCAGGTCCACCCAAGAGACAAGCTGTCAAGTTCTGAAATCTGCTGCTAATACTACCAAGCACGATGCACAACAGGTCAAATCAGCACACTTAGGGCTCTTTTTTATTCATTATTTGACTGCATACAGAAGAAGAAAATGGCTTTGAAGATTTCCTTTTTAGATGCACTGATCTAAAAAATGTTTTGAAACTATATGAACTCCTATTGATTTCCATATTGGTGGTTGGAAAGCATAGGCAGACTTGTGCTGAAGGCCCTTCTGCTTAAAATGTGCTTAACTGTTTTTTTTTATTTTTTAATCCCATCAAAGCTTCTGTTTTTTCACTAATCCTTTGCATTCCCAAAGGAAAATGAGTTAAGGTTTAATTGTGGAATTTGCATAGTAACTCTGCAAATTAATTTTCTAGATCCCTTACAGTCATTCGGCAGATAGGAACATATTTTACCTATATTCATTCTCATTGCTAATAGATATTGTTAAAGCTATAGTGCAATTATAATAATTTTTAACATTTTTATTGTTATTATCATCTTCAAAATCATAATTTAAATTTACAAAATCCTGGTGTAGGAGATGTGCATGAATGTCATTCTTTTAAAATATTAGTGAGGTTTTTCCTATATATATTAACCTCCCTAGTGGTAACCCCGGGTGTGACTCAGGGTAGAAAAAATTCGCTAAAAGCGGTAACCCCGAGTCACACTCGGGGTAGGTAATCCTATGGAAGTAATAGTAAACCCAGCGCTTACCTGATCCGCCGATGTCCCGCGCCGTCCATCGCCGCGATCTTCTTTTTTCTCCTCTCTTCCTCTGGGTGGCTTCTGCACCTGATGAGTGACTGGGGAGTTCCCAGTGACGTCGGGGCGAGGCGGGAAATTCAAAATCCATTTGTATTGCATTCAATGCAAAATAACTGTATTGAATGCAATACATTGGATTTATATGTATAAAGCAGTACATTGTATTCAAGAACATTTATTTTACAGTATATATATTAGTATGAGTATAATATGTATTTTTTTTTTAAATTTAAAAAACTTAAAACATTTTTTTTTAAATATATAGATTTTTTAACTTATTCAGTTCATTATTTTCACATGATTTTGTGTTTCAAATTTTGCCTATACTCATACTATTATATTATACTGTAAAATAAATTTTCATGAAAAACAATGTACCGCTTTTAGACATATAAAACCAGAAAGAAATGAACCGCTAGGGAGGTTAAAGCAGCCAAAGTGCATATAGACAAGTGATTTTGTAATGTTTAAATAAATGCACAGGATTAGCTATTCAAAGTGAATATAACATCACCTTATTTATTAAACTAAGTGAGCATTTAATTTTCAAAGTGAACATTCTCTGTTCCTTTAGTAGATCATCCCCAATGACTCATTCCATATTTATGCAAATAAAAATCCTTTAGCTTGTCTTGTGTCTTTAGCCCTTAAAGCCTGCATTAAAACCTATATTCCTATAGATGCAATACCAGATATCTTTAAGTTTGCCAATATTGGGTGGCTATTTTGAAGTTTTAGGGATAGGTGACAGAGCACCCAGTAAAAAACATACATCATTATTAGGGATGAGGTTTGGAGTTGATCCAGCCAAGGGTTCAAGTAGAACTGTTAAATGTTCAAACTTATGTGGCATTTAGGGAAACTATGTTTAAAGGCTTTTCTCTTCTGAAAGATTGATTTTTTGACAATTTACTTTCAGGATCTGATTTTTTTAGACTATTTACTCTGAATCAATGCATCTTAGGCTATTTACTCTTAAAATCAATTGTCTTAGGCTTTTAACTCTAGGGTATTTTCTTTTAGGCTTGAATGTTCTTTATACAGCTTCTTAGGGCAGTGGTTTCCATACTTTTCCAGCACGCTTTGTATTGGTCCTAAGAGCAAGTATTTGGTCTGCCCTTGGTGATAGGCCACTTGGTGAAAGATCCCTCAGGGAGATATTATCCAAGTGAGGGGTCCTTCGGTGACAGAACACTCACTGACAGACTCTTTAGTGACAGACTTTTCAGTAATAGACCTCATTTGACATATTCCCACAGAAGCAGATTTCTGTGACAGATCCCGACTTACAGACCCCTATCACAGACCCCAATAACAAACCTCACTAACAGACCCCACTGATTGACGTTTGTGACAGATCACCAGTGACAGACTCCTGATGACTGACTCCAATCACAGATACCCCGGAAAATACCTCATCAAACCGAGGGGAATGTAGCATGCAGTTTTGAGAACCTCTGCTTCAGGGTGTTATATTTCCGTTGTGTTCTCAGACTATGTTCTCTTCTTAGTGAATGTTCTTACATTCTCTCCGGTTACATATTACTCTAAGAACCATAATCTTTTAATGGAAGAGTAATATTCATAGACTTTACCATTGAGTTTGCTGAACCCTTCAGGAACTATACCCAGGAATGGTAACCTTTTTCTAGTAATACCAATAAGTTACAGTTAGGTTGCTGTCAATCAGGTTTAACTACAAGAGAAAAAAAAATACATATAAAATACAATATTCATAAAATATGAAAAAAACTCCAATTCAGGGAGAGGCAGAAAAAAAAATTATAGAACATGGTCCAATGTTCTCTAACATGAAAAAAAAATATTTTTAATATAGTCAAAAGCAATAAGATACTTTCTGAATCAACATTCAAAAGTTCTATCTATACCTGTTTATATAAATAAATATATTTACAATGGCGATACAAGTAAAGGGAGGGGAGCTCCCATGTTCTCCCCCTTCCCTCTTTACGGAACAGAATGGCGCTGTGTATATAGCGATCATTTGTTCGTCTGTCACTCCTTTGTCGCTGGAATAAAAAAAGATTGCAGTGTATGCAGCCTTAAAAACAGGACATACCCAAAGTATTGCTTATTCTGGTGCTTTATTATTACAAAAACATTTATTCTGATTTTGTACTTCTTTGATTATGCTTACACTTACATACACGATTTGTGATAAAAATGTTTAGATATAAATAGTTATTAGTCACCTAGTAAAGAAGTTCAAGGTACAAAGGTTAGAATTTTTGTACACAGAACAAACTGCTTTAAAGACAAAGGACCTGATTTATTAAAGCACTCAAAGACTGGAGAGGATACACTTTCATCAGTGAAGTTGGGTGAACCAGCAAACCTTGAAAGGATCTGGCCCAGGACTGAAAACATTTGCTAGCAAATAATAAATGACTTTGTAGAAATTCATTACAGGTTTGCTGGATAGCCCAGCTTCACTGATGAAAGTGTATTCTCTCCAGCCTTGGAGAGCTTTAATAAATCAGGCCCATAGGATAGGCATCAACACGGGGCCAAGGTTATTAGTAGCGGAATAATATTTGACCCAGCTTTTTCGTAATACATTTTAATAAATGTATCAGTGAATAAAAAGATATTCTTCTGCCTGAGTTCAGATTTAACAAAGCAGTGGGACATTTCTGTGTAATTTTAATTGAGCTACATTTTGCAGTGAAGCCATTACCAAAATCAAAATCATTTTATTCAAGAGACAAAAGGGCAGTTTTCTCTGTCTCAAAGCTAGTTTTATAATTTAATTACAAATATATATTTTGTCAATTTTCATATGTTGAGTGTACTGAAGCGCCAAGTAAGTATCACACATGCGTCCATGATGAATCTTGTTTTGTTTATCAATAAAAATGTTGGTAAAGTTAATGGCCATAATGAGACAAGCAAGAATGAGTATAATGTTTATTTGGCTTCATTTTTTACCTGCTGCAGAGTATGTTCTATTTATAGCGGTTTACCGTCTTTCATCCTCAGCGATGGTAATTTAACAGTCTCACAAGAACTATGCTAATAATAGAACATATTTTGTTCTCCATCACCAAGCAGTTAATTGACTTCTCACATAAAACATGTAATTTACACAATAGAGGATGCCCTGTCTCTTTGTTGCTGCTTTCACAGCTAGCAATTCTCGACGCGATTCTTTCTCTAATAGAATCCTTTCCAATCATTAAAGGTGATACTCTGTGAAACAGATTAGGACATTTTATCAAAGCTAATGATAGTAGCCATATTACTATGAATGTACAATACAATGAAAGTTCAGATGCAAGTTTGACTAGAGACATGAATATTAAAAAGGATGGTATGACACTTAAAACACATCTCTGGTCAGTGGGACTTTTAATAAAATCAGGGCATTTGCTTACCTTCAAGGGCATAATTACAAATCACTGGGCTACAAAGCAAAAGGACCCTTGATACTCCTCATCCACCTCCCATCACCTCTTATAAAGAGAGCCCCGTCTGTGTAATGTACAGCTAAATATGCATATGTGAATGCATGTTTGTATGTATGTATGTATGTATGAGTTTGTGATGCACAGTAGGCCATGTATTAATTAATAACATGACACAAGGTATTACTTTAGATAGTTTTTGTCAAGTTTTATTGTTGCCTAAAGACTCATGGGTACTTTCCCCTCAGTTTGTTATCTGGTATACCTGAATAAATGTTTTTAAAAAAACACACCATGGGTATTTTTTTCATATTCTTTTATTGACTTTCCTTTTGATTACAGTTTGCAATGTTAGCAGTGATGGCCACAAGGGTGGAGTGGAGTCAAAGTATTTTCCTGTATTTTCAGGTAAAAATAAGTACCTTGGTCTATATTTGGATAGGTTTTTAGTCAAGTATGTACTGTAAATATTTGCAGACAGGAATAGAGAAAAAATCTGCAGTAGGAACACAGACAACAATAATAAGCTTGCTTCCTGCTCTGGTGATAATGCTGTTACAAGGGCAGGAAGTAAAAGAAAATCACTTAACAAAATTTTGGGGGGGGCATTTATCTTTATCAAGACACAGACATTTCTGTTTATCTTATTCTGTCTTCTCTGAGTATCTTCTAAGTGCTCTCTTTTTACCATGACATGGTTGTGTCTTCAACCTTCCCCATTTCTTGTTACACCTTCCTTTGTAATCAGCCTTAGACAATTTCCAGATTGCAATTAAATGGTTCTCTTTTATTATTATCTATTGGCTTTTTAAATTAATTTTTTTATTATTATTATTAATATTAATAAACAGGATTTATCTAGCGTCAACATATTACGCAAAGGAGGAATTATATCTGCACTTTTATAACAGCAAATTTAAAAAGGTGCAATCAGATTTTATAAAGTGGCAGACAATACGTTTATTACTATACTGTAGTTAGGCTAAATAAAATACCAGAAACTCCTTTCAGTTGAATGGAATAATTGAATACTATTTGTCAATGGTATACAGGACCGTTGACTTTTATTTTGGTCACATACACTACTTTTGAAAAGTGCTAATCACTGCAAAAGCTGGCAATGAATGTGTTTGGAAAAAAACAACACTGATCTCTACTATTTCTTACACAGAGTGCCACAAAAAAGATTTGCCAATAAAAAGTAAGATTGCTAGTGCATGAGTGAGTTATGGCAATCATTCATAAAAGTTTCACTCAAATGAATAGGATGAACAAAATGGAACTTTTAATTTTGTCTATATATTCACTAACATTCTATTTGTTTGTTTTTTTACTATAGTGGGTAAAAATAATAATATTAATAATACATATTTAGGAATAGAATTTCGACCAGTAAGCTGTATAATAAAGTGAGCTTCAATGATGTATTACTCTGTCATATTGGGGAGAAGCTAATCTAATTATAACATTAAATTCTAAAATTAACTACTCACAATGAATTTTTATGAACATCTGGTAACTGGAAATCTGATAGTTCTAGCCAGTAAAATACACATTGATAAAATGACTAATTACAGATAAAGCCATTTAATTTCATTATCCATCAGCCTGAACACATACATTCTATATACCTGGTTTGCATATACCTGTAGCTAGTCATAGTGTAGAAAAGCTATCTATTATAACCCCTAACATTTAGGTATGTGATAAAACCTTACCTATTATGGAAAAGGAAGTCTAATGTCTTAAAAACATGGGTGTTTTTACACATATTATTGATTTATTATAACCTTTTTTGGAGAGATAAAGGTAATCAGTATTGGGGATGGTTGGTTCTATGTCAGGTTTTGAGAAACATGTTAACTTAAAGAATTTACATCTTTACTAGCCTCCCAACTCCAAAAAATTCCTTCTCATGATCTCCATTTACCAGCAACAAAGGGAATGTTAAAATCGACCATAATAAGTAGGGGATATCAATAGAATCGAACAAGAAAACTCATGATCCTAAAGAAAGATGTTGGGCTGTATGATGGTAAAACTTAGAAATGTATGCACAGACACTATGCAGTGTTTGTACTTCCAACACCTAATGGTGAAATGGTGTGAAAAATTGACCATAAGCTAACTGTAAAAAAAGATTGTTGCCTAAGGAAGAGCCGGAAAAGTAGTGCTACATGTGATAGGGTAGTGGTCCCCAACCTTTTGGAGCTCACGGACCACTAAATGCACGGACTGCGGATCACACATGCCTGGGGAGCCGTGTGTCGCTCTAAGTGGTCGAAAAACTTCCCCCAGAGTGACGTCATGATGCCACAACCCAAGATATCCAGGTTTTGACAGGGTTGTGGAAAGGACACTTTTCCCCCAGTTTCTGTGACATCTCAGTATGAATTTCCTTTGCTGACTTTCCCTGGGGAAAAAAAATCTTCATGACGACCCATAACTCCAATGACGTGAAACTTGCTTGTGCCTCTGCCATCACAGCTTCTCACTAAAAGGAAAAACAGCAAAGACCTGATATTTGCACAGTTACATACTAAGATATTAGTCTGTCAGATGCCCCCACACTCATTTTTCTATTTCATCGGGAAGGAGGCAAAGCCAGGAACTTCTGTTTACCTGTAAACTGAGATAAAATAAAGAAGACGTTATATAGCGTTAAATGCAGTTTTTGTAACTCACAATAATACACTGACTTGGAATTGGCCATATTGACAATACAGTGGCAATATTCATTACAGTCACTTTTGAACAGCTTTGAACGTAAAAAAAAAATGAAATAACACGGTTTATATTATTTATAGAATTTATATTGTAATAAGTTTATGTAATAAGGATACATAGAATATACGCTTATATGAATTTAGACCGGTCAATTGATTCACCTAATAATATTATTTTCACTTAATAATATTATAAAATGTTTTTAGATATAGAAATAATAATAAATGTGATGTACATTTGTACTTGATTTAGTTGAATAAATAATTTGTATTTGAAATATTTGAATCAACCTTTATGGCTCTAGCGTTAAAGAGTCCATTCAAGGTCAAGAACTGCTAAATTACATAGTTACATAGTGGACTAGGTTGAAAAAAGACATGGACAAAATTCCATCAAGTTCAACCATTAGGGAAATAAACATATTCCATATATAAAACCCTATAAGACATAGTTGGTCCAGGGAAAGGCAAAAATAAATAAATAAATAAACCCTGGTACAATTTACTTCAACAGTAATTCAATTCCTGGATCAACAGTCACTGTTGTCAGTACTTTAAATGCCTAATACCCATTTATATTCTGTGCTTCTAGAAATACATCCAGCTTTTTCTTAAAGCAATCTATAGTAGTTGCTGAAAATATTTCCCGAGGGAGCCATTTACACATTTTCACAGACCTTACAGTGATGTTCTTTTCTCTTACTTTAACCCCCTGAGCGGTAACCCTGAGTGTGACTCGGGGTAGAAAAAATATGCTAATAGCGGTAACCCCAAGTCACACTCGGGGTAGGTAAACCTATAGGAAGTAATAGTAAATCAAGTCTAACCTGATCCACCGGCATCCCGCGTTGTCCTTCTCCGCGCTGTCTGTCCTCTTTCTTCCTCTGGCCGGCTTCTCCTGCACTCGATGAGTCACCCGATGAGTTCCCGGTGACGTCGGTGCGTGAGGACGCTCTTTTCGGGGCATGGCGGGAAATTCAAATCAATTTGTATTGCATTCAATAAAAAATAACTGTATTGAACGCAATACAGTGGATTTATATGTGTAAAAGAAGTACATTGTCTTTCATGGACATTTATTTTACAGTATATTATAATAGCAGGAGTAAAAATTGGTAATTTTTAAAAAAAAATATTTTAAAAAATTAAAAAAAAATTTTTTAAATGTATTTTATTTATTATTTTGACATGATTTTGTGTTTCATACTTTTTTATACTCATACTATTATATTATACTGTAAAATAAATGTTCATGAAAAACAATGTACTGCTTTTAGACCCAGACAGAAATGGAGCGCCCAGGAGGTTAAGGAATCCACCTTCATATCAAAGGAATGAGTTTAGTAGTACTAATTAGAGTATTATTTTAGCAGGGTTTTTAATGACACCATGAACTGTATATCTATAGAGAAGTATATAGGTATAAAAAGAAATAGGAAAAGATAAGAATATCAATCAAAAAATGTATAATCTATTGGTGTTTACATGCAAATTGGATATATGTGGGCCCTATAGGCAGTATTGTGTTCCATGTCATCTTTATGTCAGTTTTAGCACAGTTAGCACAGATATTGTAATAAATTGTCTATTTAACAAAGCAAAATACCAGTGTGGTTAGGTTTCAATGTCTATATGTTTATCCGATGAGATTAGGTGATGCAAGTATGAAGCATGGATGTAAATGTTATTGGAATAATGGAATGATATTTTGGAAAGGGGAAAGGGGATGTAAAGGGATTAAAGGCTTTTTATTTTGGGCAAATATCTTGATTAATCAGAAATAAACTTGTTTCAAGTCCACTTTAACATTATACAATGGGTAATAGGTATGTGGAATGCCCATGTGATAACCCATACTTAAAATGTTGATGTAAACCCTATTTTCATGTGAATACTTGTATCCTGACAACGTAAACTATTTTTAAACTATACAGTTCAGTCTGAAATTCAAATTTATGCATGTAATTATATATCTAGTTATATATATAGTATATATTTTAACTTAATGTACAAATGATGACTGATCCTGTACAGAAAAGTTTATTTCTAATTGCACTGATTTCAGCTCAATTAATGAGCCCAGGCTTTTCAAAATTTGTGTATGCTAGGAAAAATGTTGTTTTGACCTGATTCAGTGACTCAGGCTAGGACAATTCTTGTGGGATTTAGGCTGTCGGCTTCACTCAATTGCAAGCTGTCCTGTCACATTTTGTTTAAATATCGCCAGGCAGCTAATACATGCTGCACCTATTGCATTAGCATGGTGATTTTAAAAGAACAATTTAGATGTAACAGGTCTTTAGAGCGGTGCTGATTCAATTATTTGCAAAAGCTAAGAACTTTAAATCTAATGTTTAGTTTCAGTTACTGATGAAGTTACATATAGTGTGATGTATTGTTATACATACATTAGGTGAACTTTATAAATAATAAATTGCATCTGACACAGCTGACTCATTATTTTCTTTACATAAAGCCACTGGATAAATAGTTCAGTTTCAACTGAATTATTCACTGGAATCATTAGGTTAAGTTGGAATATGTATTTTTTTATGCTTTTTCGCTAACTGTATAGAATTTTTAAATTCATATTGGTGAACTGGTATTTGCATTGTTTAATTCTTTACAATACATAACATTTATGAATATTGTTAAACATAATGATTTGCCAGATTCCCACCCTCTTACAGTTCGGTCTGCAATGTAGATACCCACAACAATTTTTATTTTGACACTATAGCCTTTTACACAGCCAATTATTTTTCCCTTTTTTAAAAAGCAAAGCAAAACTCCCTTCTGAGAGTTCCTACACACATTTCACCATTTTTTTCTGAATATGCATTTGTAAATGTATCCTTCTCTAAATATTAAAGAACAAAATATCCTTTTTTATTGATTATTTAAATCCTGATAAAAATATTATAGAAAAAAGTGTTTTGCTTTTACACATTTTGTTTTATCAAAAGAAAAGTATTTTTTGGTATTTCCTGTAGCAGCAACTTAGCACAGCATTTCACAGGAACACAAACATTCTATTTTTTTGATGATTAAAAAATACCACATATAGAATTATTTTTGCATGATTTAAATATACATGTTTTTGTATTGCCTGCAAAAGGTCATTGGCAGAGATTACCATAGCAAGGGGGTAGGAACAAATACCACCAACAGGAATTTGCGGATTATTCAAGTGAAAAATTGCATGTAGCTCTCCAGTGATTTAAAGCCACAGGCAAGCATCAACACACACTGACGTTTGAGAATGAAGACTGGATGGCATTATGGTAACAAGAAGGATGATTAATAATAATATATTATGTATAAATACATTATCCTGCTTACTTTAGAAAAACATTTTTACTGCCATGGCAGTAACATTTTGTACACACATACAATGTACATAAACAAGGACAAACTTGGCACTTGAAATAGATGTCAAGACCTATATTTCTATTGTGAATGTTTTAGTATTGTGATGCTCAGGGTTACAGTGCAGTGGAAATGACATCTGATAGATTAATAGTGCAAAAGAGCTACATAAAGCCCCATCCTTTCTAGCTGAATAATAGCCAGTGCAAGGTTAAAAATGTCAGGCCACTGAGTTTATCATGTTATATTGTTGCAATACTCCTATTCAAACATTATAGACAGATGGCTTAGCAACACCTATACAACAGTTCAGTTAGCAAATAAAAAGGTCTACATTTAGTCAAATAGAGGATGGTATTATTATAATGTACATTTTATTTTACTGTGGGCAAAAAGCTATAAAAATTCATTATTAGAACATAGGCATATGATCCAGCAATTATGTACTTTTGGTATTTTCTAAATTATCATTAATTATGTAACCCTACATAACCATATAAATGATTCCTATTGAGAACTCGCTTCACAATTAATCTTCCTTTGCGATCAGGAAAGGATTCTTCATAGTAAGGTCTGTGAAAATGTTAAATAGACTCCCTCAGGAAGTAGTTTCAGCACTTCTATAGATTGCTGAAGCTGAATGATTTTCTAGAACCACAGAATATAACTTGGTATTAAAGTTTTGAAGAAATTTCAACACTGAGTGGTGATCCAGGGAACATCCGATTGCCTTATGGGATCAGGAAAGAATGTTTTTCCCCTGTTGGAGCAAATTGAACCATACACATGTTTTATAAAGGTTTTTTTGCCTTCTTCTGGATAAACTGTATATGGTTTTCTCTGGGATATGCTGGTTTCTAGTATGTTTGCTTCCTTAATGGCTGAACCTAATGGACTTATGTGCAATCTGACTACTGTAATGCAACTATGACAATTATAACTACAATATTGTATATATTTCACATATAATATTTTAAAAATTATATAATATTATATTTATACTATTAATACATTTAGTCTACTTGTGAACTAACATGTGCAATGATTGTATACCCTAATCCTTATATAGATAAATATTATAAAATATACAGATATATACACCTTCTAATATAACAATTAGTTGAGCTCCGCTAATTAATAAAACATAACATTATTATTGTTTTATTATGTAGATTTTATGTCTAATAATACCCATTAATGAAGTTGGCGCTGATATTCACCATAAAGAGAAATCTATAAACTGTCACTATTCAATAGGAGATCTGCCAATAATCGAAGCTGTGCATCAATCATTTTCTGGTATTATTTATATAACAAGCTCAATATCTCAAAGGAACCTGCCAGCAGTGCAGAAATTATATTACATAAATATTCAACAACATATGTCTACCACTTTTGCACAACAGACAGTTAAACGAATATAGACCAGCCAAATCTGATAGGAAGTGCATTTTTACCACCATTAGGTAAGTGTTCAGGTTATGTTATAGGACTTGGAGTCGAGGTAAACTGACTTTTTTTTAGTTCTTCTTGTTTGTATCTCTTTTATACCTTTAAGAAAAAAACTATTGAAAATTAAAAGTGGTGGTACAGTTAAATGCTAAAGAAATGTGCATTTTTATATATTCACTGGATTGCAATGAACATTTTTTTCACCTTACTCCATCATATGAACCAAATATTTTTTGTTCAGAGTTATTCCCGAAAATGCACTTTACCTTAGACATCCAGGTAAAGTTTATATTTCAATAAAATAAAAAAAAAAAAACAATGTAGAAATAAATTTAATAATACATCAGTGCAAAGATAATTATCTCTCTCAGAATTTGCAATTTCAATATAGTTTCCATACAAGAAGTTCAAGTATTGCTGGTCATAATTACTATAAAATAATATAAAAATAAAAGTAACAATGCAAAAGGATTTTACTGAATGCTCAACACAATTAAGCATTTTCTTTCACATGTTTTGCATATTATAGAGATGCAGCTGTGCATATCTTAAATATATTTGCAAATGTATACAAATTGTGAGGTGAATGCTTGGAAATGTTTCAACAGTGTTGCCAAAACACTTTAATTTTATTTTATAGAAATGAAAAAAATCATCACAATCAGAATACTGGTATACAGTACATGGAGAAAGCTTTGAAGTTGAAATGTTCCACTGCAAACACCTGTAAATATAGGCAAAACTGTTTTCTATATGATCATCACATGAAATCTGAAATTTAAAAATGATTCAAGAGACAAAAATAAAAAAAGCTCTAGAAAGGATGTTTTAGGTTAATAATAGTTTTTATGTCTTTCTACATATTATATGTTATTTTCACTGGATACATTTTTCTTGATCATTTGCAGATTTGTTGTTTTTTTAATCAGTCTTTTAGGACTAGAAGCCCAGGTGTAGCTGCACACTTTGAATGTGTTAATAGATCTGATTATACAATATATTTTAAGGAACTTATTCATTTCTAGCATACTGCATTTAGAAAACCATTTTGTCAGTTGCACAAGATTTGTTGGGGATGTTCCATGATGCTTTTTTGTGAAGTCGACACATCTGGCCAGATTTATTACAGCTGTCCAAGGAGTAGGTAGGCTATTAAGGGAGAACCTGGGTGAACCAGCAAATCTGAAATGAATCTGATCAAAGATTTAAAACATTTGCCAGCTAATAGCAAATCTTTTTTTTAATCCATTCCAGTTTTTCTGGATCACCCAGGTTCTTCCATTATAGTCTATCTTCCACAGTTTTGAAGAACTATAATAAATCAGACCCATATTCTCAACTCAGCAAATATGAGCTGCTTCTGTTGGTGTACAAGCTTGGACTGCTAAACCATCAAGTTGTGTAGCTTTATACTATCTATAAAATCATACCTGCTGAATAAAGCAATTTCAATGGCAAGATTTCTCCAATATTCCTAATGTGTAGGCCACTCTGTACGCTCTATAGAATGTATTTTAATCTTTTGATAGATCTTGGCAAAATGTATGTCCTCATAATTTGGCAACTCATAATGGGCCTGATTTATTAAAGGTCTCCATGGCTGGAGAATATACACTTTCATCAGTGAACCTGGGTGATCCAGAAAACTTGGAATGAATCTGGTGCATGATTGAAAGCATTTGCTAACTAAATCTAAACTAAATCATCATTCCAGGTTTGCTGGATCACCCAGGTTCACTGAAGAAACTTTATATTATCCAGCATTGGAGAGCTTTATTAAGTCAGGCTCACTGTGTTATCAGATTAAAACCAGGGAACCATATTTCATATTTTTGGTAGGTACTCCTTGACTAGCAAATAAAAACACCTCCAATCCCTATTCTTTATGTATGTATGAATGTATCAGCACATTTGTAAATCCCTAGCACTTCTTCACACTACCAGTCTAGAGGTTTTTTCTAAGGTGCAGGTTCCGAAGGTGAAGATGCAAACTAAAAGAAAAAAATAATAATAATAATAATAATAAAAATAATATAAAATAGAGTTTCTTATCCAGAAGCTAAAGGGTATCTACCAAAGGCAATAAAAACATTTACAATTACAGGTACATATAAAACTCTTCTGTTCTAATAAATAAAGTATGTATAGCAATTATATTATATTGAAACAATAAAAATGGATTTAAACAACATAATTATCAAGTATTATTTAATGAAATTTACAGAAAATTATTTAAAATGCTTTTAAGTCATTCAACTTATATGGGTCTATTTATAAAGCAGGCTATATGAAATTCAACAATATTCGTTGGTGATAAATTATTAATTATTGTAATGTAAAAAAAACATCTACATGGAAGTTTCAGATGTTTGATGAAATGCCAAATTTCTGCTATATACACAACAGACTTTACTCAACATATCTTAAATACATTTAAAGTCAGTGTTTTTGGAACTTTCTAACATGGGGGAACCCTTAAAATAACTTTCAGGTCTTCAGGGAACCCAGTTTTATTCACAACTCACTTTACATTACATTGCTGGCCATTAGGAAGAATGTCACCTTTACATATAGCCAAAAAGACCTGAGAGGCACAAACTGCTCATTGCTTGAGGAACCCCTAACAAACTCTGGAGGAACCATGTTTAAATTGGAACTAACCCCAACAATTTAAATGTTTCCTAAAACAATTTAATCCAACTATCACAGTTGCCATGGTACTTATATTACCGTTGAACCAAAGTTTCAAGGCCTTAAATGTCTGGTGTGATAGCTGGTTATGTGCGCAGCACCATGGTAATTGGACAAAGCCAGTTAAATTCTGCTAAAGCTGTGTTGTCGTTTCAGATAACCCACGGTGCACGCACAATCCTTTGTCATCCAATAAAAAGGGTAATTGTTGTGTATATTATTATTATCCACTCTAATGAATATTTAAATAAAAAAATACTTTTTGTTCTAATGTCATGAGATAACTGGCCCATTTTTTGAAATACATTTGATATAGACAGATAGGGATTCTAGCACTAGTAACTTTTGGAAATGGGCTGCCTTCAAAAACAAAAAAAGGCTGCAGTCTAGACTAAAGCACACATTCTCCACTCACCCTTACATGACAATGCTGGGACAACCATCAACCACCAGCACATCACATGGGTGGAAAGTGAAAGTCACATGTTCCATAATACCTATACATTCTTTGGGCCTGATTTATTAAAGCTCTCCAAGGCTGGAGTGGATACACTTTCATCAGTGAAGCTGGGGATTCTAGGGAGGTCACAGAGGATTGCATAGCATTAGCAGAGGATTCCATGGCTATTACTCTAGTATCAACTGTTGAAACTCTTTGTTTAACTGCATCCAATTCTGCACGTATTGAGCCTTCCAATTTGCCCAGCATGTTTTCCATGTATCCTTCTCTAAATATTAAAGAACAAAATATCCTTTTTTATTGATTATTGCTATCTTGATAAAAATAATATAGAAAAAAGTATCTTATTTTTATTGATTATTTCTATCCTGATAAAAATATTATAGAAAAAAGTGTTTTGCTTTTACACATTTTGTTTTATCAAAAGAAAAGTATTTTTTGGTATTTCCTGTAGCAGCAACTTAGCACAGCATTTCACAGGAACACAAACATTCTATTTTTTTGATGATTAAAAAATACCACATATAGAATTATTTTTGCATGATTTAAATATACATGTTTTTGTATTGCCTGCAAAAGGTCATTGGCAGAGATTACCATAGCAAGGGGGTAGGAACAAATACCACCAACAGGAATTTGCGGATTATTCAAGTGAAAAATTGCATGTAGCTCTCCAGTGATTTAAAGCCACAGGCAAGCATCAACACACACTGACGTTTGAGAATGAAGACTGGATGGCATTATGGTAACAAGAAGGATGATTAATAATAATATATTATGTATAAATACATTATCCTGCTTACTTTAGAAAAACATTTTTACTGCCATGGCAGTAACATTTTGTACACACATACAATGTACATAAACAAGGACAAACTTGGCACTTGAAATAGATGTCAAGACCTATATTTCTATTGTGAATGTTTTAGTATTGTGATGCTCAGGGTTACAGTGCAGTGGAAATGACATCTGATAGATTAATAGTGCAAAAGAGCTACATAAAGCCCCCTCCTTTCTAGCTGAATAATAGCCAGTGCAAGGTTAAAAATGTCAGGCCACTGAGTTTATCATGTTATATTGTTGCAATACTCCTATTCAAACATTATAGACAGATGGCTTAGCAACACCTATACAACAGTTCAGTTAGCAAATAAAAAGGTCTACATTTAGTCAAATAGAGGATGGTATTATTATAATGTACATTTTATTTTACTGTGGGCAAAAAGCTATAAAAATTCATTATTAGAACATAGGCATATGATCCAGCAATTATGTACTTTTGGTATTTTCTAAATTATCATTAATTATGTAACCCTACATAACCATATAAATGATTCCTATTGAGAACTCGCTTCACAATTAATCTTCCTTTGCGATCAGGAAAGGATTCTTCATAGTAAGGTCTGTGAAAATGTTAAATAGACTCCCTCAGGAAGTAGTTTCAGCACTTCTATAGATTGCTGAAGCTGAATGATTTTCTAGAACCACAGAATATAACTTGGTATTAAAGTTTTGAAGAAATTTCAACACTGAGTGGTGATCCAGGGAACATCCGATTGCCTTATGGGATCAGGAAAGAATGTTTTTCCCCTGTTGGAGCAAATTGAACCATACACATGTTTTATAAAGGTTTTTTTGCCTTCTTCTGGATAAACTGTATATGGTTTTCTCTGGGATATGCTGGTTTCTAGTATGTTTGCTTCCTTAATGGCTGAACCTAATGGACTTATGTGCAATCTGACTACTGTAATGCAACTATGACAATTATAACTACAATATTGTATATATTTCACATATAATATTTTAAAAATTATATAATATTATATTTATACTATTAATACATTTAGTCTACTTGTGAACTAACATGTGCAATGATTGTATACCCTAATCCTTATATAGATAAATATTATAAAATATACAGATATATACACCTTCTAATATAACAATTAGTTGAGCTCCGCTAATTAATAAAACATAACATTATTATTGTTTTATTATGTAGATTTTATGTCTAATAATACCCATTAATGAAGTTGGCGCTGATATTCACCATAAAGAGAAATCTATAAACTGTCACTATTCAATAGGAGATCTGCCAATAATCGAAGCTGTGCATCAATCATTTTCTGGTATTATTTATATAACAAGCTCAATATCTCAAAGGAACCTGCCAGCAGTGCAGAAATTATATTACATAAATATTCAACAACATATGTCTACCACTTTTGCACAACAGACAGTTAAACGAATATAGACCAGCCAAATCTGATAGGAAGTGCATTTTTACCACCATTAGGTAAGTGTTCAGGTTATGTTATAGGACTCGGAGTCGAGGTAAACTGACTTTTTTTTAGTTCTTCTTGTTTGTATCTCTTTTATACCTTTAAGAAAAAAACTATTGAAAATTAAAAGTGGTGGTACAGTTAAATGCTAAAGAAATGTGCATTTTTATATATTCACTGGATTGCAATGAACATTTTTTTCACCTTACTCCATCATATGAACCAAATATTTTTTGTTCAGAGTTATTCCCGAAAATGCACTTTACCTTAGACATCCAGGTAAAGTTTATATTTCAATAAAATAAAAAAAAAAAAACAATGTAGAAATAAATTTAATAATACATCAGTGCAAAGATAATTATCTCTCTCAGAATTTGCAATTTCAATATAGTTTCCATACAAGAAGTTCAAGTATTGCTGGTCATAATTACTATAAAATAATATAAAAATAAAAGTAACAATGCAAAAGGATTTTACTGAATGCTCAACACAATTAAGCATTTTCTTTCACATGTTTTGCATATTATAGAGATGCAGCTGTGCATATCTTAAATATATTTGCAAATGTATACAAATTGTGAGGTGAATGCTTGGAAATGTTTCAACAGTGTTGCCAAAACACTTTAATTTTATTTTATAGAAATGAAAAAAATCATCACAATCAGAATACTGGTATACAGTACATGGAGAAAGCTTTGAAGTTGAAATGTTCCACTGCAAACACCTGTAAATATAGGCAAAACTGTTTTCTATATGATCATCACATGAAATCTGAAATTTAAAAATGATTCAAGAGACAAAAATAAAAAAAGCTCTAGAAAGGATGTTTTAGGTTAATAATAGTTTTTATGTCTTTCTACATATTATATGTTATTTTCACTGGATACATTTTTCTTGATCATTTGCAGATTTGTTGTTTTTTTAATCAGTCTTTTAGGACTAGAAGCCCAGGTGTAGCTGCACACTTTGAATGTGTTAATAGATCTGATTATACAATATATTTTAAGGAACTTATTCATTTCTAGCATACTGCATTTAGAAAACCATTTTGTCAGTTGCACAAGATTTGTTGGGGATGTTCCATGATGCTTTTTTGTGAAGTCGACACATCTGGCCAGATTTATTACAGCTGTCCAAGGAGTAGGTAGGCTATTAAGGGAGAACCTGGGTGAACCAGCAAATCTGAAATGAATCTGATCAAAGATTTAAAACATTTGCCAGCTAATAGCAAATCTTTTTTTTAATCCATTCCAGTTTTTCTGGATCACCCAGGTTCTTCCATTATAGTCTATCTTCCACAGTTTTGAAGAACTATAATAAATCAGACCCATATTCTCAACTCAGCAAATATGAGCTGCTTCTGTTGGTGTACAAGCTTGGACTGCTAAACCATCAAGTTGTGTAGCTTTATACTATCTATAAAATCATACCTGCTGAATAAAGCAATTTCAATGGCAAGATTTCTCCAATATTCCTAATGTGTAGGCCACTCTGTACGCTCTATAGAATGTATTTTAATCTTTTGATAGATCTTGGCAAAATGTATGTCCTCATAATTTGGCAACTCATAATGGGCCTGATTTATTAAAGGTCTCCATGGCTGGAGAATATACACTTTCATCAGTGAACCTGGGTGATCCAGAAAACTTGGAATGAATCTGGTGCATGATTGAAAGCATTTGCTAACTAAATCTAAACTAAATCATCATTCCAGGTTTGCTGGATCACCCAGGTTCACTGAAGAAACTTTATATTATCCAGCATTGGAGAGCTTTATTAAGTCAGGCTCACTGTGTTATCAGATTAAAACCAGGGAACCATATTTCATATTTTTGGTAGGTACTCCTTGACTAGCAAATAAAAACACCTCCAATCCCTATTCTTTATGTATGTATGAATGTATCAGCACATTTGTAAATCCCTAGCACTTCTTCACACTACCAGTCTAGAGGTTTTTTCTAAGGTGCAGGTTCCGAAGGTGAAGATGCAAACTAAAAGAAAAAAATAATAATAATAATAATAATAAAAATAATATAAAATAGAGTTTCTTATCCAGAAGCTAAAGGGTATCTACCAAAGGCAATAAAAACATTTACAATTACAGGTACATATAAAACTCTTCTGTTCTAATAAATAAAGTATGTATAGCAATTATATTATATTGAAACAATAAAAATGGATTTAAACAACATAATTATCAAGTATTATTTAATGAAATTTACAGAAAATTATTTAAAATGCTTTTAAGTCATTCAACTTATATGGGTCTATTTATAAAGCAGGCTATATGAAATTCAACAATATTCGTTGGTGATAAATTATTAATTATTGTAATGTAAAAAAAACATCTACATGGAAGTTTCAGATGTTTGATGAAATGCCAAATTTCTGCTATATACACAACAGACTTTACTCAACATATCTTAAATACATTTAAAGTCAGTGTTTTTGGAACTTTCTAACATGGGGGAACCCTTAAAATAACTTTCAGGTCTCCAGGGAACCCAGTTTTATTCACAACTCACTTTACATTACATTGCTGGCCATTAGGAAGAATGTCACCTTTACATATAGCCAAAAAGACCTGAGAGGCACAAACTGCTCATTGCTTGAGGAACCCCTAACAAACTCTGGAGGAACCATGTTTAAATTGGAACTAACCCCAACAATTTAAATGTTTCCTAAAACAATTTAATCCAACTATCACAGTTGCCATGGTACTTATATTACCGTTGAACCAAAGTTTCAAGGCCTTAAATGTCTGGTGTGATAGCTGGTTATGTGCGCAGCACCATGGTAATTGGACAAAGCCAGTTAAATTCTGCTAAAGCTGTGTTGTCGTTTCAGATAACCCACGGTGCACGCACAATCCTTTGTCATCCAATAAAAAGGGTAATTGTTGTGTATATTATTATTATCCACTCTAATGAATATTTAAATAAAAAAATACTTTTTGTTCTAATGTCATGAGATAACTGGCCCATTTTTTGAAATACATTTGATATAGACAGATGGGGATTCTAGCACTAGTAACTTTTGGAAATGGGCTGCCTTCAAAAACAAAAAAAGGCTGCAGTCTAGACTAAAGCACACATTCTCCACTCACCCTTACATGACAATGCTGGGACAACCATCAACCACCAGCACATCACATGGGTGGAAAGTGAAAGTCACATGTTCCATAATACCTATACATTCTTTGGGCCTGATTTATTAAAGCTCTCCAAGGCTGGAGTGGATACACTTTCATCAGTGAAGCTGGGCAATCCAGCAAACCTGAAATGGATCTGGTACAGGATTTAAAACATTTGCTAACAATTTAGAATTTTAGAAAACTTAAGAAATCCATTCCAGGTTTGCTCGATCACCTAGCTTCACTGATGAAAGTGTATCCTCTCCAGCCTTGGTGAGCTTTAATAAATCAAGCCCTATGTTTCCAGTGGTTGACTGTAATGGTAGTACAGAAAAAGAATAGTGAGAAAACTCTGCAGCGGAGAGACATTTACAGCAAACCTGGAATGGTCATTTACTATTTGTTAGCAAATGTTTTAAATCCTTGTCCAGATCCATCTCCCAGGATCACTGATAAAAGTGTATCCTCCCCAGTCTAGGATAGTTTTAATAAATCAGCTCCAATGTATCTCCCATAAGTCTTCCTAATGCCTTCTCAAATATCATTTATCCTTAAATTCTAAAGTTGTACTCTGTATGTAGAGTCCCATGGGCCATCTGTCTATAGAAGTATTACCACTGCACTTTTTCTTACAGTATAATGATAGAGATTGTTGAAAACTAAGATTCTGTTGTCAGAACAAACTGATTTACACGCTAAGCTTATATGATAAACCACCCTAATTTCTATAGTTTACTGATAATGTTATTTGAGACATCAACCCTCCGATAAACTTAACTTTGGTGTAAAAACTGCTTTTTTGCACTATGAGGATAATTAAATGTGTGGCCCCAGTAAAAAAAACTGACATGTGAAATGCAAGGAATGTGTGCATCAGCACAAATCAGGTATGTGAATGGTAAATAATTCACCAGTATTTTTTGGATCTGCTCCTAATATTCAGTCCTTTTCAAGATCAAAGATTTTAAACACAGCAGTACTACCCTGCTGGTGGAACTACAGTAGATGGCAGCATTTTCATGATAAATGTATTAGTGAATGTTATACAGTGCCAGAATTGAAATATTAATAAAACTGAATTTAAGATTGCATTTACTCCAGCTAGCGATATTGTTATCCTATCCAGCATATGCTGTTATCCAAGCTGACAGCAACATTTATTGTGTTAGCGAAGGAAAAAAATCTACACATTAAGGTGAATGAAGAGGTGTTTGAAGCTAAAGTCACTACTTTCATTTGAATTAGCTTTCTTCTTTATTTTAATAATATAAAGTTGTTTAGAATGCAGCCAGACACAAAAGCTGAGAATGTCATTTTGATACGCTACATAAAAGTAAAAGAATATTCTAGAATATTATGTTCTATTTGAATGTAGTTTTATTCTTTGTAGAGCTTTCCACTTTGTAATCTACTATATTTTCCTCATTTTTATTTTGTACTTACAAATGGCATGAGGGAAAGACTCTTTGTATTTTACACACAAAGACATTGAACCAATTTGTATTAATCCAATAGAAGTGGGTAGATACAGTATGTTAAGCTTTTGTTGGCCTATAAACAATGAAAGATCTGAGTATTCAAGCAAACACTCAACTAAAATCTGCATGCAATGAGCATTGTACTAAATGCATTTATATTCAGTAGATGACCTTATTTTAGAAACAGCAGTACTTGGCAACTACTCAGTCCTCAAATGTCTAAAACAAAACTTAGGGGTCTGCTTGAAATCCATATTTTGGCCAAGATTTTTCAAAGCAAATGAACAAGCAAAGAGATTACCTGCCTGCATTGTAGTACTAAATAAACACACAGAAGAATGCAAACACAAAACCTAAACTTCTAAAATCCCCAAACCTAACCCAATCTAAACTGATCATATGTGGGGCTGTTTAATGCATACTGTGCAGTTCTATTTTGCCATGATTGTTGAACATCTCATTTAGCTATTTTCTACCAAAGAACCATGGTACTCCAAGGTTCCCCCAGATCAGTGTTTATTATTATTAATATTATTATTACACAGTATTTATATAGCGCTAACATATTACGCAGCGCTGTAAGTATAGAAAACAAAAAAGGCAAGAGGTTGCCCAATACGTCCAGTATCCACATATTATTTGTTAGCAGTTCGCATACATGTGATAGTGTTACCCGACTCGTTTTGCCTGATGTAGGCTTCCTCAGGGGTAATCTCACGATAGTCCAGGATATGGTTTCTCACTGTTTCTCAAAGTTCTTCCAGAGGTTGGTAGGGATTCCATGAGCAATGAGCAAGTCAATGAGCAATGAGCAAGCCTCTCAAGTCAGTTTACCAATGAACTTTTTGGCTATCTGTTAATGTGACATTTTTCCCAATGGCCAGCAATATAAGAGACATTCTTCCTACTGACCCTAACACTAATGTACTGGGTGCTGTGAATATAGTAAATATAGCAGGAGCTACCTGAAGACCTGAAAGTTATTTCAAGGGTTCCCCCCATGTTATAAAGGTCAAGAAACACCATTCCAGAGGTTCCTTGGTGCTCCTTTGGGTTCCTTGACCTTATATTTGATGATGCCAGAATAGTTTTGGGCCAAATGAATGACAATAATCATCTTTTAGATTGTCTGTCAGGGCAGAGTTCTAGCCACAACTGTAAGGGTGCATTCTTTCCACCAGCCAACTATTAAATATGTTTTCAAGGGTAAAGGGTTGATAAAAGTTTCTTTTTCAATAAAGAGGAATAAGCCATGTGTCAAAATTTTACCTGACAAAGTAAGAAATAAAATGTATGATTGACGGCAACACAATAAATGTGCATGCATTAAGCTTAGCACCATGTCTAAAAATATCTATTCAGTGCTGGTAAAGGAAAATAGACTTCTGATTGGGCATTTATCATTGGAATCCCTATTTCAAACACCAGGTGGATGTCTACTTAGGAGCTCCTACCTGTTGAAGAATCCTCAGCATGTTCCCTTTTTCTCCTAATCCCCTCCCCCAACAATCTAAAAGGCAGAATGATGAACATGTGTTTGCTATTTTTTCAGGAATAAAATAATTAAATCAAATGGTCAATCTAAATACTAATTACTAGAATAATTTTTGTGTATTTTCTGGGTCTAAGTAATAAAATATTAATAATAAAAAAAGAACATGGAGATATTAGTCCTGAATTTGTGTAGTAAGTAAAGATTCAAACGCACCTTCAGTTCTAAATATTATAACTCCTTTATTAAGGAGTGTTCAGACTATGAACATAAAACACATACACATTCATAACAAGCGAAAAAGACATTTTGTTACACTTAACTCCCTAGCTGCTTGTACTGTAAACTGATTATTTTTCAAAGATCCTCAAAGATTATAACAAAGACTCTAGAGTTAGGTTTTAGTTTGTTTCTAACAACCTAGAAACACCTGATTTGTATTTACATGAGAGGCCTAGCTGAATGTTCAAGATCTGCTCTCTCAAAAAAAGTGGAGATTTCAGCCTCTCTCTTGTAAACTTTGAAAATATATTTCTTTAAAATACCTATATTTAAAACTACTTGTTTAAAGTGCTTGTATTGTTTGTTCAGAATAACATAATACTTTAATGTGTATAGTCTGGGATTAGGTCCACGTTAATTATAATTATTTTCATAAATAATTTACAAACAACAGTTTAGTCCTCTCCAAGTCTGATGCTTTAGAATAGCATTAGACTTTCTGTAATTATCACACATTAAATATTAATTAGGTTCAACTCACCAAGCAAAAAGATTGCTTCTGTCCCATCATTTTGCCCTGTATATGGCTCTGAAATATTGTATGAACTGTCCTAAGATATGTATTCATAGTACATATGGATGCCTATCTTTATTAACGGACATAGTAAAAAAATGGAAAATAAACTTTGTTTAAATTTAGAAACAATATAAAAATTCCATTCAACATAAAAACCACTCATTTTGGATAATACCCTATGTCAAAAGTAACCCCCCCACACCATTACCTTTGGCTACAAATTGGGATAACATAACAAACAGGACAATGCTATGTTTACATGTGAATCCTAAAGGGTGACAGAGCAGTTATGAGAAATATGTACCATTATAGTATCAGGACAACACCTGCTCAAAAAATTAAAGATATCGAATTGGAAAAATGTCACCCCTGTGGGATATGGGGTTTAGGATTTCCCTTGTACCTCATGTGGAAAGTACCATACTATGCTAAAAATACAATATAAAATCAAAAACTGTTTATTTCTCAAAAATATATAAAACAACAAACATTATTTAGTGTAACGTCCATGTAACTTTCAAAAAGTATTAAAATACAACTTGGATGGTTATGAGGCCATTGAGTGATAATCCAAAATCATAAAACCATATTTTTCAGAAAAGTTTGGTGATAGGACCATAGGCATGTTGGTATCCAGAAATAATGGTTGGTTTTTACAGACAGATGACTCCGAGATACGCACAGGGCTTCCCTGCTTTTCATGTGCAGAACAGAGGCTTGACGTGCAGAAGTTTTTTGCTAACTCTTTAATGACCAAGACAAACTCTGCAGTTGTTTCTTTTTGCATATCAAAGCACAGCTTGCTCCCGAAATTGAATGTCTAGGCTTCATAAAGTTTTTTTTGCTTTGTTTGTGATTAACTCACAGTGAGGATTTTATACAGTAACTGACACCACACTGCCCTATAATATGTTGAGACAAACTAATGTCATAATTGCATTTATTAAAATAATGTACCTGTTCTGACTTACATACGAATTCTACTTAAGAACAAACCTACAGTCCCTATCTTTTATGTAACCCGGGGACTACTTGTATATTTATCTGCTTCTTCAGACTTACAGACCAATCTTAGTGAGAAAAAACACACTAAAAAAAGTCATATACATGTATATATTTATATCTTAATAATACATATTTGAAAGGATAGTCATCAATATCCAAATGTAACATACACAGCTTACAGATACTAAAAATGTAAAGTGCTAAGAATTCAGTGGTGTCCATCAGTTACCATACCCAAAACATGAGAAAAAAGGGAGAAGAAAGGGGAGATCCTTGAGTATTCCAAATTAATAGGGAGGTAGAATGAACACATGAGTGGAATTGTATTTGCTAGCAAATGTTTTGAATCCTGGACCAGATTCATTCCACGTTTGCTTGATCACCCAACTTTACTGATGAAAGTGTATCCTCTCCAGATCTACGGACACTGTGGGTGCAGAAGGTGTGCCCTCTTGCAAGAAACTTCACTCCTGGACATGTACACATAGCGATAACAGAGAAAAGGAATATACTAGAAAAAAGAAAACATACATAGAAAATACTAAAA
This sequence comes from Pyxicephalus adspersus, assembly GCF_032062135.1. Taxonomy (NCBI): domain Eukaryota; kingdom Metazoa; phylum Chordata; class Amphibia; order Anura; family Pyxicephalidae; genus Pyxicephalus; species Pyxicephalus adspersus. Next base: position 116,187,523 of record NC_092861.1, on the reverse strand, counting down.
ACCCGAACCTGGTATAAATGCTAAACATTGCAGCTATCTTCACAGTTTTAAAACCTGAGAAGTTTAAGCATGAATTCCCAGTCTGTCAAAATCAGCAATCCATTGGATATGATAAGCACACAAGGTTGATGACTACTTCAAAAATGTGCTAGCCTTATGCCTATTCATTTGTCTGCTTTAATCAAAGCATGATTAACAAATATATGGAGGACAGAAAGAACTAGATGAAGATGATCCCTTCGCAGATTGCATGACTTTGATTGCATCAGCCTGTACATAATGTAATGAACATAGGAAGATTAATTTACCTTAGGCAATAATTATAAAGAATAACATTTAACAGTTTACCAAACATGCATTCTTGTGCTACCCCTGTTCTTCCAATAACATTTTAAATCAACTAACATTGCAAATTCGTTAATATAAGATAAGTTGATGAAATGTTGTGATTTTTTGCTAGTATAGAACTGGCATTATGTTATATTTTAGCTGTTTTACTGTTTTTATATTTTGAAGTGTTACAGTTTTTCCCCAGATTTGAGAAAAGCACTGAACGTGGATCAGCGTGTGTAGCGTACTGGCATTCATTAATGTGTTGTAGGTTTGTCTCCTAATTTTTTAATTGTTTATTAATTATGTGTCAATATTTCACCCAGCAGCCCATGCTGTACTTTGGTTTTCCTGCCTATTTTCCACATACGGGTAGTCCCCAGGTTAGGGACATCCAACTTATGTACGACTCCTAGATACGAACGGGGCTTCCCTGCTCTCTAGTGTGAAGGATGGATGCTTGGAGGGGGAAGGGGGCGGTTTGCATGACTTGTAGAAGAAATCTTTTGATAAACGCAGCTGAGCAACTCTTTAATGACCAAGACAAATGCAGTTGTTTCTTTTTGCATATCAAAGCACAGCTTGCTCCAAAAGTTAATGAATGTCTAGGCTCCATAAAGTTTTTTTGAGAGAAACCTCTGTCCTAATTGCATTTATTAAAATAATGTACCTGTTCCGACTTACATACAAATTCAACTTAAGAACAAACCTACAGTCCCTATCTTGCATGTAACCTGGGGACTACCTGTTTATAGAGGACAGTTTCTGGTAAGCCAATTTACATAAGAGTTTGTTTTTGTAGGTGTGGTGGGAACTGGAATGCCCTGTAGAAACCCAAGCAAACATGGACAGAGGCAAGGGTTCTCGCCACTACGTTATCTATGCCACTCCATGGCTGCTATTTTCTTTGTTGTACTGTCTATCCTAGAGGAATTTGCATTGTTTGTTACGTCTATGTCTTGACCAAAGTTGTTTGAAAATCGTGATGGGCTAAAAATTTCATGATAACAGTTCTGTAACATTGTTGTGTTGGGGTGACATCTGCCAGACTGTATGCCTTGTTCAGACTGGCCAGGTTGGAGTGAGGTTACTGCTTCCTCATGCCAGTGAACCACTGACTTGAAACGTCTCCCTATGGTAGCCCCGTGTCAAATATGCAGGTGCTGGTTCTTTAGAACCAGAACTGCAGTGTGATACAGCATACCTGGAATGATTCCAGATCAGGATAAAAAAACAACTATTTACTTCAGAAATCTATCTTCTCCAGTCAGCCCCTTTATGTTCAGACATCCTTAGACCTTACTACATTAGCAGTGCTGCAAATAGGCTTCACTGATACTTCCAATCTGACTCTTCTAAAAATTCATCATACTTGATAATCGTGTTGAAGCAGCTTTGGACAGATTCTACAGAACTCCCCATTGTTTGAGATCTCAGCATATTTTCAGTTCTGCTTTAGCCCTTATACAATCACTGGCAACATAATTTGCTTTGGAAATCATTTGATAAGGCTAGCTGTCATTACAGGAGACAGTCACAGTCTATAATTACAAATTAATAAAAAGCAACAATAACATAATCATATATGAGTAATATGTTGAAAATGAGTTCCTTCTTTGATAAAGTGTTAAGTTATGCAGTCAATCTGTGCGGAGGCAGCTGGTAGTTTTCACTATTTCACTATATTATCTTTTTTGTTGTTGACTTAAGTGTCAAATCTAAAGCACATCTGAAGCTAAAACATTTTTTTATGTTTTAGATAAATGAGCAAGGGTTGCAATTTCAGCCAGGTTTTTCCTCTATGTGGGGCTCCAATACAGATTTATTTCTCGCTCCCCATACACATCTTTTCCGTCAGTCAAAATCAGTGTCCTCCACTTTTTTCTGCTTCTCTTCTTTTCGTATCATTTTAGTGGTTTCAGTAATTGCATTTATACTAGTACTAGCATATTTCTGTTTTTGGTTGGAGTCATTTCACTGACATGCTATAAACGTTTTGTACGTTTTAACCTAATTTCTCCTATGATTGTTATTCCACAGTTGAAACAATACCTCTCAGATTCTGTTGATTGTATCATCAGTTTATTATCCTTATGTACCAGAAATCTTGTACCCTTTTTCTTTTGTTCATTGTTTATCTTTGTTCCTTTTATGTAAAAATCCTTAACAGAATTTAAACAAAATCAGTGCTCAATGTAATGTCAATCTTTGGCTCTGCCTATTTTTGGGCTTAATCACAATATCAAGTGGTGGCTCAAGTCAAACACATTGCATTCTGACCCATGGGCAGGCTCCTACCAGTTAAAGCAGTTACCACTTTTTTTTTTTGGAAAACAAATCAGTATAGGTACATAAGGGTTAGACAGTAAGTAGTGGGTGGTAAGCGAAGTTCTGTATTTTAGCAAAGAGGGCTGACAACACCAGATGTGATTTCAGTCCAGTAAAGACCGGTGTTGGCAGCCCAAAGAGAAAAACATAATCACAATGGATTTCTGGCAAATATTCAAGTGTTCTTCTGTTCCACAACTTTTTTTTTTATTTTGCCACATATTTTTTACCCGATATACACTTTGATGATGAGCATTTTGGAAGTATAAAGGGATTCAAGCTATTAAAAGCAAACATCTAACCTGTATGTGACTCATGTAAGACATTGGCACAACTACATAGTTAGATATAAAGAAAATTATGTGGCATAAACATTTCAAAAATTCCATTAGCAGACTGAAGAAAAGGTTATCAGTCATGAAAGGTGCAGGGGTGGAACATCTTAACACTGTTGAATATTTGCAAACTAACACATGCTGTTCAATAGGCAGAATTTAACCCACTTCAGTTGTTGGTTACATCAAAAGAAAATTCACATATTTATTTAAGAGCTTGAAACTTAAATTATAAAAATTATTAACATTTAATTATGGAGTTGTCTGTAAACCTGGCAAACATTATGGAGTCATTTTAATATATTTTTACCCAAGATGCACCCAACTTTAACTCATAATTTACACATTACTTACTATTAATCAAAGAAAGTGCATGAATTTTTACTATGATTCATATTTCTTCTAATTGAATCTAATCTGGAAAATGTCTGAATTTTGGGTAAACGTTGGGTATGTCTAAAAAGTCTTTATAAACAGACCCCTAGTAAGCCAAATCATTTGTAGCAGGCTTTCACTTTGTTAAAAGCTTTTAAAAGTAAAGATACTTACTGTGTAGTCACCTCTTGATTTAAACACATTATATATGCATAGTGAACAGTGTCTTGCCTATCTTTAGCACATTTTATACTTCATAATTTAGACTTTATAAAACCTGCTACAGGCACTTAAAACATCAATGAAGAAAAACACAAAGAAATGATGTATTTAGAAATACTGTAGGCTGGCATAAGTTAACAATAAAAGTTTCACAAACAGAATATTGGATCATGAGTGAAACAAAAGTCCAGGTGATTGCAACATTGAATGTTAATGTGAAGGAAGAGGGATTCTGAATCATATTACAAAATAATGAAACTGATTCTGTTTTCAAAGTTTTAAAAGTTATCCCAAAGAAATGGTGAAAAAAAGCTAGAGTGCAAAAGCTAACTGAATACAGAAAGAACATTTAAGTCTGAAGTACAAAAGTTCATTTTAAAAGCAGGACTCGAGTTACTTATTATAGCCAGTACTAATATAAGGATATGTTCACTATAATACCAGCATATGAACTAAAAGAGATATAACTAATATAATTTCTAAGTATTTTGTTTATGTCCACATACTTTTTGCATACGCATGTTTTATGATTTACTAATTAATTCCATTTTTTAAACCATACAGGCAAAATCTTTACAATCTATATCTCATTTCAGTCATGTTTTTTTTACAAGTATTTTAGGCATACTGTACATGGTAGTGGTTTAGTTACATAGATATTCAGTTATTTTCTCAGTATTCTCCCTTTGCATTTTATGCAGACCCCAGAAGAATTTTAAAGAATATTTTACCACAGTTAAATAAATTGATAGGTCTACCAGTAGGATTGGCTGTTGGGGAAAGCTTTGTGAAATTATACTAATTTTTAGGTCAACTGAAATTTTATATATTTTATTTTAACTATACAACAATACAACTTTTATGCAATTTACTTTTCAAATTCTGCCTCATCAATTACCTTAGCAAACGCAAACTTTTGCTGTATTGTGCTATTATATGTGAATTATAAATCAGGAACTGTTTCAAATGATAATCTGTTTTCAATAAATTACCAAATAAAATAAATAAATTTAATAATAAATTTTAATTTGGTGGTTCATAATTTATGCCAGTAAAATGCCAATGTCTATGTATTAATGTTTTATTTTACCTAAATACAATATTTGTAGCTTACACATACACATATTAAAAGTAATATGAGGTGTTTTTATAACAACGGTGTCAGAAAGCATTATGGTGGTTCTATGGAGACAACACAGCAAAAGCCTCTAAGGTTTTTTTTTGGTATTTTAACCTCATTTGTTTATTACTTGTAACTGGTAACATATTTATTTGAAGAAAAACCAACTGACAAAGCCTATTTTTTGTTTGGCTAGAGTTGGAAAAGCACAGAACCTCTTGCTAGCTTTGGCCCTGTTGGGGAGACCTCCAACAAATTCCATAGGTCAACTTTTAGAGACTTTCTGCTTATTTGTATTTTACCCCATTAACACAGAGGTCAAAAAGGGCAATTGGAACTTACTGAAAGTTGTAACCTTCCCCCACTGTAAAAATACTCTTTGGAGCTTCACTTTACCACATAACCTTCTCTTGACTACAAAAGATTGTGGAGTTTTGATTTTGAAGAAATAATAATGAGAATAAATCTAGTGTCATAGATAGGACATTTTGTAGCCAATGCAAGTCATGGATTTCTCCTAAGTGAAGGGGTGCTCAGTGTTTAACAGAAACAAAGAAGTGGATTTATTTTGTAATGCACCCAGAACATACCCATTGAATTGTCCTTACCGGTGGAAATGAACCAGCCACATGCCAGGCATGGGTTAGCAGTGATGGTAGAAAACCCCACATGTCAAGTACAAGTCAAGGGAAAACAAAGACAAGAAACAGTACCCTACTACGACCTACAGCCAATGTTCTTATGTACAGTATATATATATATCTATATATATATATATATATTACCTACACTGCAATGATTAGTTTTAACCAGGGTAAATTTGACTTTACATCATGTAAACCCTACCAATACATTTTTCAACAATAAAAAGGTGACCATATAAATATATATAGTATGTGGTCATCTATATATCCATAAATCACCACCATGCCTTTATTTTTACAGACACAGTTGCAATTCAGAGTAGGTGCCTTGGATATTCTTGTAGAGTAGTGCATACACATCACACAGAGCAGCTGATACTCACTGAACTAGGAAATAAAAACAGGTTGGTGTCACATTGAGGTATTGGTGTTTTGTGTGTATTTTACATTAGGGTAATGTGTCTCAGAAGTATATAGTGTGTGGGTGTGAATGTGATTTTTTTTCAAGGTTTGGAAATCAAACTTTTGGGGAGTCAATTTACACTTGATGTCGATTTTTTTTCAAGTTTATGCTGTATGAGCTGTATACCTACATTGTTTATTTTGTCATTTAAATTCATATTTATTATTCATCTGAAAGCATTATATACAATTAACATATAGCACTTGTATATCCTGATTTCTAAACTGCTCTGTTCTAAATAGCAGAGAGCATTTGAGGAGACAACATTACAAGTTAAAATCTGTTTTTATTTCCAAGTAGAACATTACCTGTTGAAGTTCAACTTTCATGTGGAATAAATGAGGAGAGAAATAACACAATAATTTTAGTGGATACACTAAAAGGAAATAAAGGTGGAGAATGGAATAAGCTGTTAGATTCAATAATGTCAGCAAGCAATAAAAAGACAGAGAAATAACAATGTTCTGTAAATATTCAGTTCAGCTACAAATGTCAAAATTACCCACACCATTTTAAAAATTGCAGACTTTTTGCAATTTTGCTCTTTTCACGGCTTGAATGTAGTATCAAGCCCAGCAGTGCAGCTAATACATTTAATGGCAAAATCATGAGAATACAATTGAACTACCTACAGCCCGAAACCACATTTCAGTAATTTGCTAATAATAATAATACCAGCATGGCTTCTATTATGCAGTCGTATTTAATTTCCATTTCAGCATACATACATAAAACCAGCAAGGTTATTCAAAAAATAAGTCTGCCTTGTGAAATTTAGCACTCAACTACAAAAACCCAGTCAAAAGTAAAGATATAAAACGACTGCACATCACGTAGACTTTACTGATGCTATATACATGCTCAATTAACTTTTATTCTTACTTTTAGCAGCTACTTCAACTAAAGAGCATTTATTTGATTTTTTCATATAAATTATATATTTGCAAGGCTAACTACTGCAGTATCAACGTTGCTGTGGCTTATTGTTTGCATGGTGGGTGTATTCTTCCTCCTGAGTTTCCTTATGAATACTAACAAGTCATTTTAAGCTGAGCTCCAAGCATATATAAAAGGAACAAATTAATGCAGCTCTGTAATCACAAATACATCATTATTTTTTAAATGCAAGAAGTGTACATATTGGGTTTAACTTGTACATTAGCCTCTTGTAGTGTATGGTACAGCAGAGATCAGAGAACAAAAGCCCAAGGCACTAATAGGGTGTGTTGCAGTGCAAGGAATATGCTCATAAAAGGAAAGAGCACAAATAGTTTCTCCGACAGAGTGGATGGGAAGAGGAACCATATTGTGAAAGTAAAAATGCAGCAGTGAGTTGTATAAATCTCAGGATTGGATAAACAAAAAAGCAAATACTTTGGCAGGCAAAACATCTTTGAAATATATATTTTTTTGTGAATTTAGCCAGTATAATAGTTTTAAATGGGAGTTTAAGAAGTAATGAAGCAGCAATAAAGTTCACAAAAATTTACCTTAAATGCTCCATTTATGACCTGCTTTGCAGAAAACACACAAGTCTATTAGCCCTGTATAATAAATTAAAACACTGACAATTGGATATAATTTAGATCAGTGGTCGACAACTTTTTGGACATCAGGGACCACTAATTTCATAGACTGCGGACCACGCATGCGCGGGGAGCTGTGTGTCACTCAAAGGGGAAGAAACGTCCCCCAGAGTGACTTCATGAAGCCACAACCTGTCCACAGCCGAGACCCTGTGATCCACACGGGAGACATGGTCCGCAGCTCTGGCCGGTGCCCCAACCAGTGGCCCACGAGAAAATTTTTTGTGACTGTATTTCTTTCAGCCATATTTGTATAACAGGACTGGGTTGTTAATCCGATACCCAACCCCTATTCCAGAGGTCCAAGATACCTCTTTTTGGGGTCACCACAACAGATATTACAGTCATGAGTGGCCTCATTGATAACTACTCTACTGTTGTTAAATCTATTGGAATCACATGACTATGCAAGCACCACTACTAGGTTAAGGTGTAGATATCTTCAGGAAAAGGATAGACAGAGAAAAAAAGAGATAAATAAATGTAGAAGATGGATGTAGAGAACCTTTTGAATGCCATGCCATCTGCAATCAGGGACTCTCCTACTAATTTATTTTGATTTTATATTTGAATATACCTGTCTTCATGGGAAGGGATAACCCACATATTAAAATGTATTTAAAAAAATGTCATGCTAGACTATAATTAGGCTACAAAATGCAATAGCATTTACGGTTGTATTATTTTAATAAACCTAAAATGTATACAGTTATCCTCTAACATCTTCAGATTAGGGTTGTTTTTCAAATAGAGTTAAAGGTTTTAAAAAATTTACTAATTGACAACATTACACATATTTATTTAGCCTCTTACACAGATAACAATCCTCTATTTAAGAAAGTTGAAACTCATATTTCTTTTTTACTGATTTATAGGTAACTCATCAAGTTCATTTTAATGTCTTAGATAAAAATATTACATATGATTCTATATGATATCTATATGTATTTAGAATTTATTTTATATCTATATTTATGAAATGCATCTCTATATTTTACAATCCAGAATAAAATTGATTTCCAAGGGTAAACACTGCTATAATTTCATAATGAAAATGGTCATTAGACAATTTATTGTGTACAACAAACCTTATATACAAGATAGTATTATTACTGATAATAAAACTTAAGAGTTTGCAATCTAACTGGTCAGTATTTTTTTAAAGAAGAAATGTTTATATAACACATTAATATTATATGCACTCTCATGACCTGGGCAGTGACATACTTTTCCCATAGAATCACATTGCGGTGTATCTAAGATGGAAAGGCTCTGTTAACCGAGGCCAGAATTGCAAACAAATTCCCCTTTCTCTATAACTTAGGGGGGATGTTTTGTAGACCAGAGGTAGCTAAGTGTAAACAATGATAACAAAAAACAGTACATCTACCAATGTCATAAAAAGTAATTTTTTTTTAATGTATTTATGTATTACAGATAGACTGCATCGAGGAGAACAGAAATGTTTTTTCATCATCATCATCATCATCATCATTATCAAGCTAATACCCTACTGCCATATACCAAACAACAAATTGTAACCACCTTCAAGTAGACAACATGGTACAGATTATTGTCTAATGAGTCTTCAGTTTTGGTATAATACAACTTTGGACAATGGACATGATTTAATAATGGTCCCAAAGACTGGAGAAGATAGACATCATGGGTGAACCTGGGTGAGACAACAAACCTGGAATGGATTTCCTAAAAGTCATTGGCTATTTGTTGGCAAATATTTTCAGTCCTGGACCAAATCCATTCCAGGTTTGCTGGATCACCCAGGTTTACCCATCAAAGTCTATCTTAAAGTCAGTTTTAGAGAGCCCTAATAAATCATTTCCAATTTCTTTTCCTGTAACACCCCTTATTCTAACGATTGAAAATTGCTTTTTTGTTACTCGTTGCTGAGTGATTATTTGAAACAAATATGGGTTAGTTTCAATTAAAAAAACAACGTCAAACTCAAAACTAATAATGTCAAGGGGGGAGAAATTGTGGTAGTTTGTTCTAGACTCATGAGGAAAAGGGGTAAAACTGACTAAAAAAGAAAGAGCATCAAAGTTTGCACTTAGCCCTCCACAGGCCATATTTAAACAGGCAGGTCATAGGGTCAGAGGCATGCCACCTTCTAGAGTTTACTGGAAACATGTACAGGTAGGAGGAGGTTGTAGATGTGCTTGACCAAACATAGTGAATCAGAGCTGAGAACATGAGGAGGACAAAGTAGAGAAAGTTGCACAACAGTAAACAACATATTTGATAAAGGAGCTGGGTTTCCGAAACCAAAAGGCCCCATTGCAGTGGGCAATCCCTTTTGAATTGGACACTTGACACAGGTACCTTGCCTTGTCTGCCCAACATGATATACTGGGTAAAGCATCAATTACATTACATGTCACTACTGGATCAAAATACAAAAGTGTGTTTTTATTTTTAATGGTGTTATTTTGCATCCTACCTATATCCAAAGATGCCCATTTGCGACATACTATGCATTTGCTAGCTTCAACAGAGATTACTTAATGGACTATAAAAGTGGATCACATGCTCTGGGACTTGTGCACTTTACCCATGAAGAGTGGCTGGAGATTCAGAATGTGTGTGATATTTTCTTTAAAGAATAAAAAGAAAAAGCGTAAGTTATGATTAGGTAGTAATTAGTTATGTATCCATATATGGAGTCACAGGAGGAGGATGGTGTTGGTCCACAAGAAGAGAAGGGAGAGAAAATGCTACAATAGGGGCATCCCAATAATGGCAAACCTCAGACATTGTTTGTATTTGGGAGCTGTATGTTGTGTCTGTTATCAGGTGTTGGCTGGGTTCTTAGACCTGTACATTGTGCCTGCCATTGTCCACTGACTGAGCAGCTTGAGGAAGCTTAAATAGGGAATAGGGAATTTAATAGGGAAGTCTGCCCTATAAATTAAATATGATCAGCAAACATCAACATTAATCAATCTGAGCTGAATGACCAATGTTTGGGTAGAAACACAAAATGTGCCGATAAGGTAAAGATCCGTGTTTGAAAATATGGATAGGCATTAGCAGTCTGTAAAACTTAAATTCAACAAAATTATTTAACTAGAAAATTATTATTATATTTGGAATAAATGTTGTCATTTTTATTTATAACATATATTATATTAGTAATAACCTAAAACAAAAATGTTTATGCTTTAAGCAAAAAGTAGAACTAAAATGTTTTCATTTTACAGTTTTAACCTTGACGGTGTCTGCTTTTAGGATTTGAGATCTGTTGCTGGTAAACAACCACTTACAGTAATTCTGCAAAAGCAATAAAACCTCCAATGAACCATAATAAAGGTGGTAATCAAGACTGACACACTGATGACCTGGCAGATAAGATGTAGGCAATATACACTTTACTGATTTGCAGGATAATACGTCTGAAAACTCTCAGTGTGGCTCACCTATAGTCCCTGTTACCAGTATAAATCTTGACTATATTTTTTATCTTTTACCAACTATTCAACTAAATAGAATATTTTAAATATATTTATATAAACGTTTTTATTTTTTGGTACAGGGAGGAAATCAACAATTTTTTAACTGTATCCAGAGCCAAAGCTAAAGGAAAATCTTCCTAATCTGTGGTTAACTGTCTAAGAAGAGAATTCCCTTCACTTCGAGAGATTTCCTGTTGTAAGCTAAAGGGCATTTTTGCAATGCAACAATGCAAATAAAATAAATTAAACCCTTTGATTCTCTAATCAAAAACTAAACCCAAACTTTTGAATATTTTTAAATTTAGTACAAAACAGACTTCACAACATTTATTTTTCTCATATCTTTTAAAAATGCTTCTTCCTAAAATTACAATGTAAACTAATTTCAGAACCTGTATTAACCTCCCTAGCAGTACATTTCTTTCCGGTTTTATGTGTCTAAAAGCGGTACATTGTTTTTCATGAAAATTTATTTTACAGTTTAATATATTAGTATGATTATAATAAAGTTTGAAACTCAAATTCATGTAAAAATAATAAATTAAATAAAAAAAAATATATATATATATATATATTCATTTAAAAAATAAATAAATAATATACTCATACTATTATATTATACTGTAAAATAAATGTTCATGAAATACAATGTAATGCTTTTACACATATAAATCCAATGTATTGCATTCAATACAGTTATTTTGTATTGAATGCAATACAAATGGATTTTGAATTTCCCGCCCCTCCCCGCTGGCAACGTACACACGCACCAATGTCACCGGGAACTCCCCCAGTGACTCATCGTGTGCAGAAGACGCCAGAAGAAGAAAGAAGACGGAGACTGCAGCGATGGACGACGCAGGACGCCAACGGATCAGGTAAGCGCTGTACTTACTATTACTTCCCATAGGTTTACATACCCCGAGTGTGACTCGGGGTTACTGCTTTCAGCAACTTTTTGCTACCCCGAGTCACACTCGGGGTTACCGCTAGGGAGGTTAACATATGCTCTTAAGCACTAAATAAAGCAGTGTGGGTAATAGTAGCTAATTTTTTACAGCTTCAGATAAGGAAGTGGGTTAAAAATAGTGTTGGTCGAATATCTCACTATTCGATTCGACAGCTATTCGATTGAATAGGCCGATATTGTTCGGGTGATCGAACGTCGAATTCCAACACCATTAAAGTCAATGGGTACATATGATATAGGCCTCAAAGTAGATAGAGGCAGAGGGCCCTGGGGGGGTTCCTTCAGTCTAAAATTTAGCCGGATACACAGCTGCATTACAAGTGATATAGGCCTCAAAGCAGAAAAAGACAGAGGGCCCGAGGAAGGTCCCTTGTACAAAAATTAACCAGTTACACAGCTCCGTCACAAGTGATATAGGCCCCACAGTAGATAGAGGCAGAGGGTCCCGAGGGAGGTCCTCCGTACAAAAATTAGCCAGTTACACAGCTCCATTACAAGTGATATAGGCCTCAAAGAAGATTGAGGCAGAGGGCCCCGGGGGAGGTCCCTTGTACAAAAATTACCCAGTTATGTAGCTCCATTACAAGTGATATAGGCCTCAAAGTAGATAAAGACAGAGGGCCCGAGGCAGGTCCCTTGTACAAAAATTAACCAGTTACACAGCTCCGTCACAAGTGATATAGGCCTCACAGTAGATAGAGGCAGAGGGCCACATGGGGGATCAGCTTCATACAAAAATTAGCCAGTTACACAGCTCCATTACAAGTTATATAGGCCTCAAAGTAGATAGAGGCTGGGGGCCCCGAGGGAGGTCCTCCGTAAGCTCCATTGCAAGTTATAGGCCTCAGAGACAGAGTAGAGGGCCACGAGGGGAAGAAGGAGATGCATAAGGCTGTGAAAGTGCTCTTCCCATCAACGTGTCAGCAGGTCATACAGCAGTTGCCGACTAATCAGTGCACTCTGCAGAGGGGGTGTGAAGTCATTGCCCATCCAAGCCTTATTTATTTTATTAAAAGTGAGTCAGATGACAATTACTGCGAAGAGGCGAATGCGCTTGTCCCTCACTACGCCCCCAGCTTCACTGAACACTCTTTCAGATAACACACTTGCGGCTGGACAAGCAAGGATCTGAATAGCATGTTCTGCCAGCTCCGGCCACTGCTCAAGCTTGGATACCTAGTAGCCCAGTGAGTCCTGGCTTTGCATGTTGCAGATGCCCCATGTAGAGCTCAGGTATTCCTGCACCATGATTGAGTAGCGCTGCTGACTGTCATTGGCAACTGCTGCACGACTGGCAGCTTTCCTCCGCTTTTCAAGTAACGTGCATCAAGTAATGTAGCAATACAATAGTCGTCAGTGTTTGTTTGGCTGTCATGTGGCTCAAAGTTCCCACAGCTGAGGGAATTCTGGACCCTGACTCCTGTGGGTCGAACAGCGGCACAGGGTCGTCCTCCTCCTCTGCATGGTCTTGCCATCCACAAAACATGCTGCCTTGTGTTTGGGTGGATGGATCCCATGTACCCTCCATATCCTCCTTCTGCCCCTTCCTCCCCTTCTCCCATGCCTGCAATCTCCTCCCCATCTTCATCCTCTTCCACCTCCTCCTCTTCCTAGATTTGAGGTACACTATGCCTAGTAGGCAGGCATGTCTGAGATGATGTTGTAAACGTCATCTCTTCCTGCAGCGTCTGCTTTGTGTCGTGTCCGTGTTCCACCATCATCTGTTCCAGCAGGCATATGATGGGGATGGTGTCACTGACACAGGCCAGATTCCTGCTGATCATTCTGGTGGCCTCTTCCAAAGGTGCCAATACAGTGCCCAAGTCCTCAATTTGCAGCCACTCCGCAGGGTTGAAGTAAGGTAATGTAGGTAAGCTCTCAAACGAGCAGACTCGTAATCCACCACCGCTTTCTGTTGTTCAGAGAGGCGCTGCAGCATGTAAAAGGTGGAATTCCAACGAGTGGCCACATCACAAATTAATTGGTGCACTGGCAGATTGAGGTTTTGCTGTAAATCCACCAATCTGGCACTGGCTGTGTACGACCAGCAGAAATGCGCTGACAACTTTCTGGCCTACAGCAACAGTGGCTGGAGGCCTGGGTACTTTGCAAGGAAGCGTTGTACTATCAGGTTCATGACGTGGACCAGGCAAGGTACGTGTGTGAGTTTCCCAGAACGCAGGGCTGCCAGAAGATTGGCCCCGTTGTCACACATGACCTTGCTTGGCTGGAGTCTGTGCGGAGTTAGCCATAGGTTCTCCTGCTCCCGAAGGACACCTAGAATGGTTGCGCCCATGTGGTTGAGGGAGCCGAGGAATCGCAACCTCAAGACTGCAAGCCAACGTCTGACTTGTGCACCTAAATAGTAAACTGCAGGTTGTTGCTGGCGGGGAACAGATGCTGGTGGATAGGAGGTGCTGGGTCTCCACACCAAAGTGTCCCTGGAGGAAGAGGTTGAGGGAGGCGAGTCAAAGGAGGAGGTGGCAGTGGAGATCAGGGAGGAGATTGCATGGCAATGTGCTCTGGGCGGAGCTAGGTATGTAGGCCTTCCTGCAGCTGCATCTTCCCCCGCTGCCACTGAAGTTACCCATTGAGCTGTGTAGGAAATATATCTTCCCACTCCGTGCTTTCTCAACCAGCTGTCGGTTGTCAAGAGCACCTTGCCAGAGTGCTGCAGGGCCACGGACACATTGCTCTGCACGTGTTCATGCACAGCAGGAACACATTTTTGTGCAAAATACTGCCACTTAGGCATTACGTACTGTGGGTTCGTGCAGAGGAATGCGTAACGGACCGCATTGGAGTCCACCAGCCGGTAAAGGAGGAGCTCAAACGCAATAAGCTGTGCAATTGCCGCATTGATTAGCCTGGATTTGGGGTTATTTGGGCCATATTTCCTCTTGTGCTCCAGAACCTGGGGGATGGAAGTTGGATTCTGCTAATGCTAACCACAGAATAATTGGACGATGGGGTAGAAGGTGTGGGGGATGGCAATAATGCCTGATCCTGACTGCTAGCAATGCTACAAACACCAGCCGCTCTGCGTTGGAGCTCCTCCTTACCGCTGGTGGAGCCTTTGGTGGCAGAAGGAGGAAAGGCAGCGGAGGAAGATCTAGCAGCTTGAGCTTGCTTCTGGGGCAGAGGTCGTTGCACAGAGCTCTGTGCTTTGCCCAGGTGTTCCCGCCAGGTTACCGGGTAGTGGCTTTTTAAATGTGTGCTCATGCAAGTTGTTCCAAGTTTGTTTGGGTTTTTGCCTCGTTTCAACTGCTGAGCATACAGTTTGCAGATGAACATAGTGTTGTCATCACTATGAACACTAAAAAATGCCCACACAGGCGAACATCGAACTGGGCCGAAAGGTGCTCTGGAGCTAGTGCTCGTGGTGGCGGTCTGCGGTTGTTGAGGCACACCTGTGGTGACAGCTGCCGACGATGGACGACTATGACTTGCCTCACTGGTATGTGAAGACTGCAAAGTGTTGGCAGCTTTTACCCTCTTCCTCCCTCTCCCCCTTTGAGGGCGCTCTGCAACCTCCTCCTCCTCTGCTTCCTCCTCCTCCTCCTATTCCTGCCTAAGATGATCTCCTTGTTTGCCCCATGTCAGATCAAGAACATCATCATCTTCATTATTATTAGAAGAGAGAGTTTCCCTATATGTGTCGACATGAAGCTGAGGCCTTTTGGAGCCAGTTTGAAGTGGCCCATCTGGCTCAGAGTGTTGGGGTGAAAAGTAAGAGGAGGGAAAGCCTGTGAACTGACTCTCTTCATCAGAGAGTGTGCGTCACAACTGTGCATCTTCTATGTACTCATGAACATTCTGCTCTACACAAGACTTTTCAGCCGAAGAGGAAGAAGTAGGAGGGAGAGGTGTATCAGGGACTATAGTTTGGGACCCCTGTGAGACCTGTGTCTGGGACTGCGAGGAAGAGGAGCTGCAATCATTTGACCCAGGCTGGGTCATGTTCTCTACTACCTGTTGTTCAAGGTGCAGTAATAATGGGCGCACACCACCACTAGCAGCGCTAAAATGTCTAAGGTCCGGCTGGCTTCTTGTTCTCGGGTCTGCAGTTAAAAACCAACCCATACTGCTTTCCTTGCCACCGCTGACAAAGCTGCCCCTTCCTCTTTGGCTAGACATAGGTAAAATGTTTGTGGGGCTTCACACCCTGCAAAATACTTTTAACCCAATATGCTTCACAAAGTGTAAATTATTACAGTAAGCAGATTTTTTTTTTTTGGGGGGGGGGGAATTTACACAAAAAATGCAAGTGCGTGTTGTATGCGGCACTTTCCTTCAGCGTCGAAGCTTGTAATATGCAGCACAGTATACAAATATGACATCCGTCACTGCGTCTGTCTGACTGTCTCTCATGTGATGGTGTGCACGCCGTCTGGGTACCCTGGCTCTGGCTGACTGTATGTAACACACTGACTGACTACAGGACAGGAGCAATACAGTACAACATATAACTATCTATCTGACTAACAGTGAAACACTCTACCTATCTGACTAGAGTAGATTACAGGACTGAAGCAATACAGTACAATACAACTATCTATCTGACTAATAGTGAAACAGTCTAACTATCTAATTGCAGCAATTTAATTTTACTTTAACACTGCCAGCAGCACAGAGAGGTTGTGTCTGCTAGCAGATCTCTGTCACGAGTTGTAAATGCAGCCAAGCCCTTATATGGCATTATATAGGCCAATGGCTGCCTGTGTGGCATGTAGTGACAGACAGCCAATTGGCTGCCTGCCACCACAAAGATGGAGGAGAGGATCCCTGTTTTTATTGGAGGGCCCTAGGCATTATGGGGGAGGTTCCTAGGCATTGTGGGAGCACCCAATTCGCTCCTGCGAACCATGTGATTTTTTTTTCTTTGATCCCTTTACATATAGCTACTTTGCAATCTAAAGATTTATGATACCACCAGTGAGGGACCTGCTCTACTGGCTATGATGTTTGTTGTGTTTATGTTATATGTGTAAAGCTCCTTCTCCCCCTTGCCCATTTTGTTCTTCAATAAAAAAAACGTATTAAATTAAAAAAGAAAAGTATTTTTTTTACGTAATGTTCACAAGTGGGTTATGCATTATCAATGTTCTTTCACATATTTTTTAGAATTAGGGGCATATTATTTTCATCTGAATAGGCTTGACTTATTAAAGCTCCCCAAGGCTGGAGAAGATACATCTTTCATCAGTGAACCTGGATGATCCAGCAATCCCAGAGTGGACTGGTCCAAGATTGAAAACACTTGCTTACAAATAACAAAATACTTTTAAGAACTTTATTCTATTCTTATTTCCTGTTTCGGCTTTAATAAATCAGGCCCTATGTGTGGTTTAGTGCACCATCATGTAATTGGATTCTCTATGCAAAGGTAATTTTTGCCACATTTATTATCAGTTCAAATTCAGTTTGCTAAACCTAACCTCCTTCACTACATTGAACCCATAAGGAACTAATAAGTAGGATTTTAGGATACTGCAGAGAACTGTACAGACAATATTGTATCAAAGATTTAAAAGAACATTTGAAATATAAAAACATTTGAATATGTAACAGTAATCATGATGATAGATCACAGTCGCAGATAACATTATTTTTCCTCTTACTGCCTAACCCAAACCTGTGATGTATTACACAAGATCAACATATTCATATTATATCATGTTTATTTATTCATGTTATTCTTACTATATAAAACATTGGAGTGCGTTAAGACCTAAAGCTTTTAAAAGACATCAAGGCCACTTCTTCAAGAGGTATGTCAAGGCTACGAAATAATACCAGAATTTTGGCTATTTATCTATCTGTATTGATGTGTCACCTTATATTCCCATTTCATAGTTCTCATTGCATCTGTTCTTTTATATAACCTCCTTTTAGCTTTTCCAACATATTAAACCCGCCATAATTTAAAGGTCAGCAAACGCACTGTATATCTCAAATTGCTTTGACCAGATTTTTGATAAAAAAGATTTTTCCATTTGATCTAAATTTCTAAAAAAAGCAACATATTTATAACCTTTTTTATGTACAATGATGAAATGTTCAATATAGCATATGTGTCAACGTATGAGTTCTGTCAGGATCAGTCTGGCCATCACAGGATCACATTTCCCCGACTAAATTACAAAAGGCAAAACAACCTGGGCAGGAATTCTAACTTTTTTCCATTCTATATAAGACAAAAGAAAATGTTTTGCTTGGCTTTGGGCTTTAAAAGAAGTGGAGAAGTGGAATAAACAAAAAAAGTTGTTGTTACCCAAAAACCAGACCTATCACAATATTTGACATTATATAAAAGGGTGGATAACTCTTTCATAAAGTGAAAAAATGTGGGTTATTTTTAAATACTTTTTTTAATTTTTTTGGGAGAGAACTCCTCCCCTTCTATTTTTACTGCTGTGGAGGTAAAGACTGAATGGAAAACTCATAGCACCTGGGATACATATGTCACATATCAAAGGAGATTGTCCGATCTCGGGCATGTGCAAAATTAACTTTCCTGGAATTTAGCTTTTCTAAAAGGTTTTTTACATTTTCAGAAAGGGGCATTACCCGTTCTCGCGCCTCCACAGTGTGAGATCAAGTGATGTAAGAAGAAGAACTTGGAAGATGACTGTCCAGTCCTTGCCCGAAAGAAGAAGGAAGATGGCACAGCACAGGACCCACTGGACTTGGTTTGCGGAGGGATCGACAGCTATACACTTGTTAAAGTAAATGTCATTTTTTTTTTGCCCTTGTTCCACTTTAACAGCTTTCCAATTTTAATAAATCATCCCTTTTGTCATTACTAAGCGATATTTTGAAAAACGTAATCAGTTGTGTGGTACATGATTTGAATAGTTACAGACAGAAATTGCATTTGGATATCCCACATTTTTTTTACCACCCCGAACCTAATTAATTCTGTCTATGTGTTTCTTTATTGATTTGGTAAAAAGGGTTGTTTCAGCAAAAAAAAAAAAAAAGTTTATTTGATATTTTGTGAAATTCATTTTATTTTCAGCATCAAAAACTAGCCCTAAAACAATATATTTATTAGAAACCATTTAGAAATGTATGTAACATATTGCATGTACTGTTATAACAATTTCTTATACAAAATAGATAATCCTTGGCATAAAATAAGAAACAAATCACTCCAGAAATAGGAAGTGCAAAGCCCTCATTAAAAAAATGTGACTGCTCAATGACCTAAATACAGCTAAAGTCTTTGCTAGATGGCTGTTAATCCTATTAATTAAAGTTAGAGACCTTGATGAATGCCTAGTCCATTAAGGGAAAAAGTATAATTAGTAGCATTTGGATGCTAATGGAAGCAGTGAGTTGGTAAAAGTAGCATTCTCTCATAAAGTAACAGTGTATCAGTTCATATTATGAATAACGATAATTTAATTACCATTATAATCCAAAAAAGAATGGAGCTGGAAATCATTATTTACTCTTTTGGCAGTGGAGATTTTAAGTGTAAGCAAATATATTACCTTTCAGCTCCTTTAGTTTGTCTTCTGTGTTACCACATGGGTAAATCTTAAAAGAAGAAAAACATTTACATACTTTAAAAATTTCTAGGTAAATTGCAATAAATTTGGAGAACTTTTTTTAATTATTAACTTCTTTTTGGGAAAGCTCATTCAAACTTCATGGTACCTTTGTCCTGTCATTAGTGGTTGAGTTTAAACATGGTTTTAATCTGGGTCTCTGCAATCTGTTGCATCAATATCAAAAAGTAAGATTCCAGGACCGGAAAACCTCCAGAGGGATTGATGGATCTCCGAAAGTAAAGGTGAGTAAGCATTTTCCTTGTACATGATGGGGTAATCTTTGTAGAGTGAATTTTATTTTGTTTTTTACATTTTTTTTACATTTACATTTTACATTTTTATGCATTAGGCATGATTTCTGTCAGTATTTTTAGTGACTGAGAGTTGGTTAGGATGTGAAATTTTGAGTTTATGGAACAGATTTAGAGAAATTACTTTAGGTTTATTTCTTGTCCTTTGTATAGTTCAAATGTTGCTTACCGAATGTTTCAAATTTTCACATACCGTATTTTCCGGCATATAAGACGACTTTTTAACCCCGAAAAATCTGTGCCAAAGTCGGGGGTCATCTTATAGGCCGGGTACTTACCTGCAGCTTGCTTCCCCTTGTTTCATATGTCCGGCGCATATGGTGGGGGGTGCCGCGAGCTGTATGTTGTGTCTGTTATCAGGTGTTGGCTGGGTTCTTAGACCTGTACATTGTGCCTGCCATTGTCCACTGACTGAGCAGCTTGAGGAAGCTTAAATAGGGAATAGGGAATTTAATAGGGAAGTCTGCCCTATAAATTAAATATGATCAGCAAACATCAACATTAATCAATCTGAGCTGAATGACCAATGTTTGGGTAGAAACACAAAATGTGCGGATAAGGTAAAGATCCGTGTTTGAAAATATGGATAGGCATTAGCAGTCTGTAAAACTTAAATTCAACAAAATTATTTAACTAGAAAATTATTATTATATTTGGAATAAATGTTGTCATTTTTATTTATAACATATATTATATTAGTAATAACCTAAAACAAAAATGTTTATGCTTTAAGCAAAAAGTAGAACTAAAATGTTTTCATTTTACAGTTTTAACCTTGACGGTGTCTGCTTTTAGGATTTGAGATCTGTTGCTGGTAAACAACCACTTACAGTAATTCTGCAAAAGCAATAAAACCTCCAATGAACCATAATAAAGGTGGTAATCAAGACTGACACACTGATGACCTGGCAGATAAGATGTAGGCAATATACACTTTACTGATTTGCAGGATAATATGTCTGAAAACTCTCAGTGTGGCTCACCTATAGTCCCTGTTACCAGTATAAATCTTGACTATATTTTTTATCTTTTACCAACTATTCAACTACACAGAATATTTTAAATATATTTATATAAACGTTTTTATTTTTTGGTACAGGGAGGAAATCAACAATTTTTTAACTGTATCCAGAGCCAAAGCTAAAGGAAAATCTTCCTAATCTGTGGTTAACTGTCTAAGAAGAGAATTCCCTTCACTTTGAGAGATTTCCTGTTGTAAGCTAAAGGGCATTTTTGCAATGCAACAATGCAAAAAAAAAAAATAAACCCTTTGATTCTCTAATCAAAAACTAAACCCAAACTTTTGAATATTTTTAAATTTAGTACAAAACAGACTTCACAAGCAAGGATCTGAATAGCATGTTCTGCCAGCTCCAGCCACCGCTCAAGCTTGGATACCTAGTAGCCCAGTGAGTCCTGGCTTTGCAGGTTGCAGATGCCCCATGTAGAGCTCAGGTATTCCTGCACCATGATTGAGTAGCGCTGCTAACTGTCATTGGCAACTGCTGCACAACTGGCGGCTTTCCTCCGCTCAAAAAAAGTCGCTTAGTTTGGCTTAGATGACCTTTCCTGCTGCTGCCACCCATGCCGCTTAAGGTAGTTGTTTGGCTGCCATGGCTAGTGTCTCTGCCATAGGGATCCCTGCTGCTTCTGGCATACCGAAAGGCTCAGCACAAGTCCCTTACAAGCACTTCTTGGTAGTGCTGCATTTTAGGTCCCCTGTATTGGGGCAAGATGAGTTGTTCTATCTCAGGCTTGTAACGTGGATCAAGTAATGTAGCAATCCAATAGTCATCAGTGTTTGTTTGGCTGTCATGTGGCTCAAAGTTCCCACAGCAGAGGGAATTCTGGACCCTGACTTCTGTGGGTCGAACAGCGGCACAGGGTCGTCCTCCTCCTCTGCATGGCCTTGCCATCCACGAAACATGCCGCCTTGTGTTTGGGTGGATGGATCCCATCTATCCTCCATATCCTCCTCTGCCCCTTCCTCCCCTTTTCCCATGCCTGCAATCTCCTCCCCATCCTCATCCTCTTCCACCTCCTCCTCTTCCTGGATTTGGGGTACACTATGCCTAGTAGGCAGGCATGTCTGAGATGATGTTGTAAACGTCATCTCTTCCTGCAGCGTCTGCTCTGTGTTGTGTCTGTGTTCCACCATCATCTGTTCCAGCAGGCATATGATGGGGATGGTGTCACTGAAACAGGCCAGATTCCTGCTGATCATTCTGGTGGCCTCTTCCGAAGGTGCCAATACAGTGCACAAGTCCTCAATTTGCAGCCACTCCGCAGGGTTGAAGTAAGTTAATGTAGGTAAGCTCTCAAACGAGCAGACTCGTAATCCACCACAGCTTTCTGTTGTTCAGCGAGCCGCTGCAGCATGTAAAAGGTGGAATTCCAACGAGTGGCCACATCACAAATTAACTGGTGCACTGGCAGATTGAGGTTTTGCTGTAAATCCACCAATCTGGCACTGGCTGTGTACGACCGGCAGGAAATGCCCTGACAACTTTCTGGCCTTCAGCAACAGTGGCTGGAGGCCTGGGTACTTTGCAAGGAAGCATTGTACCATCAGGTTCATGACGTGGACCAGGCAAGGTACGTGTATGGGTTTCCCAGAACCTAGGGCTGCCAGAAGATTGGCCCCGTTGTCACACACGACCTTGCTTGGCTGGAGTCTGTGCGGAGTTAGCCATAGGTTCTCCTGCTCTCGCAGGGCACCTAGAATGGTTGCGCCCATGTGGTTGAGGGAGCTGAGGCATCGCAACCTCAGGACTGCAAGCCAACGTCTGACTTGTGCACCTAAATAGTAAACTGCAGGTTGTTGCTGTCGGGGAACAGATGCTGGTGGATGGGAGGTGCTGGGTCTCCAACCAAAGTGTCCCCAAAGTTTACCCAAAGGAAGAAGCATTAAAGATTCTAAATAACTGTAGATATGCACAGAACAGAGCAGGTGTGCGTTAATTAATTGCTATGATCTCACGATTGACATCTTAACAGATCCTCCTTAATCGCGTAACTGAAATCCGATCGCCTTAATTGCTATGATCTCACGATTGACATCTTAACAGATCCTCCTTAATCGCGCAGCTGAAATCTAATCGCCTTAATTGCTATGATCTCACGATTG
>NC_092861.1:116163553-116164379 GCF_032062135.1 Pyxicephalus adspersus | reverse complement strand
CTATCTGACTAACAGTGAAACACTCTACCTATCTGACTAGAGTAGATTACAGGACTGAAGCAATACAGTACAATACAACTATCTATCTGACTAATGGTGAAACAGTCTAACTATCTAACTACAGCAAGTTAATTTTACTTTAACACTGTCAGCAGCACAGAGAGGTTGTGTCTGCTAGCAGATCTCTGTCACGGGTGCTAAATGCAGGCAAGCCCTGGCATTATATAGGCCAATGGCTGCCTGTGTGGCATGTAGTGACAGACAGCCAATTGGCTGCCTGCCACCACAAAGATGGAGGAGAAGATCCCTGTTCTTATTGGAGGGCCCTAGGCATTATGAGGGAGGTTCCTAGGCATTGTGGGAGCACCGAATTCGCGCCTGCGAACCATGTGTTTTTTTTCTTTGATCCCTTTACATATAGCTACTTTCCAATCTAAAGATTTATACCACCGGCGAGGGATCTGCTCTACTGGCTATGTTGTTTGTTGTGTTTATGTTATATGTGTAAAGCTCCCTCTCCCCCTTGCTCATTTTGTTCTTCAATAAAAAAAAAGCTTTTAAAAGACATCAAGGCCACTTCTTCAAGAGGGATGTCAAGGCTACGAAAAAGAGCATAATACCAGAATTTTGGCTATTTATCTATCTGTATTGATGTGTCACCTTATATTCCCATTTCATAGTTCTCGTTGCATCTGTTGTTTTATATAACCTCCTTTTAGCTTTTCCAACATATTAGACCTGCCATGGCACAGAGTGATCAGAAGGGGACAATGAATGGCACAGAGTGATCAGAAGGGGACAATGAATGGCACAGAGTGATCAGAAG
>NC_092861.1:116075684-116161302 GCF_032062135.1 Pyxicephalus adspersus | reverse complement strand
CCCTATATATATATAGTTTTCATTTACCCAGGCCATGATATTTCATTTACAGGTGTTTAAAGTCGGGTGTTTTATTCCTATTGGTGTTCAACTACACATTAAACACTGTAGTCTTTAATTTATATAACAGTTTTTCAAGCATACATTTAAATAAATAAATCATTGTAGGGGGAAACTCCTCTTTTTCTAATAATGGGCTTCATTCAAAACATTCTACTTATGTGAGGGCATAAATCAATGTGTATCTTTTTCAGATGAGTCAGAAATGTAAGGGATCATTAGGGAACATTTTTGACCCCTGCTTTTTCAAAAAAACAATAAGACGATAAATGCCCAGGGTGAAAAAAATTTGAAAATCAAAGCAATTCTCTTATTTTACCCCTTAGGTAATTCCCAAGGGTAAACTGGGAATATAGCCAGCAAAATACATCTTTGTAAATGTATTATTTTTAATAAAATGTATAATTTTCTTAAGTGATTTGTTTACTTTTCTTAATATAGTACTGTGTATTTGCATGAAAATGCATTGAAAAACAGACTGACATCTGGTATTCCATCTCTTTTTTTAAACTAGGAAACAGGAAATAAAGATAGCCCAAAACAAAGCTAAATATATAACTGTCACTCCATATGTGCAGTGAAGGTAAAATGTTGGTTGACTTGAGTTATGTGTTTAGGAGAAATTTATAGACTACCACCATGCTTGTTTAATAAGGCAATGCAAAGTGCAATCATCCAAAGTGCAATAACCGATAGTAATAAATTAGGATATAGTTTACTGTAGTCTCATCAGTAAAATATGGTTTTGTCTTGGTACTTGACATTACTGCAAACTGAACAAGGCTCTTACTTATACTGTACGTAACATGAATGCCTATCAAGGGGAGTATTGTACACATGCATATGATTTTAATAGAGTTCAGAATACTGAAGGGAATGAAAACTGCACCAGTTCTAGGTGAGTACCAGTGTAAAATGTATAAAAACGTTTTATTACACACATATATATATATATATATATATATATATATATTACCATTATGTTATGCAGCACTGTGCAATAGAAAGGGACTGCATTAATAACAATAAGAATAGTATAAGGGGAGTATTTCATTTGTTAGGTGCTTTCCTGGAAAACTTCTGGAGCCATACATGGGAAGAAGTTATGAGTGAAGATGTCAAAAGTAGGTCAATAGAGCAGATAGAGCAGTTTGGGGTGTGCTTATGTATTGAGTTATAAATGAAATTGTAACTAGTAACCGGCACAGATATCTGCAACGTAAAACAGGAAATTTTGAGAAGAATGCATATGTGAAGCTGGAGAATTCATGATAGATGGTAAGGAAAAGGGTCTAGTTAGTGGGAATACCAGATAAAATAAAGCTGAGGCAGTCAAGGTGACAAATAAGAGCATTTAGAAAAAGATAGTGGTCCCTGGGATAAGAAAAGGAATATTTTTGGATGTTGCAGAAGAAATAATGGACCTAGAGATTATCTGGATGTGGCAAGTAAATTAGTTTATTTACATCCAAGCTGTGGTTATTTTGCTGCAGTTCTTTAGGAATAACAGTGGGGGGAGGGACCCGATTTTTTTTTAAATGTGCACTTATTATTTAATACCATGTTTTGTGGGTTTTATAAAATCCATTAGGACTTTTCTGGAGAGAACGCCCTCACTTACTGATCTTACTTTTACTAGTCCAGTCTAGTTTTCTGGTCAATTATTCTCATATAAGGTGCATCCAGATATTTGTTTAGGTATCCACTTGAAATCCAGACAGATAATTACAGTGTATTACATCACATCCAATGGAAAAGAAAACTCAATCAGTATATTGGTAAATAAGGTTACAGTTACAAAGCTAAAAAAAATGTTTGAATAGATTTGTGAATTAATGTTTGGTATAATAAATGTTGGTTACCAGCTATATAATTTGATTTGTTGTCAATATTGTTTTATTATTATTATTTTTATTGAATATATTGTGTAATATTCCAAGGACAATAACTACTATAAATGACCATACCAATGACTATACACTACCATAGACCAAGACATTTGAAAAAATATATACATACAAACTGGACAAACTGGTAGGTTTTAGGAATGCTTAGGCTCCTTAAGGATAACATTTTCCTTTTCATGGAATGACTCTAGGTTTCAACATTATTAAACAGTAGAAAATAATGTATTTTATTTCAGTTAAATATGGAAAATGCAGAACTTTGAAGTTACTGATAATATAAAATGCAGAAAATACTAAACTTTGCACCACTTACTTAATGAGGTATCCATGACCAAAATAAAATGTTGCTGGAAGAATACTGGAGATAAAATGTCAAATTACAAATAAGAGTTACTATTAAAAGTAGAATATGCTTACAAACAATATACATTGTGCTGTTATTTGAACTTGCAAGACATTTATTGTAAAGGGATAGCGAGAATTTCAAAATGTCTTTTATTGTTTATTAGTTAATTAATGCCCCAGGGATCAAAATCAGTAGTCAGGAAGTAATTGAGGGTAGAGCTTCAGAAGTCAAGGATATGCACAAGGAAGTGAAGTAGAAGGAGACTAAACACATTAATCCTTCTCTAAAGTTATATCACTTTCTCCCACCCTAAGGACACTTGGGTCTTGGAAAGATTGAATGTAGGATTGATCTTTTTGCACTTTGTCCTCTGCATTGTATGGTCACAAAATGTATAATTGTACAATCTTCTTTGGAATATTCTTTGAAATAGGGGCATTGTCCCTATAGTGTAGAGTGTTTGATACCCATCTCACTTATATGTTAAGGCACTATCAACCAGGGTTCTGGGAAACCTAGGGTTCCTCAAGAGGTTTCCAGAGGTTCCATGAGCAGTAAAGAGTTTTTACCTTTCCGGTCAATTAACAACATTTTGGACATTTGTAAGGGTGACATTCTTCTCACTGGCCACCATGTCAATATATTGTGAGCTGTGGATATAGTATTTATGAAAGAGGTTCCCTGAAGACTTGAAAGTTATTTCAAGGTTACCCTCATTTTAAAAAGCTTGGGAAAGGCTGTGTCAAGGTAAGAAGTACAAGATTAATGTTAACCTATAGACTTTTCAACTGGGCATCATGGTCCGTTAAGAGTGTGGTTTGATTGGACATGCAAGAAAATATAACACTTTTATGCACAACTAAATGTTAATGCAATTTCTATACCATAAGAGCAACATGCTAAAAAGTAATTCTGATTTGCAACCAAAATTGTGTGCTAGGCAATCACACTTTGACACATGATATGCTATTGTATGAGATTACCGAATATCATAAGCCATCTTTTGCTAAGAACAGACTTAGTAATTGGTAAAGTTTAAAATATAAGTCTGGAATGTTCCTAAAGTTTTGTTATAAAACATCATTATATATCATTTTAAATCTGTATCTATATTGTATATTGCAATTTTTCTTTGGTCTGGGAATTATTTTTTATCTTCTATGTGGCTAATAAATATGCTATTTTATATAATTACTTAAACATTTTTGTTAGCCAATTTAAAAGTCTCTTCTATTAGGTTTATCACAAACCTTTTTAACTAAAGCCTAATATAATCTGTGATGTGGAGATACTTACTTTCTGGATCTTCTTTTTTTATTTTCATATTTAAAGTAAAAACAAAAATCTTTTTAAGATAAATTATTGGTTTGAATGTCTTTTGGAAAATTTTGCCCCATCTCTGCACCCAATCTCCAGTTAAGTGGAATCCAATAGAAAATTTACCATTTTCTCTCCAGATATCATATAGAAAATCTCCAGTGCCTTCTCCAAGAAAATAAAATAAGACTTAACTCTTTGAGTAAACTAGTAATGGGTCTATTGGACTAATTTAATAGTTCACTGTAAACTTGACAGATTGTAAATATTTGCCAAGTAAAGGAAATCTAACACTTTACACATTAAAATGCTTAAGAATGTTTTTTTTTTTTTTAATTTTTACTGATCACTAACATTAACCATAAAAATTGTTTTGAACAGGATATAAATCTTGGAATAACAGTGCTAGTACAATACAACTGAGCATTTCCAAAAAAATATAATAAAAGTTCATTCCTTTCTGATAATAAACTTTTATATAATCTAAAACAAATGTTCCCAGAATATTTTTTGTCATCTCAGCTAGGTATGCAATGTATAATTACTGTCTAATAAACATGGTGTCTGATCTAACCATGATATACAAACACTGTCTACCTACCAAGGGAAATTAGATGGGTGAATTATGAATACGTTAACTTGTATCTCATATACACTGACTAATGAATATTGAAGACATACCAGAATTGTAAAGTCTTTCCCAGATTAATGGCAATTGATTTTGTGACTAAAATTTTAGATCAATGATTATTTTCAGTGTCTAACACTGGCAGCAGCGAGTGTAGTTCATCATTTCAGAGCATACAGATTAGGCAATGAATAATTGGAAGACTTGCGTGTTACTGAAAAATAATCCACTTGCAGTTTTATCTTTTGCATGGAGTATAGAAAACACCAGGCTAACACATCAATTTCAAAAGCTTGTGTATAAATGAGCAAATACACTAGATTTATATCCATATTAGTTTACTTCTGCTGTATTTTTCCTTATGACAACAGTAAGCTGAATGCCTATTTGTAAAGACAATTTTTAATACAGTTTTTTTTATGATGAATTAATATGCAATTAATATACTTGTACTGTACATTCCCATCCAGCTGGGAAATTACATTCTTTCCTTTTCTCACATTTATACAGTTATATTGGAAAACAAACTTAATGGTGGAGACAAACTGTTTATCTGCATTACTGGAATTTGATTTTATAGAATTATGTCTATATAAAACACATATAAAAATGTGTGTCTGCCCTCTTAGTTACAAGGCTCTTCTGCAGCTCCTAAGGGCCCTGAACAAGCAAAAGGATACAAAAGTGGTAGAGTGAACCCCAGCCTTCTTGGTGGTGTGAACCCTGAAGCGCTCTGCTCTGAACACTTCTGGATTCAAGGCGTCATATCTGGTGTACATCTGACCTGTGCAGAAGATCAGCAGATCAAACACTTTTTGTCCTCCATTGCCTTGTCCTCAGTACAAGAAAAACATTTGGGCCTAATAGACTGCTGATTTCTTGTCCATCTCTTTCTACTTTTGTCACCTAAAAAAATCACATTTATAATAATAAAGCTAAGTGAAAAAAAGCTAAGTTCAAGGACCCCTACCCCTCAAAAACGCACATTTATAGGCATAAACAAAAACATGGTGTGGGTTCATATGTAAAGGGTGATTAGATAATACATAATAGGTTTCACAACACATGTCTAGGTAAAAGGAATAATTCTCTGAACATTATTTATGAGTAGTCCTACACTGATATGATGTAGAGTTTTTTTATAGTGTTAAATGTTTAAACTGTTAAAGGTTTTAAAGCATTACCTATGTACAATTTTAGGGTAATAATATAATTTTTTTTTCATTTGTATAATATCCAAATAATTAAAGAGGCTAATAGACAAAAACAGTTACCAAAAACACATAAATAGTGCATACACAGTATTGATTTTTTTCAGTTTGTGACGTATCTAGTATCTATTTACTTAACTATGTGTTGTTTTTTAAAAAAACAAAAAAGTGAAATATATTATGTTGGGTAAACTTGAGTTTTAGTGTACTTTGCTAAACATAATAAAGGTTTCATAAACAGTTCCTCCGAGGCAGGCTGTCATAAATCTGCCATGAGCCTGTGGCTGTTCAGAGAAGGAGAATCAGCACAGTGACAAGCTCATCTTTTTGTCATTCAGTTTCAAGTTTTGTCCACCTATTAGCAAATTAACTGATTGGACCAACAAAAAAGTGAATATTTTTTAAGCTTCTAAACTTAAATTATTGAATATTTTAATATGTATTGTAAACGTAAAAATTTTAATATGATCCATTGTACTGTGTGTATTACAGATATGTAAAAGGATATTAGCATGTCAACATAACAGGTCAGATGTGTAAGTTTTTTATGGTAACAATTTATTATGGAAACAATATAAATGTTTAATACAAATGGTGTCCTGGTGTCGATATGAGGAATGGTGTCTCATTGCCAGTGGGAGGAATAATATACCTGCATCAGATGTCAGTGTGAGAACAATGCCCCTGTATCATTGATAAGAATGATATACCACTAGGGGAATGGTGTTCATGTGTTAGAGGTCAGTGGGGGAGTAGTGCCAATGTATCAGTGGAGGAAGTGAGTGGGGGAATGATGTACCTGTGTCATTGGATGACTTGTGCCCCTGTGTCGATAGGGGTACCTCACAAAACATTAGTGTGATGGACAGTAGGAAGGAATGTCACTTGTACAGAAAGCCAAAAATATCATTGGTGTCAGTTAAACTGAACTGAGAGAACTGCTCATTCCTCAAGGAACCCCTAGCAACCTCCTGAGGAACCCTATGGTTCTACAGAAATCTGACAGAGCAACTCTAGATTATTGTTCTGCTCTAGAATAGAACGCAAATGAAAGACCTACAGCCTTGCCACACAGATTTTTGTGAATAAGTCTTTTTTTTAATAACCTTTTTGAGTACTTCCATGGTCATAATGAGCTTTATATGTATACTAAATGTATTCTAAAAAGCAGATTATCAATAATAATGTTATGGCTATCCTATTAGTAGACTAAAAAAATCTTCTTGTTATAAGCTTGATGAAAAGAATAATGAAAGTTAAGATTAGACAAAGAGTAAATTAGATCCTTTAATCCAATGTATAAAACCTGTCACTTGCAAAGCTGCCTTCTGACATATAGCTAAAATTGCAGTTCAGCAAATATGCTTTTCATCAGCTCCCATAGAACTCAACTTAAATCAATTATCTTTTTATAGCAACATATAACTTTCTAAAATGCTGTAAACATCATTCAGAAGAAATGAATGACAGCACTCTGTAAAAGTAAAAACTGTGATTAAAATCAAGTACTCTTTTAAGGTACTTAACGCCTATATTGTAAAATACCAACAGTTGTCAGTGATTTGTGAAGTGATTAGAGCTTTGTGCAATTTAAAATTCACCATTTTTTACAGCTCAGTGAGTTCTGAATTAGAATTTCATCCAAGCTCTCGTATGAGCGCTTGTTATATTATGAGGATAAATGATGTGATCTTCACAAAGTACTGCTTATTCAACACCAATTCTAGATGATGATGAATGTACTATATAGTAGTCTGCTTTAAAGCAGCTGCTGGAAGTGCTTCCCCTGAACAATAACCATTTTACCCATGTCAAAAAAAATGGTTATAGTTATTAGATCTACATACACAGGGTATAATTTAGTAATATCATTATAGCATGCACAAAACGATGTATTTTTCTTGATTTTACTTATTAAAACATATAGCTGCTCTTCAGGCAGTCAAGAAATTAGGTGTATATAAATACAAAAACAATCATTAAATATATTGCAGTTTACCAGTTCAGTTGAAAATGCTGCATTAGTTTTCTTTTGAAAAGATTTTTCCCCTATACTTTCACATTTGTATTATTTATTTGATAGTTAATTTGAAAATAAAACACTGCTGGTCCCTAGGTAGCTGCACTTAATCGGTGAAGGGAAGCATAGTTGTCACACAGGCAGGTTCAAAACATGTTTGCCTTTGTAAATCTCCATTGCATAGTGGCTGCTGGGATAAGTAGTTGGACAGCACAGTCGCTATAAGGTTAGGCCTTCGCAGCACTGGGCCCCAGGGTCAAATCCCAGGTATATATAACAATATATCAAGATATGCAACAATATCCCCAGAAATTCTATAATGAGTATGTGCACATCAACAACAGAAAAGAACCATAAAAAGTCTAATTGGGCAAAATGTGGGTTGAGTCTCTTTGCTGTAACATCAGACTAGTAAAATGACTGGATGCCCCAATATTTTTTTTCAGCCTCAATAGTGGAGGGTTCTTAGTTATGGGACATGGTCTCCTACCCAAAACCAGCCCCCCAAAATGGTTGTGGGGTACATGGAGAAATATGGAAGCCCCTAATAATTAGGCCTGAGATAACTGCCCTCCCACCTAGGGTGCAGGGATACATAATACCTTTTCCCAGAAAGGGCTATTAAAGTAAACTAGGTAAACTAGTAAATAAACACATTCTAAAAAAAAATATTTTAGTGAAATAAAAAAACACACACAATATTAAAAAAAACAATTTATGTCCCCAGATGTATGTCTACATCAATCAAGCCACCCACTTTTTGATTTTGGTAAAATCACCTTTAACCTCCCTGGCGGTCTGATTATGATAGCATTTTTGAATGTCAAAATGGTTTAAATTTCCCGCCAGACATGCCTCCCAGTTCACTGCCTCCGCACACGCATTGATGACTCCGGGGATGCGAGGCCAGGGGCAAGCTTGTCATGACCAGGTAAGCCCTTTACAATGCAGTATTTCTGAGTGTGGCTCGAGGTTGCCGCTTTTGGTACTGAAAATTAACCCCGTGCCACACTCAGGAAAACCGCCAGGGAGATTATCTACCAGGATTATTGCCATTAATGTTTAACATGCTCTGAGACACTACAATATATTGTCAAGTACCCTCCGATCCTACAGTGAATTTGCAAAGACAGATTTTACAATTGGAAGATACTGGTAATAAAAAATAGGTGGGTTATAAGTAATACTAACAACCTGCTTAACATGTTTCTTAACCTGTTTTTGTTACTTAAAGACTGCTGAAGACCGAAAAATTCAATATAGATTTGGTCTCTCTAGGATTTCGTTATATTGTTTTAGAGACTGGGGGACTGACATTAAGTAGATGTTGGCTGAATTTCTAGATTTCTAATCTCTACTTTCCCATTATATTTAAAAAAAGATCCAGAATTATTCCTTGAAAATTTAAAAAGTTTAAACTGGAACTGGATTAAATTCTTGTGAGCTCTCGTTGAGTTATCATTATCTACTGACATTTAAGGCTTGCAATATCTAGGAATGGAATAGGTGGGAAATGCTTGATGGTCTTTCATGATTAGTTCTTACTGTCTTTGGAATACATAAGCAGGTTGGAAATGTCAGTTAATGGAAGGTGTGACAAATTAGGCACCGTCCTAGAGTCTAAACTCTCTTTTTTTGGAAGTCAAGCCATCAGTGTCACAACATGTTCTATGATTGTGATTTTAGGGTACTACATACTACAAAGTTCTTTGCATCATCTGTCCATATATATAAGCAAGATGTTTTTGGGTTCTGTGCATTGGTAATCTGGTCCACGTGACTTCTTGTTTTGGGGAACCAAGTATTATTTTTGTATTACTAAAATTTTTAAAGGTACTAATTAATATGCAGGGCTGTATAATAAATATATTGTATACACTGTATACACAACATGTACAAATTATGACAAAGAATGCATTTTTTTAGGGTCATTGGGGGTCCATTCACAGTGACATTCACAGCATATTGAAAAACCACCATCACCATTTTACTGCAGCACACTGGTGTAAATGGGCCTTGAACATCACACTGTCATTTTAAGAAGCTTTATGCATATAGTAACTTTTCCCAAATCCCATATAACCAAGTGTAGCTCTCACTTTTTTAATCACAGTGTTTCAGTTTTAAATTTGACTGTCAGTCAACACAGTTTTTAAGCATTTCTGAAAAATCTAAATTTGAGTTATGCTTAGAAAGAGACAGCAAGTTGAAGGGGATAATTAACCATTCTATTTAAAAATGGAACAATTATGAAGACAATTTGTTACATTTTAAAACTGTTCAAAAACTCTTCTATTAATATTAAAAGTATGGTTTGGTTTCATGTAATTTATTGGGGTGGGTACAATCTTTTTGTTTATTAAAACTGAATAATATACAAAGTTCTGGCAAGATGTAATTAATTATAAAACCTAGGAATAACAATGAAAAGTAATTATAATTCAAAATATTTCTGCTTGGAATAGGTCATGCTTTACAAGTGCCCTTTTAAAGATAAGTTCATCAGGCTGTAACTGTAGAGCATTAAAAATAAATGTGAAAGCATGCAATTTTTTATAATGTGCTGCAAACATCCATAATTTAGCAATTATAGGAACATAAGTGCTTGACCTCTAAATGAATGAGTGAGAAACATAGCATGGGTAAACTCATTCCAACAAATTTTGTCTAAAAGGTACGAAATAGTAATTTAATTTTACATTCCAATTTAATTGATGTTAAAATATTAATAAAAAAAAGTGTTTAGTTGATGAAATGCATTAAAGTAAATCAGTTACCTGGGCAGTTGAGACTTAGCACATGATGAAAAAATAAATAACCAAAGTATAACATAAGTGAGATCTACTTGTGATTATTTAAATCAGAGATAAAAGGAACAAATAAATATAGGCTTTGTTTTCTTCGTATCTAGTTCTAAACTCCCTTATGGGCTCTTTAATGTAATGGGTGGCTTTGGTAATCAATAGGTGGTTTTAGGGTAGGGTGAAGCTTGATCTTTAAAAAATTCCAAATATAAATAAAAAACTAAAATAATATTTAGATGTTTTAATCACAAATTAGGACAGATTTACCCAGGTCTGGGACAAGTCTGTTTTCTGTAGGCAAATTAAACATGTTAAAATCATAATTAAAATGATAACTACAAAAAATCCAACGCCTAATATTCTATAAATATAAGAATTTTCAGAGGAAAACATTAGAACTAGTGTTTACGTATTTGCTTTTTTTTGAAGTTTTACCACTTAAAAACATTTTTTAATTCTATTGTGAAAAGATGTGTATTTTAGACATGCAGTTTGTGTCCCCATAAAATATTTAATGAATGGTGTGTGTGGGGGGGAAGGGGAGTATGAGCAAGCTATAAACTGGATTGACCCCCAAATCACAAGCAATGTCTTATTACACTCTGTGCGGATGCAGTAATAATAAGGCTGACTTGCTAAAAAAAACTTTTTGAATGTTCACACAAAGGGCCTGATTTATTAAAGCTCTTCAAGGCTGGAGAGGAACACTTTCATCAGTGAAGCTGGGTGATCCAGCAAACCTGAAATGGATCTGGTCCAAGATTCAAAATATTTGATAGCAAAAAGCAAACTTCTTTTAAGAAATCCATTCCAGGTTTGCTTCAATTATGAAAGTGTATACTCTCCAGACTTATAAAATAAAACCATTCACAATAAATAACTACTCATGTAAAATAAAAATGTTTACTGTTATTCTGCCCATTATTACATAATTTAGGTAATTTTATTGGAGCTGTCCAAGATAGCAAAAGGAGGCATTTTGATACAGTCCTAAGAAGAAAAAAAAGTTGGAACTACCGCTGTCAAAAGTTTGTGTTAATTTTGACTTTTTCATAAAAACCTTGAAAGTCGTTTTTTAAAGAATTTACCATGGTCAACATTTGCCCACATATCCCTAATCTTTATTGTAAGCACAAATAGAGATTTAATGTGTGTCTGTTCAAATATGTTCAACTACAAATAAGGGGTGAGAACTAAATTGATAAAAAGGACAACTTTTGTCTATGTGAATCAGGCCTTTTTACAAAATGTAAATGCAGCATTGCCAGATACATTCAACATACAATATCATGTTTTCTAATATACATCACACCATGCACAGTACCTACACTCATGTACAAAAATCCCTTAGCACTCCATGCATGACTCAGTAGGCTGCTGGAAGGGAACAAAGCTGGGAACATTGGGATTAGGCTTACTTACAAAAGAGAGTTGTTCCCTGCATAAGTGAATTATGCAAGGGAGTTTTTACTTATTGAATTAGGTAAAACTTACTCATATGTATATATATATATATATATATAAATATATCCTTACATGTTGTTGGATATCTTTTGCGTATGCACTTTTCATTAAGTGAAAATTCTGCTACGTGAAATAAACAAGGAATGGGCCAACAAAGGTAAAGTCAAACAGTGAAACAAACACTACAAAAAAAAATCCCTTTATCCTAGTCAAATACTACAGTTAGTCCAGAGGTTGACAGGGATTCCTTAAGCAATGGGCAATTCGTTAGGTCATTTTAAGTGATACCAATTATCTTTTTGGTTATCTGTAAGGGTGAAATTCCTACAACTGGCCTAAAAAGGTCTAAACATTACTTCCCCGTGTTAAAAAGACCTAGAGAGTCTGCTTTATATTGCCCTACGTTAGGTCTGTTTTCTATTTTGAAATTGGCATACAGTAACAATTTAATTGTTCCCTGTCTGCAACTCCTCTAGAAAAGGAATAATTTGGCAGTATGTAGAACACAAATAAATGTATTACCTGATATAACGTTACTAAGTTTCCGGTAAAACAAATATTAAAAAATCAACAGCTGAAAACAAAAATGGAAAAAAACAATGGGTATAATATATTTATCTTTTATCTGTCCCATAAAATGATTATGTATTCCTAAACTGTAAATCAGAGGTGGCATAAAATTTGACACAAGTAAATGTATATTAATAGTGCAAATGCTCATTTATTTTTGCCTAAACAAGATTTAGCTTATTCATCTGTATAAGAATGTGTGCAGTTGGCTCCCTCATTGCTTTTGTTTCTTGAAGAAATGTCAGTGTGCATTGAAACATGTTAGACCCTGTGGGGCTTTCTTTGTCTGCTGTTTGCTCTTGTATAAGAAATAGTATAAAACTTGTTTTTTTTAACACTTTAGTTTGCATTTGTCCATATTTTTGGAGATATTTCCTTTCATTTCAAGAAGTTATAGCTGATTTTACAGAATATGTTCTAAAGTTTCATTAATTCTGGATGAGCACACTCCTTTCTCGGTGTCTGAATCAATGTTTGAAGCAGTCATTTTTATGGTAGTGCCCGGTGGGAGTGAAAAAAAAAATGAAATTTCAAAGATAATAAGTGCGAGAATAACATTCTATTTTTACATGATAAGGCTCCCTTTTTACCCAGCAAATTTTTCAAGCACATCTTGATGAATGACAACTTGAGTTATCTTTTAATTTTTATTCCATTGCTATTTTCCAATTAGAATTCATGTGCAATGGAAGCCTTGTTTTTCAAAAGTATTATGAATCCATGTGTTTACTTTTTAATACCATCAGTTGCTTACTAAACTGTCAACTGTCAGAGCAGTCTTTTGTGACTAAACCATGGATAACAGACTATTTAAAAATGTATTTTCTGCCTCCAGTATCTAAGATATGCATGCTTTTGGGGAATCCAAAACAAAACATGTTGCTAAAATATTTATAGTTTTTAAAGAAAGTTTAAAAAACAGGGCTAATTTATTCTACGTTATTCTTTGCAGAATGTACAAAAATAGGGGATCATATATGATATTTTTGCTGAAAGAAGAATGTATGGTCCAAAATGTATAATACTTCCAATGCAAATATGCAGTCTTTTGATGTATAAGTGAGACATATATTTTCAAAGCCATAATAAAGTTTAACTTTAAGTGAACAAAGAATCAAATTGTAAAGGTTTTTTACGAACCTAAAATGTAAACTGTACCCAAGAAATACTAAAAATATCTTTTTGTCTTGCATCCTAAAAAATTAAAAGTGATCTTCCTGTCTAGGTACCTGTGTTCTCTAGCCTAATAGCTGTAAATCTGTTCTGAGAGATTATCCAAGTAACTGCTGCCTCTGACTACTTGTCTTATAAAGTTTGGAGTAAGATTAATGATATTGCTACTTTCCTGTTCTCCTTGCTGTAGAAGAAGCTATACATGAGAATTTGCAGAGGAGGGATTTGCCTAACTTTTTTTTATTAGTTCATTCACTGATTCAATCCATTGATTTGTACTTTTAACTTCTCTTGATAATAACTCCCTCCCCACCGCACACCTTAGATATCTCCTTAGGTGTTCACCAGACTAGCCTAAACTGCCAAAAAAAAAAAAAAAAATCAGAATAGAAAGCTGGAAGTTGAATAACTTCTTTTGTGCTTTCTTTTTAGGAAATCCATAATGCAAATGTTGTTCCATGGAACAAGATAAGAAAACTATGAACAGAAATATAATAAAATATAATAAAACATATCAGGGAAATACATTAGAAATGCATAGGTAAAAAAATTATGGTCACATTACCAACAAAACCATGTAAATGTCAGGACATAGTGATGCAGGCACAATCTCAATCTTTTGTACAATCTCAACACTATCTTATATTCTATTTCCTGAAACTTAATAATGTGACAGCAGAAATATCCTATATCTTTGCAGTGTAAAGGATCTACCCAGTTCCTTGTTCCAAGAGCTAAAATAGGAAGAGGCATATTCCTGTGCAGAAGCATTACCAGTCAATAGAGGGTCCATAGGGTATGGCAAATATTACCTGATCTGTACTCAAAAGCAGTAAAAGGATAATCAAATCTGTTACCCGAGGGGAGGAAGCACAAAAAGAGTGGGAGCTGTAAGGGTCCCCAGTAATACAGCTTCTATGGAAAGTTCTGACGTACCCAATGATACCCAATGATTTTCAATCAAGATACCCTATGCTTCGGAATCAAAAGCCTTGTTCATGTTGGCTGAAAAGCATTTTGTGATATACATTTAAGTTGCTGATATTTTCAGAAATCCAGTGAGCTTGTAAATGTCTGTGCAATCAACAGTTCTATTCCTAACTGTGTTATCTGCTCTTCTTATATATACTCTATAAAGGATAAATAGTCATTCAATGTCATTCTGTTTATGGACAGCCAGTGTTTCATGGAAACCCTAAATCCTTTATAGCTTTCAGATTTCATTAGGAACACTTTAGTCTGATATATTCTATAAATCATATTTTGTGCAATTTTTTTTAATATTCTTAATAATTTTGGCTTCAATAAACTTGAAGAATATCAGAAAAACAAAAAAAAATTGGACTAATAAGGCAATGAAAATCCAGCAAATTCAAGAATCGGAACCTCAATTTCCATGAACAAATAACATAATAAATGAAATAAATACAACAAATAATAAAATTCAACTAAGGCTAAACTATCATGCTTAGGATATTATATGCTATTCCATATGCCATACCATTGAATATATGCATATAAAGTTACTCCTTATGAGCAACAGTGGGATTTTAGTGGTATAAATCCAAGAACAAAAATCATTACACTTTATTAAAAGGAGTACACAATAGGTTTTATTGTATACAAATATTGGTTCAACAATACACAATGGTTTTGTCATTTTCAAATGGATTTACATCAAAACACTTATTATATCTCATCAAAGTAGGTCAAATCCTTCAAGGTCAACTAATACTGCTTTTAATTTAAAAAAACAAACAAACGTTTAGCTTTATTTGTCTGTTCTCCAGTCAACTCCTTTTGGAGTATTCTGATCGATTCTCTACACATTTCACAGACAATCAGTCCACTTCATCAGGAGAATTGATAGAGACGGGAATGTTGAAAACAACAAAGAAAATATCAAATAGTCATCAGAATCTGACCATATAATGAATGTTCCATAAGGAGACTCCGTTCAACCCACCCCATGTACTGGGTGGGACTTATTAGAAAGACTATGTCCTGTGTAGCAAGGATACAAGATATACAAGTAACTCATTGGATGTCCATGGTCAGGAGGCTTTGTTTCCTTTTTTCTCCATATGCCTGTTAAACATAACAATAACAGGAAACAGTGATCACATTATAAAGGTAAGTTACAAGGAATTATATAAAATAGATATTACAGAAAAGAAGTTACATTCCAAGATTACAAACATAAAATGAACCACTGTTGTATATCTTTTGGACATCCATTTACATAAAGAGGCACAGTACCAATAAATAATAATATGTAATGTCATCATTTAAGTAGGGTATATAATTTAATTCAAGACATGAATTTCTATTACCTTAGTAAAAGCATTTATTTCTTTTTTAAAAAGGGTTTTTATTTTTTAAATTTTCACCTATGGCTAATTTGTACACTTTCTAAAGTCAGAAATGTAATTGCTCAGGTATCAAATGTGTGGTAGATACCTACATGGTTGAAAATAGGATTAAGGATGTTACCATCTTTAATGGAACAAATGTGTTTTTAAATTTTACATCTGAATGTCCATCTTACTTCCACGTGTACATTTGAATATTTAATATACACCCATAGTGATACATGACACAAAATGTTGGAAAACATAAACTGTCCTTTTAATAAAATCAGTTAATAAAATAGCATAATTTTCTCCTTCATAAGTCCATGTGCATTTTGAACATTTCTCAGGACTGAAGCTGCTCAACTATTTACCTTTATGGATCCCTATGATTGGTACCCAAGTCGTGACTTCTGATGAGCTTGTTACTAACGGATTTTCATTTAGGGTAAATGATTTTGGGATAATTTTTATTATATTTACTGGCAGTTAAAAAACAGACAAATGGCCGCATCTCCACTGTCTGCTGTCTGCTGTGTATGTTTACAATTGCTTATTTGTTCCTTGAAAACTTTAATTTTATTGTGATAAGGTTTTTATTGGGTTTCTCCAAGTGCTTTTTTAAATTGGAAGTATGCAACCCTGTGCTCCATCGCAAGGCGCCGCCATCTTCCTTCTTTTCTTCTTCCAGGAGATGATCTTTGACCATTTTGATTTACTGTGCTAGGATGACATAACTCCCGTTTCTCTCATTCATTCATCCGGAGCACTCGCAAGGGAATCTGGGACTGCTGCGTTACCCTGGCAACCAAAGCTGATGCTGCACATGCACAGCTCAGCTTTGTCGCCAGAAACCGAGAGCAATCAGGCAGGTAAGACATATTATTGCAGAAGTGACATTGCCTGTCACCCTTTCTGCAATAATTACCTGCCTGATCAAGCATTTGTAAAAGTTGATCTTCAGCTCTACTTTAATTCCAAAGCTTGAGATGTTACTGCAACTCTGTACTGGCAGAGAAATTCTAGAGCTAGTTCTTTGTTATTGTTGTTGTATTTAATCAGTAACTGCATCATATCTTGAGAATATTTATTTACTTACTTTACTTTTATTTTGCATTCTCTTTGTAAAATATTAACCTGTTAAACACTTGGGTAATTTTTTATTCAAAATTCATATGGG
Organism: Pyxicephalus adspersus; assembly: GCF_032062135.1. Taxonomy (NCBI): domain Eukaryota; kingdom Metazoa; phylum Chordata; class Amphibia; order Anura; family Pyxicephalidae; genus Pyxicephalus; species Pyxicephalus adspersus. The sequence continues at coordinate 116,144,271 of NC_092861.1, read as the reverse complement.
TTACAATGTTTCCAAATTTACTTCTCAAAGTACTTTATCTTATTTAACTTAAACAGGACGGAGTTATTATTATTATTATTATTAAACAGGATTTATATAGCGCCAACATATTACGCAGCGCTGTACATTAAATAGGGATTGCAAATGACAGACTAATACAGACAGTGATACAGGAGGAGAGGACCCTGCCCCGAAGAGCTTACAATCTAGTAGGTGGGGGAAGTTGGTGTCAAAGCCCTGCTGAAGCTGAGTAAAACAGTTTTGCTGAATGTGGGTAATAATACATCAATGATATCTCATATAAATAAGTTTTGATTGCAAATGTACTATTATAAAATAATTATATATTATTTTTATAAATATATAAAAAAATTATATATAAAATAATAAAACTGAATAAGCAATAGAGAAGTTTGATTAAAGAGAAAAAATTGACGTTTGCAACCAATCTGGATGTTTAAACTAAGGCATCATGTTTCCAAATATTATATGCTATGCCACATCCTATGAGTGAATATATACATACAAAGTTGCTCTTTACAAACAACAGTGGGATTTTGCTTGAATAAATGCATGAACAAAGATCATTGCTTCACTATAATAAAATAAGCACATAATAGGTTTTATTGTATCAACAAATAATGCTCCAAAAATACACAATTGTTTAGCTGTTTCAAATGGTTTTAAGGTAAAATGTTTATTATACCTATCAAAATAGGCCAAATCCCCCCAGGGCAATCAATACAGTTTTTAATTTTATAGGAAAAGTTTTGTTTCAGTTTGTCTCAATCAACTGCTATTGGGGAATTTTTACCAATTTTCTATGTGTTTATGCATTTTTGCTGGTAAAATCCCACTGTTGCTCTAAAAAGCCCTTTTGGTATGTATGTAAATATTACACTAAAGGCTCCATTTACAATAGGTGTGTTCCATAGACTTATCTACTAGTCTGCAAATGGCTCAAACTACCAATTTTATTTGTATTTAAAGGCACAGACTTTGGCTGTTATAAAAAGACTAGTTTGCCTTTATACTATTATTATATAACACCAACATATTACTCTTTACAAAGCCATAGTCATATCACTAACTGTCCCTTAAAGGGGCTCACAATTTAATGTCCCTACCATATTCATAAATCATTAACACAGTCAAAGAACAATTTTGACGGAAATTCAACTAACCTAACTGCAAGTTTTTAGGATGTGGGAGGAAACCAGAGTCCCCCAAGGAAACCCATGCAAACACGGGGATGAAAATACAATAAAGTAAATAGTGTAGAGGCCGAAATTCAAACCTGTGACCTAGTACTGCAAAGGCAAGAGCCAACCATGCCGCCATACTGAATATAAAGTCCGGTTCTGGGCATCTGTTCATATTTCTGGATTCAGGCTAAAATGTAACTGCTATTAGTACCTAAATTTGACCTTGGAAGGGGGGAAGCAAGAGTGAGAGTTAGTCAGGTATGCTGCATGCAAATTTGTTGACAGGAAACATGCCTTTTGGAGGCAAGAGTTATCAGTCTGTTGCTCCTCTTTCACTGTCCAATCATCAGGCTAAGTGCAGAATGGAGTCAGCAGTGCAATCCTCAACTATTTCTTGAAAATGTAACATGCCTGTCCAGTGTCGGCAAAGCCTCTGAAGCCTTTGAAAGAACTGAAGGTTTCCATCCTATAATAGGGTATTGAAGAAGGACCTTTATTGCAGAATCAATTTAATGAAAGTTGCAGTAAATAAAAAATGCTGAAAAGGCCTTGAAATTACATTAACACTTTAAAGCTTATATTATTGAAATCATTAGGTTTACATGTTGTTTAAAGGTAGATGATTATCTTACCAAGGCATCTTCTGACTGCTACATACTTACCATACCTATGCATACCTTATAACCTACCTTACATTTCCTTTTTCCTGCTCAGCCAGAAGTGCTGGAAGTGCTTGCTTGCTGTGGAAGGGAATAGGAATCTGCGCCATAGGACAGGTAAGGTAAGTATAGGGGGCATCAGGAATGCCCCCTGCAAAGATATTGTCATTTTGTTCTACCTGCTTGTCTTTTAGGACTGACTGTGCAAAAAGCACAGCATATTTACATAAATGCATTCATTGCAAAAATTCATTGTAATATCGACATATGGGCAAATCATAATTAAATCAACCAGTTGATGTTTTCTAACATACTTTTCTGGTTATACATTAATTAGATAAAATATACATTTTCTAATATTGTATTTCACCATTGTTAAGTTACTATGAATAGATAATTTGATTGTATTAATGTGTTGGTAAAATAACAATTCTGTCTTCTTCTCCCACTACAAAAACATTATTAATATTCATAAAAGGTAAAAAAAAAATGTTAGCATTTTTCTGATTACCAGGAATATTTGTATAGCCAATGTTAATGCCCCAAGGCAGGTTACTAGGACATATTTATTAATAATTCTTCATATTTCCATTGGGATATTTTAAAAGAATGGAAAATATTTTCTTGGCTTTTAGCTGTTTGCTCCACTGCACATTGAATTAATGTATCACAATTCATTAAATGTAAATTAAATTGTGTAAAAAACAGAAACAACATAATGTTTATTAATTATGTAATTTATTGTAAAAAATATAAATCTAATTATAGATTTTTATAGTGTTCATTTTTATTGTACGCTAATGTAAAGGAGGCATAGAAATATGATTTTAGTTGATTGACATAATGACCTGATTTATTAAAACTCTCCAAGACTGGAGAAAATAGACTATCATACCGTAGAACCTGGGTGATCCAGCAAATCTGATGTGATAGTCTTCTCTAGTCTTGGAGAGCTTTAATACTCGTATATCAGGCAAACATTTGTATTTTTATATATTTTTGTATTGCATGAATAACCATATAATGGTTTTACAATAATACAAGCATTTCAAGTTCCACATTTTTAAGGATAATTTGTAACTATAAGTTATCTATTCTGATCTTTAAATCTCTCTACATTGTTGTAGATTGTTTCACACAAATAAATGCCCATGACGAAATAAACCCATAGTGAATGATAAAAAGCAAACTAATATTTTGCATTTCTTTAGTAATACCAAACATAATGCAAGTAATTATAATAGTAACAATAGTAATACTTCACTTAAACGTGAGCTGATCAATGAATCAGAACCTCCACAGTCCTTGTCAGGCAGCATTAGGAAGATCATTATTTTACAAATGTATTTATCTTTTTAAAGAAATTCATATTAATGGTCCACGTGATTTAAAATTATGAATTTAGTGGGTGAGGTCCAAAAAGTTGGCAAACGCTGCAATAGATGGTACAGTTATTAGGTATGAGAGAGCTATGGATGCACTATCACTCCTTGGCCAATTACAGGGTGCCATGTATTCTGTGAATGGACATTATTTGGACAAAAAAAGAAGGAAATATACAAATGACAAAGTAATTGAGTTATTAGGAGCCATGGTTGCAGCTCTGAAAGTCCAACTTAGTTGTACTGTGCACCATATTACACTTGGGTAAATTTTTTTCTCTAATATTTAACTTGCACAGTGGAATATTCTCATTCAGCTACATTCTATATTCTCTATGTTTGCCAACCATACATAGTTCTCTTCATATAGCTACCATCTGATCTCTCTTTTATTTCTTTATTTGTTGAAGAATAGCAGAACAATATTGGCGTGCCCAAGTATATTACAATAATGCATTATCGATTCTGGCAATGATTGGCCATTTACTCAAGTGCACTCACTACAATCTTCCAGCAATTGCCCCTTATAAATCTTTAATTTATTAACATGTTTTATATTTGCAGTTACAAGTGCTCTGTCTTACAACCCATATCATAGACAAAAACCAGGCAACAATCTGCACCTACACACTTAAATCACTTTTTGCATGAAATAACACTTCTTTTAAAAATAGTGCTAAACTTTGGCACCTGTGACATGAAATGAAAATAAATGAAATGTATATAATGTATGTGAATAACTAAAAATATCATGTGGAGTCTCATGAAAATATTACAAATGTAGAGTTCTCATAAATTACATTTTTTTCTTAGGGCTCTGTGGAGGACACAATTTACCTATGTTAATCAGACATTCCTATACTGTTGGCACTGCAATGTGTAATTAAAAGAAATTATTCCTACATTTCATATCAGAGGTCAATATGAGTTTTACTGTTGTAAAGTTCATAAGCACAATATAACTAAAAAGATGTAGTGTGCAAATTAAATTATTAGATAGTGTGGCAGCCATAATTCTTTTTATATTTGGATAGTGCCAAATGTCAGATGCTAATTTAAGAAGAACTATAAATGTAGATCTTTTTTATGACCCACATTTGCAGTGATTAGTCAGTGATAACGAGAACCATATAAAAGATTTAGAGCGACAGCTCTTTCAGTCATAAAGTCACACTTTCCCAGTCTCTTTCTATTTATTTATGTTTTTTTACAGTTATAGGTAAAATCTGCTGAGTTCACTCATCCACTGGTTTCTTATAGCTGTGAGATCCCAGCAGAATACTTCTGTCATCACAACAGCAGTAAGTTCTTTTTTTTTTTACTTTATGCCACATTGAACTATTGTTCTTTCTTGGCCAGCATTGCTCCTGGCATCTTCCTTTCATGGCCAACATGCCATCTCTTGAAGAAACTAATGCCACCTGCTAAATGCTAAAATACTAAATGATTTTGTGGATTGGAGTACACTAATGAAATATGTTGGTTGAACTACAGTTGATCAGTTTTTCTCAAGGTTTTTACCAATGGGGGAACCCCTTAAAATAATGTTCAGGTATGAGGGAACCCCGGCTATAATTACTTTATCCACAGCTCACAGTATATTAGCATGGTGATCACTGAGAAGAATGCTCCTTACATTGTTGGCCAGTGGGAAGAATGTTGCACTTACAGATAGCTAAAAAATTACTCATTGCTCAAGGAACCCCATGGAATCCTGGTTGGGAATCATTGCTCTAGAGGCTGCAAGGGGTTCCTTAAACTTTGATTTACCTCCTATGTTATGGTGACTTAATAGTTTTATGACACACACAAGTCAGAATCATTAGTATGACACAAAAACTCTTTTTAGCTACCTGTAAGAGGGCATTCTTTTCACAGACTATCATTGTAAGGTGTAATATTTTCCATTGGTTTCAGCAGGCATTTGCCAATTAAAATATTTCAAGGGTTATTCAGGGGTAAAAAAGAGGCTGAAAGCTCAGAAAAAATCTCCACTGCAAACTAAAAATTTTCGAAGTGAACAGCCTCCTTTATCTTTTAGTAACTCAACGGAGAAAGCGCTTGGTGCCACCATTATCTTTCTTCTTCTTCCGGCTACTGCTTATGTCACTTGATTTTGCAGTGCACAGGCGATGTAGCCTGATCTAAATGGGAAAAAAAGAATGCCGATCCCACTGCAAATGTGTGCGACTGGCATTTTTTTCCCCCATTGAAGAAATAGTTCCTTCTGTGGATGACCGAGATCAGGCATGTCCTCCCTTTTATGTAAAATAAAAAAAAATAGTGATAGGTTCTTTTCAAAAGACACAAATCCTCTTGATTCACTGTAAAAACCTAGGAAATGAGATTGAGTGCATTTAACTTAATTGGATGCCTATGATGAAGTGTGTAGACATGACAATGTGCACCATAAAAAAATATAGAAGAGCACTTTGGCAATTAATCTCAACAGACCTTGAATTCACGTCTGCACACAATATATATATTACCACACCACATATGAATTCTCATATTGGGTATAAATGTTATAGAGACAATAATATAAATACTTTAAAGCAAATACTTTTACTTCTGATTCAGTAGGTATACCAGATACCTAACTCAGTAAAAGCTATGACTGGGTAATGAATGGAAATCTACATTTCTTTGGAAAAAATAAAAAAATAAAAACAGAAGAGGTTGTTTACAATATTTTTATGACAATGCAAAAATAAGGATGAATCTGTAATAATGACTTTTTTTATACCAATATACTATTTATATCTTTATTGTTTTACACATATTAAGGTTTAGGATACTCTAAATAGCTGACTGTGATAAATTAAACATACTTTTTCCAATACAATACAATATTTAATGTACAGCTGCATAATATGTTGGCGCTATATAAATTCACTGATGTCTGGATTTCTGTACCAAAAGCAGTACATTGTTTTTCATTAATTTTTTTTTTTTTTTCAATTGTAGACCTGTAACTTACAGAAATATGTCCGAACAAGGGTCTAGTAAATATCCTGAATATAATAAAGTTTGAAACACATAATCATGTAAAAAAAAAAATTAACTTTAATAATAAAATTAAATAAAAAACACAAAAATCAGCTTAAACAAGAATGCATAAATAAATAAAAAATACTGAAAATGCAATATTTCGGTATACTGTATAGTAATATATTTTTCTAAAACACCTTAATGCAATTTAAATGTACAGTAGCTTATATAATATATATATAATACAATTTAATATATATTATATAAAGGTTTCTTTGTATTGGACTCAATACATCTTTTTTGTATTGAGTTCAATACAAAGTGATTTGAATGTCCCGCCCCGCCTCCCACCCGCACCGACGCATATGGCGACGTCACCAGGAAACCCTGGAGATCGTCACTTCACACGTCGGATGAAGACAGAAGACGTCCCCGGGGACAAGGTAAGTATTTTTTTCAGTTGTAATCTGATTGTCATACAATGTTTTATGACAATCGGATTGCACTGTAATGCTTGTTTATATTTTTAGCTACCCCGTACCTGGTTCGGGGTAAACGATAATAGCAAGTTTTCTTACCCGGAACCAGGTGCAGGCTAACCGCCCAGGTGGTTATTAATAATGATAATAATAATAATACAAAAGCAAAAAAAATCAGCCAATTCACTGTTAATATTTATTGATACATTATTAATAATAAAATCAATCTGCTAACTAATGTAGTTTCTGGTATTTAAGTATTTACCTTATAGGCTAAAAATAAACAAATAAAATGAAACATAACCCGGTTGTCCCTGTCTACTATCCATGTTCCACCTGTAGTGAATAGAGCTCAGAGACCCACTAATGATAAAACTTGAGATAAATAAAACTGAACATTTTTTTAAAAAAATGTAATTTACATGTTAAGGGGGGAACCGGGTTTTAAATAAAGCTTTCGGTCATATATTCTAAACATAGTTTGTATATAGAGTATATATGTATATCATTTAAAAAAAATTCTTTTACAAATATACATTTTTTAGAACTATCTAGAACAGATATCTGTGTTTGGTAGATGGTAGATTAAACTACCTATTTTGTTTTTTTTAGGGGGGTCCCTCCTTATTTGTATTCTAATAGTAAGATCTATGCTATTTAGGTATTAGGTTTGTTTGCCTTCCATCTGAATCTCCTAGATGTACAACAACAAAGTGTCAATTTTAAAGGAAAGACCTTACTGTAGATATCAGCTAATAAAACAAGAAGCTGAAGGGTGACTTAGCCCATCCTACTCCATCCATAAATGAAAGATTAATTTTAGAAGAGAATTTATTGAAATATATGACAGAATAATACAAATCTTGGAAGAATTATATCGCAAATTTTCCCCTATTATAATGCGTTGACTACAAGAGATTCATGCTGGGTTAAAGGAATAGATAATCATTGGTTTCAATTTATTGATATAGCCAATATTTTTGATGTCCTACAATTTTCCTGACAAAGAGATATCTGTGAAACATGTTGAAATGCAAGCGAGACTAATGTGATACAGTTTCATGTATTGATCCAATTGTTTAACAAAATGTGTTACTTGTTTTTTTTTGTTTTTTTTATGAATTATGGTTTCAACAGGGATATGAGGCTTAAAGAAATTAGTTTAATAAATAGTGCCTTAAAAGTCCAGTAACGTTTTAGTTAAATAAATATAGCTTAATGTGATTGGATGTGGCACCTTATACACACTAGAGTTTCAGCATAAAAACTGTTGAAATGTTTCTAAAAAGAGAAAATGGCAGAAGCTGTTTTCTTTCAGACTCTCCATCATAACAAAAATGTATGCAACCCATCAGAATGGAGGAGATAGGGGTGCACAATTTACTCCTTTGACTTATTTGGCTGTGTGTGTAGTCAGAGCTATTTCTTAACACTATAAACAACTGCATTTCTTCAACAAAGATTAGCCTGCTGAACAAGTATAAGGGGTATCTGGCAGGTTTTATTAATATGGGTATATGTCTATTTCTGGCATTGTATTTTCCAGGACAGAAACTCAAGGTAAATCTACCTAATGGAGCACTTTAAATACCTACCTATACCTATATTTATTGTACAGGGCTGCGTAATATGCTGATGCTATATAAATCCTGTTTATTATTATTAATAATAATATTACCATGGCAAAGTCCAACTAAGGTCACAGAAATAGATATGCATTCAGGTAGGCCTTGTACTAAAAACCTCCATTTTTACTTTTACATAAACTTCTCTAATGCAGCAGTGGCGCAGTGTGTCATAATACTGTGCATGCCAATAGGCATCAGAGTTAAACCTAGTGCACCATGTAAGCAGCTATCAGTAACGTGCCTGGTCAGACATGCGTTATTCTTACTCCGCACAAGAAATCTGTGTGAGGGGCGTAGCTAACACTTAGCTTTGTCAACAAAAAGCTCTGGGGAAATTTGATTTTCCAGTCAGACAAAAAGGCATTTCAATGCATTTCCAAGCACAAATCATGACTGGGGCTACATGCCTATAAAAAGATAAAAATGTGTTAGACTTCAATTAGACTTTAAGATAATCTTACCAAGCTACTGAAAGTCTTTTCATTTTTTCCTATACAACCTCTTTTAAGGAAAAGTGGGCTATATATGCAAAGACTATGTTAGCCTGGACTGCATTACTGTTCTAGAATTACCATTGAACATTACAATAATTGATCAAACCGATTATTCTTACAGCCTTTAATTTTTGTAAAATACTGAATAAAGTAATTACTGCTTTTAAACCCATCTATCAGAATTGTACAATACTTTCACATAATTAATTATGTTCCATCTCTTTCCCTGGTACCAGCTATTGAGAAATGAAAACAGACCTAGATCTTAACCTTAAGCAAAGAACTCCTTTAGCCAAATATCCATCCAGTACAGAACATTAGTATGTTCTTTATAACCTAATTATGGTGTTATATGGCTTTTATTCTTTGTACATCCCACAGTAGTTTAAAAGGAATATTCCCACAAAGGCGTTTGAAGACAAGAGACTTACTTGTCCACACCATCACAAAGCAGACATTGATTAAATGTCCTTTCTTTCTTACAAATTTAAAAAGAAATATCCTACATATAAAACTAAAATAGAACTACTGTAACACACAGAAGAAAAAGATTATTTCAAGTAATTCTCCTTGAAACTGTAACAAAGGAATATTTCCTGGGGATTAAATGGTCTATCAGGTAATCAGAAAAGTTCTTTTAAGGTATTTCACGAAGGAGAAGAATACAAAAGGGCACTCCGACTGGGTAAAAAAAAAATTGAAACCTTCAGAAAAGGAAGAGAGTGATGGTAGGAAATCCTAGCAGTGTTTCACACGTGTTTGAATCCCCGTAGTTTTATGTGTTTTAAAGTTTTACTGAAAGCTGAAAAGTTAAGGGGAATGATCTGTCTATATTGCACTACCTAATTCACGTGTTATACACTACTGCGAAGTAATACTACTTTGGTTCAGAATCAGTACAGAGAAAAAAATCTAAGGAAAATATAAACTCTAAACAATGAACTTCCTTTATTTTTATCAATTTCTCTGTTTATTACATCATCAAAATTTATTATATCTGATGAAAAAATGCAAAAGATAAAAAAAAAAATTCTAAACCTGGAAGAACATTTTCTAGCTGATAACTTCATTTGCTCTGTGACCCTGTCAATTTTTACTGGTTAGCATTGTTCCTATTTCTTTATACTACACAACACTGTTCAGGGGGAGTGTTTCATAGCCCTGTCTTATGGTGAGTTGTCATTCTAGGATAGGAATCGTGTGTTAGTGTCAGATTGATCACCCATTGAAAATATTGGGGAAAAAAAACAAAATGAAAATAAGTCAATACATCAAATCTGGCAGTTAAGTTCAAACAATAACAGAATACTTTACAAATTAAATTTTGTGTAACTTAATTGGTACCACATAACAAATATGAATACAATGTTTATTACATAACAGGATTTTAGGGGACCATGGACAAAACAAATATATTAAAAGGATCAAATATTTTATTTATACATGTTTATTTAAGTAAATCCATGTGGAGCCAAGATTATAAACATGCGTTATCATAATTTTTCATAAATGGATATTCCGAAAAAAAAAAAGAGATCTTATCTTCAAATAGCTATATAGTATTCCCATTTCTCAACCCTAGAGTATTCCCACTTCTCTTCTGATTACCCAGCTACCATATTGATGCTATTCCATGTACGTTTTAGATAAAAGAATATCATATGCAACTTACAATGGCCGTTTATATAGTCCTGAGAATATGTTTATCTACAGAGTGTTTGGATAATTTTACCCATTCTCCTTATGAATATGAATAGGAATAGGAAATGTGCTGGGAAATGGAAATATTCTATAGCTTTTTGAAGATTGTGTATTCAGGCAGGTAAGTAAACAAATTAGCTTGTTTTGAATTGAAAAGCTCCTTAACATGGTACTGTCACTAACATTTCTGGAGATTTCAGAGGGGGGTTGTGAAAATATGCTAAAAGAAGAAAAAAAAAAATAAATAGATTGGAATATACTTTAAGTTTCTTGCAGAACCACTGAACATAGATTGCTGGTAAGGTTAGGGAACTAAAGGGAACATATCCCAATATAATTAAAATAACTAGAGCCTGACCCTGGAAAATGTCTGAATGTCCTTTAGAGATATTAAATACATAGTACATTACAAATTTCTGCAAGCATGCATTTACCAAAAAAGAAAAATCTAATGCTAGGTTTATATGAAGTTAGATGCAAACCCTAAATAGTTGACAGATAGTTTGCTATTTTCATTACCCCCCCCCCCCCCCCTGAAATCTGCAGCAATTTTGGTGACAATTGGTGACACTTCAAAGCAGTTTAATTTAATTACCTGCCTGTGCATTATAGGAAACTCCTTATTACTCCTGATTTTAAATTCCTCAAAATCTTTCTACAAAGATATATTTGAGAGACAGTCGGATGTCATGCTCAGGGCAGATTTCCTAATGGTGAGAACATGTCTGTTCAATGAATGTTGTCATGTACAATACACTTATCTCCATTGGAGTCCCATGTGACAGAGTGACAACATAGGGGGGCAATTAGGAGACAGGACAGAGCGTTATCACCATTTAATATGAAGTATCTGAATAAGAATCTTTCTGACAGAAGAACCAGGTATACAATAATGAAAACTGTGGAGGCAACAAAATTGAAAATAACTTTTGAAACAACATTTATTTTTTAAATAATATGTGAGATTTTAGAGATTAGATATCTACTTTTATTGCATTTTGGACAGATCTTCCATGTAAGCTGTTTACAATTTAACAAGTATCTATATGTTAAACAATATATGCATTGTGTTTTTAATGGATGTCCTAACCAAGGCATGTAATAAAGCTAAAGACATTCATTATCAGATAATAGTCAACAGATTTTCTCATGACCAAACATCAGTAACAAATGACACAAATACAAATGTCTCTCTGGCAACATACCTTCCATTGTCCCCGATGAATTACAAACCACTTTTCTGTAGAACAATAATTATTATGTGCTAGTAAAAGATGGTATTTAATTTACAGTGTAATTTACGAAACACGTGCATTTTGCACATGCTAAAAGCAGGTGTTTTATGTTTAAAGAATTGTATTTATTTTTAATGGCATGTGAAATTACTAAAAATTATTGGTAGTTTTTTTTCTATTATTATTTCCTTTTTTTTTAAATATGCCAGATTAGGGAAAAGATAAATTTGATGAAAAAATACATGTTTTCAAACAGTTGCTATGGTCATTAGAAACCCATAGCATGTCTGTTCTTCTATACAGACAGTCTTAGGTTATGTTTGGATGTATGCATTTTATTTTGCTTTACTGCATTGGCCAGAATGCCACTCATTTACACATATAGGGGTCTATACATAAAACATTGGATCAAATATTCACCTACAATTCTCTGGTGAAGAATCAGGTGCATGTCTTTAAAGAATGTTTGCCATCAAAGAATGTTTGCTGAATGTTAGATTCAGTTTTTATAAATAGGCCCCATAAAGTAGACGTCATCACGTCAGTTTTTTCTCTAACGCTTATAATAATACAATTACTGTAGAGTGGATTTGTATAGGCTATTCATTTACACACAGGATAGTGTGGTCAGAGGTTGTGCGCTGCTCTACGTAGTAAATAGGCAAAATTTATTTTTTCTACTTACACACGTATTTCCTTTCTTTCAGATCATGTCTAGCTCTGCTGTTTCTCGTCGCAAGTGCCTAAACAACCCTTATTCATTTTGTTATATCTGTGGCAGTTTCACCATTCCCAGTCAAAGGGCGAACATCAGCATGTTTGTAGAGCAAGCCTTTTTGGCATATTTTAACGTTAAACTTGGTGATCAAGATAAGTCTTGGGCCCTTCATAAGGTGTGCAAACAGTGTGTCGAGGATTTACGGATGTGGAAAAAGGTAACACATGATAAGATGCCATTTGGTATACCTATGTTTTGGCGAGAGCCAACAGATCATTTCTGTGACTGGTACTTTTGTATAGTGAAAACTTCTGGATATAACAAGAAAAATAAATGTAACATAGAGTATCCTAGTCTACCATCGGCTATACGCCCAGTGGCTCATTCAGATGAAATCCTAGTGCTGGTTTTCGTTACACTACCCTCTCTTGAAGAACATGATTATGGTGATGAACTAGGTAGAAACGATGGTGAAGAGTTTAAAATTGAAGCGGACTCTGTTCGTAAGGGATTTGGTCAGCATGAGTAGATTGATTGGCACGTGATTTGGGACTATCGAAGAAGGCTTCAGAACCCCTAGCATCAAGACTGCGTAAGAAAAACTTACTTGAAAAAGGAACAAAGGTATTGTACTTTCGAACCAGAGAAATTGCATTTCTGCAGTATTTTTGAACTGACAGTGGCTTTGTGCATTGCCATAACATACCTGGTTTAATGGAGGAATTGGGAATTCTATCTACAACTCAACTGAATAGAGATTATTCATCGATAGCTGAAAGCAGAGCTTAAGGCGTGTCCTCCTTCACAATGGCAATATTTTTGGGTCAGTCCCAATTGCCCATTCAGTTTCACTTTGTGAAGAATATGCAGACATAAGGAGAATTGAGTTGTTGCAATATCACTAACACAGTTGGGTCATCTGTGTTGACCTTAAAATGGTATGCTTCTTTCTTCTTTCTTGGTCAGGATAAAATATATATCTACCTAAAAATCTACAGGAACATAAAATGTTGTCTGTCAATGGAATAAAAGTTGGCTGAAACACTTCATACCTGCATGCCATACGTCAGCATACCTGAGAATGGTCAGGGAGAATAGCAAATGCCCAGCTCCCAACATATGGTTATGCCAGTGGGAGGAGAAGTTTGCTACGTTTGTCATTTGAAAGAGGCCATGATTTGTTAACTGTCACAAGTACCTTTTCACTTGCCAGTGAAAAAAAGATATGAAAAGAAGATTTTGTTGATCTTTTGTCTTTACTACCTTCTGTAAAAGAACATTTTGGCAGAGGTGATAAGAAGACTGGCGACTAAATTAAGGAAGAGGTTAAACGTAAATATATTCTAAATGTCATTCAACAACTGGCTTCAGGAATTTTGTATTTACGCAAGTGTCATTGTTGAAAATTTCCCAGAGAAATGCATGGGTATGTTTCACTATGTGACAAACTTGGAAGCATATAAAAATATCGGTATAGAAGTTGTCGGTATACCTGAATATGAATTGGGGCGTTAAGGATGCCGGGCTATGGTTGAATTTGCATCTCCCTCAAAAGGCTATCCGGTGACACACAGTTCTTCTTTCCTTAAAAGGGTGTATGTTTTTTGCATTTTTTGCAAGAAAGTGTCTGTAATTTCCAACGAATTGCAAATATAGGCACGAATGTGCATTTTGCTTGGGACAACATCCTGTAGCAAAATGTTTAAAAAAACAACTAAATCAGCAGTCAGGGAGGGAACTTTTTCCAAAAGGGGTACACCCCAGTGAAAATCCTACAATTGCTTCCGTGGCTTCTAGCCTATCCAAACCGTCAGGCAGCATGGATTTTTATAGCCACCTTTTCAGGGAGTTGGCTACACGATTTTTGAAAGCTTGCCTCTAGTAATAGGTTTAGAGCACATAATTAGGGACAATATATTGAAAGAGATAGCTACAGGACGGGTGGCGGACCCTCCATTTCCAAATTTTAGCATATCTCCTTTCGGTTTAGTAACCAAAAACAGCCCAATGAATACCGCATGATACATTATCTATCATTTCCTAGGGAGGTTTTTCAAAATGACGGTATTTCAGTGACATATACATCATTTAGCAAATTTGGTGAAAATCAGACCTTTTGGAGGTGTATTATTGGCTAAGGCTGATATAAAATTGTCATTTCGCCTCCTTCCTATACATCCTGCGGCTTTCTCATTGTTGGGTTTATATGTTTTGACAATTATTTCTTCTTTGATAATTCTTTGCCTATGGGTTGTTCTCTGTCCTGTCAGTATTTTGAAATGTTTTTTACTTCATGGCTTGTTAACAACATTGCTCGACATGCAGGTGATATAATCCATTACTATGTGATTTTTTGTTTATAGGATCTCCTGCTTGTAAGGATTGTTTTGACTTGTTTTCCATATTTTCATCGGTCTGTGCTACCTTTGGCGTTCCATTGGCTGGGGAAAAATCATTACACCCCACCATCTGTAGTTTTTAGGCATTATATTTGATACAACTCAAATTTTGTTTGTGGGTGGCTAAAGTGGATACGCTGAAATCCTGTTTAAAAAATGTACTTGATGCAAGAAAACTACTTTGAAATTCATGCAATCAACTTTGGGAATGCTTGTATTTGCTGGTAGGATCATTCCTATAGGCAGAATTTTTTCTAGAAGGCTTTATAATGTGCTCACTGGTTTGAGATGCCCTCGTCCTCACATTAGATTAAGTTTAGCACCAAAAGAAGATCTGAAGGTATGACATGACATTTTAATTAGTTTTAATAGGAAATCGATATGGCAGGGTGAATTCATTCTAGACAAGGATTTTTGTTTATCTACCGAGTCTTGTGGTTGCAGGGTCTTGTGGTTTTGAAGCAGTTTGGGGCAAACATTGGTGTGTGGGAGCCTGGGACCCTACTTGGGTAGAGAAGGGTTAAGCTTCTAACATAGTACTCCTAGAGTTATTTCCCATACTGGTGGCGCTTGAAATTTGGGGAGAATACTTTTGCAACCATAAGTTATTGTGTAGAACGGATAACAAGTGAGTGTCATATGCTTTGAACTGTCTGGTTTCCAAATGCCCCCGGTGATCAAACTACTGCATTATTTGGTGTTGAGATGTTTATGAATAAATGTTTGTGTCAAAGCTGTTTATGTTCCTGAAAACTTAATACTTAATATAATTGCTGATGCTTTATCACATTTCCAGCTAGAAAAGTTCTGTTCTCTGCTACTGGAAGTGGCAAGATAGTGGACCCTCTTTGTCACCAGCTCAGTAAGTGGATACATGCACAGGGCGCAGAGTCTAAGGAGCTACACAGTCTGCACCAGAGCCTCTAGAGGTGAGGGTGTTGTGCTTCAGGCAACTGCCAGGTTACGACCCCCGTGCATCCAGAGGCAGGTGACTGCTAACAAGCTGGAACCAAAACATAGTGCCAAAGGGAAACCCAAGAGAGTAGCCAAAAGGTCGAGCCAAAAGGTCAGGGCAGGCAGTGAACAAGGTTGGTCAGGAAACAGGCAGGAGGTCAGGACGGGCAGCAAACAAGCGTAGTCAGGAAACAAGCCAGGGTCAATACACAAAAAATCTAGAGCAGAAGTAACAAACAACAGGAACCTGGAAGCTGAGCCAAAGGAACTCCTTGTTCAGGAAACTTCCTGTTGCCCTTAACTTCCTTTTAAGGGCAGGGCCTGTGATGAATGGAGCCATGTGACCTGCTGCATCCTACTCTACCACCAGAGGGAATCCAGGAGACTAGAGGTTGGTGGTGTTCACAACTCCACCAGCACGGGGAGCATGTTGGCAAAACACTCTAGTCCTCTGTGGTAGTGGTGTAGCTGACTGGGAGTCACATGACCTGGACCATGAAGTGTACTGAGGAGATGATGCCTTAGCAGAGCTGGTGCTGGCAGCAGGGGAGGAAAAGGTGGGTGGCCTCGATCACTTGTGGGTGATGTTTTAAGTTATGTAGATCAATGTATTATTAATTTTGTAGCCCCTCTACTTGGAATAGTTATGGCAGCTGTGGGTAAGGTTTTCAACCAACAATTCTGAATTGCCTTACATCTCCAACACCAAACTTATTTTGAGTTTTTTGGGAAAAATTGATTGCTAAGAGCTATTCCTATATATTCCCATATATTCATAAGGTGACAGTTGGAATTAACTTTTTCCTTCAAATAAGTGGTTATCCATCATGGTTGTGTTTTTTTTTTCAGTTCGCCAAGTTCTAAAAGGTTTGCAAAAGGCTAATTTTGTCCCAGACAACAGGGCGCCAATTACTTTCAGTAGATTGGAGAATTTGGGAAAGCAGCAGCGTAAGTGTTCTCATTACCTTATGAGACGTCTTTGTTTAGATTAGCCTTTTCCCTTATGTTCTTGGGGGATTTGCACATTTCAGAGCTGTTAGGCCAAGCTAAGCCCCTTTGGAGCAGCCTGACATTATAACATTATGGGTAATGTTGTTAATTTGAGTAAAACGGACATTTAGGTAGGGGATGCTTAATTCAGCTTAACATAATACTAATATTATTATATTGTGACCGGTCTATTTACTTTCAGGATTCTTGGTTGTGCGACTTGCATGCGTTGGTCTTCTCCTGATGGATACAAATGGCATGCTGCTGACAAAATTTCAATTTCATTACCTTCTCAAAAATGTGCAATTCATGGGTGATCAGGTCACCTGCATATTTCTTTTAGAATTGGGGTTGCTACCGAGGCAATTTTTTTTGCTGCAGTATGAGGAAACCACTGGTGCACGGCTGCTTGGTCACTTTTCTTGGGTGGCTAGGGCTTTACTTCTAATGTGGTTCTTTTGGAGCTTTTTCCCATTTTGGTGGCAGTAGAGATTTAAGGTGAGTGGTTTAGTAATAAGCGCATTTTGTTTCAAACAGATAATAAAGGCGTTTTGTATGCGCTGAATTGTCTTTTTTCTAAATCTCTCCCGCTCACCCAGCTCCTGTGTATTTTGGTGTCTTAAAATTAATGTATTGTTAAAAGCTTCTTCTGTGCCGGGAAGATTAAATGTTATTACTGATTCTTGGCTTCAGCTTGACAAACACAAAGCCCTGCTGCCGGAGGCAGATGTAGCGGGAGAAGTTTCCTTTCCCAGAAAATCTTTGGGGATTGCTTTGACTGGAGTGAAGTTTTGTATAGTAAACTTTTTGGCGGCCAAATACACAGCAGCGTGGAATCATGAATGACATTTATGCAACAGTTCCTCCACTCTGATATGGGTTTTTTTGAACAGCAAATTTAGCTATTTGTAGAATCACTTATTTCAATGGGATATTCTCATTCTCATATTTCCAAAGTCCTTCTTTATGCAGTGGTGTTTTCCTACCTCTATTATTTTTTTCTTGGTGCTTCAGGCTTTAAAAGGTCTTAAAAGACAATGTTTTGTTCCTGATGATAGGGCTCCTAACACATTGCCATTGTGACAGCAATTGTGTATGGCTACGCCTGCAGTGCATTTTTCTTCTTTTGAAGCCCTTTTTTTCAGATGTCATTCTCCCTGCTATTTTTTGGAGCCATGTGAGTTGTTGGCCCCATCAATTTTGTCCTCCACTGGGCTTATGTGACAAGATGTAAAGATTCTGTCAGACTTTCTCAGTTTTTTTTTCTGAAACAGCAAGACTGATCAATTAGGTAAGGGCAGGGTTAATAATTTGCGGATCACCCCATCACTATCTATTTGCCCTGTGGCGTTGGTTGGTGCTTTTTTGACGATCAGGCCTAGAAGTAGGGCCCCTTTGTCATCCATAAGAATGGTACGCCGCTGTCTAATTTTCAGTTTTCATCTATATTATGCAAGTGTGTGAATAATTTAAAGTTGCCGGATGTTCGCTTTTCATCTCATTTTTTTCAGAATAGGGGCAGTTTTTTTTGCTTTGTTTGTGATTAACTCACAGTGAGGTTTTTTACAGTAACTGACACTATGCTGCCTAATAATATGTTAAGACACAACATCTTTCCTTATTGCATTTATTAAAATAATGTACCTGTTCCGACTTACATACAAATTCAATTTAAGAACAAACCTTCTATCTCATATGTAACCCAGGGACTGCCTTTAAGGGTTGCCTTTTATAACAACGTACCAACATGTAACACTTGATACCAGTTGCCAGCTCACTGGATGTATGATGGCACTCTCATGCAGGTAGAGTGCAGGTAGAATATGTCAAAGTTTGATTAAAGGTTTAGCCTATGGTTGTTGAAAGTAGTTGCTTTAGACGGCTCTATAGCATGCAGATTTAAGGTTCTGTAATCTTACACTAAAATAGGTATTTGCCTTACTACATATACAATGCCACAAGGGCAATAAATGATGCAGAAAGCAAAAGGTGGATTGACCGCTATAAGGACGTAGAAAGATTGATCCGATAAGAAAGTAATTGCCTGTGTCAAATTAAAAACAGACCAGTTTCAGTGGTGGTAGCCTGGTGGAAAATGATGATGGTGGTGGAGATTAGTTGTATTGAATTACTTTGATAAAATTGGTGGGTGATAACTACAAGCATGAACAAGTGTATTGTTATTTATTATCTTTCAAATCAAAGATCTGCTTGTTTGACAATGTCAATGGGAGTTTCAAAAATATAAATATTAAGTTCAAGAAACTAAGAACAATATATGTTTTAGATTGACTTACACAGACCAATCTAAATATATGTGTATCTACAACCAACAGATAGATGTTAATTGAACATAAGGTTATATTTATTATCTAGCTCTAGAAGATTAAGTAGACAACACAAAGAGCAATACAAAATAATTTTGTTCATTTAATTACTTTTCTAAAGATGGTTCACCACAAGTAATAAATAATCAACAGATCTATGCTTCTCATATACTAGAAGTTAAAATGGATTTGTTTTATTTTCTTTCATAGAATTAGAATTGTCATGGGAGAAGAAAGGATGGGGAATGATGTTACATAACCTTTGATAAGCCACTCAATTCTTCAATTAAAATGCATAAGATGATATGTGAAACAACCTTAATTTATATTTTCCGTAGCCTTGAAAAGGATGAAAACAATTGTACTGTCACTAGTCAATTAACATAGAGGTTTTGATAGACATTTTTTACTGCTGTTCTGTGATTTAGCAGTTTATCATCTGCATTCTTGGCATTGCTTTAAAACACAATGTGCATCAATATAAATTGAAAATATCTGCAGTTGTGGATATTAATAAATAAAAAAAAGTGTGATTTCTTGGAATGAAATGTGAAAAATTGATGTAATATAGATATGGATATAATAGAAAATATTAGATTAGTCATGAGTCTGTAGTGTGCACAGGGGCTATGAAAGGAAAAGCTACAAAGTAGATTTTTTGGCTAATGGCTACTGCTCTCTGAGAGATACTGGCCCACTAATTCAGACATATAAACTGGTATATTTTATGGCTAAAAGCTGAAAGTATGCATGCTCCCAATATGCTGAAAACTGTCTGAATGTCTTTCCACAATGAGTGTATAATGAATAGTTGTTAAAAAAACATTTTGTCATTTATCATGATTCACAAGAAACATTATTTGCATCCCAGCTGCCCTTTATAATAAGGCTCATAAAACCATTATACCCATACACTGCAATAAACCTTGGTGACAAACACCAAAGGCAAAGGAACATTCTGGATTCTGTGACAGTGCAGAATCAATTTTTTATTTACTTTTTACACTCTATATAATTTTTGAATTTTTCATTTCCTATGCTGCACTTTATTGGTGAAGTTGCTCTCAGCTATTCTTTAAAGTATAGTTTCTGACTTTTAACTGTGACTGTTAGACTGGTATTTTTCCTTTTGTAAACTACATTTATAAAAATGACATGATTTCCCTAGTGTGTAGATACCAGGTATGTTGGTTTATATCATTATAGCAAGGGTTAGAAGGAGAACAATTCTGTGCCATGGTTTTACCAACTTCAAAACTTCAACATTGAAGGAAGTTTTGGAAGAGATCTTCAAAAAAAGTTGTACCTTTCATAAAGCACCAGTGCCAACTGGTGATGGCTACAGTGTCCCAATAGGGAAAAATTTACAATGATGAAGCAATCCTAATTGTACATGGACATTGAATTAACCTAGCAAGGAATGATGACAAGTAAAACAAGCTAAACAAAAATAGAAGGCTTTTTTGAAAAATTGTGCAACACCTTTTTAATAAAGGTCACAATTGGTACTGGAACCCTTGATCCACAGGTCCCACTGTGACCCTTCTCAGAACCTGTTCAGACCTGTTGTCAAAGTGGAATCTCAGCACTTCACCCTCAAGTTGAACTTCACTGTTCACTAACTATTGTAAAAAGGGCTGGCATGGTAAAAAAACATCTTCTACTCGATTTCTTCTACTGGCTTTCTAATAGACGATATATCAGTGCCCACCACAGGAGGCCAGAGATAAATTATCTCCTCTACCAGAAGAGTGTAATTTAATGGAGGGCTGTAAATATGAATTGGGATGGGAAGCTGAATTATTAAAATATTTGTTGGAAGGTAAAACTATCCCGATATATAGTAATATTCAGACAAAACTAATAGGCTCTGTAGGACTGTAGAGGGATATTTGCAACATAAAATGGACATCCGGTATTCAACTGGCCAGTTTTATTATCTAGTTACACGAGTACCCAGGCAAAACTAGACTGGGTGTATTGCTACCATCATTGGTCTGTCATTAGGGTGTGTTGGTTTTAATCTTTACTCAGTGTTATGCCAGCAGACGTGTCACATCAACTACATCATCCTGTTTAATGTTCATGTACATGCTTCTATTATCTCCTAAAGAAGGAGTCATTTTAAACTGTGAAACATGTTGAGAACTTGTATACACACCTACTTTTCTTCTGCTGATAATTTCAACGATATTACATAATGATTTGGATTTGTTACAGTTTCTACTTACATTATGTAGGCAGAACCCAATGCTGAGTAACTTAGAAGAATATTTTTGTAAATTATATGACATGTTGTTGTTAGGTGAATGTTTGGTTTAAATGGTTCCACAATTTTAATCACTTCTCAGTAAAGTTTAGTTTTACCTTAATTCAGATTTTTATTGCAAGCCTACTCAGCTTTTTATATAGGCACAAATATACCTTAGTGGTTCTACAGAGCCCAGGTGCTTTGTCTGAATTAAAATACGTGATCAAAAAAGGGTTCTGTAAAACCAGTAGGAAAGATCTCTAGCACCATCTACCTAAGATGAAGATTTGTGGACAGGATGTTTTAGATATAATTTGCCAGCTTCCACAAAGTTTGGGAAATTTAAATTTTTTTTTATTCTCTTTCATTATATTTAATTCGAAAAGACCCATTTTATAGAACATCTTCTCAGTTACTGTTTTTAATATAAATCACCATTTTAACGCCCCAATTTTTAAACATTATTATTTATTACATTATTAATACATTAAAAAAACTTATTTCGAATTTGTTTTTTTCTACATTGCTAGCAGTTCCTTTTATTCTCATTCATATACAGATATACAAAAAATTATAAATATTTTGAGTTTAGTTTGAATAGCTCATAAAATATCAGTAATTAAATGATTTGTAGAATCTGAAGTCTTAGGTTTTGTACAGAAAATAACATGCTGGCAAAAAGTGAAAAAAAAAAACCCATAAAACACAAAGCAAAATAAGCCTTAAACAACTCTACGAATAAAGTAGTAGTTACTGATTTCAGCAATGTGGCATGTGACATATTTCCAACCCGTTTTAACAGCGATTGCTTTCTCAATCATTTCCTTTTCTCACTTTCATTGATATTGTTATTACAGCTATTGTGTTTTCCACCTTTGATATCTGTGTTCTGACTGCTTATTATTATGATTACTTCTACTAAGAGGCACCTAAAATGATGACTGGAAAGACACTTAAAAAGCAACAAGACAAATCAGCTCTCTCTTCAGTTCAGTTCACAGTTCTGGATGAAACCTGGTTAAAACCAGCTGGATTGCTGTCTCTCTAATAAATGTTTAGAAAAGGCATGATTATATCACTCAGTGACACTGTGAACGTAACAATTTATCAATCATCTTGTTTACTTGCAGTCTCGGTAGGAGGTACAGCTTTCTCACTTAACAATAAAAATCTGCCACACATCATGATGGCTGAGAGAAGAAAGAAGTAGACTGGGTAAAACAAGTTTTGAGAGATAATTTCACATCGCAGTTTTTTTTTATGTTTTACCAAACTATTTCTAAAACAAAAGATGTTTTTGGTTTTAAAGCTAAAGTTTAAACTGTTTATTTTCTGCCTCAACTATCTTTTCTTTTCTCTTTCATTGACTTCATACAAAAATAAATAAACCTTTTCTGTTTGCATGACTTACCTTATTCTGTGCCTTGCTGTCATGGCTGGCGGAGGGTGTTGTACATAGCCTTTTGAAAACATTATAGCACCCTGTCTCAATAGTCCTCTTGAGAGCATTAATTTCTGAAGCAAGCAGTGAGTGAGTTGGTTCCGGCTCTCTGGTGAGGAATCGACTGCAAATACTTTCCGTTGCACTGCTCATTTCTGTCCTGAAACGAGTTGGCCGATACTCTCCTCCACCAGCTTTACATAGACAGATTTGTCTCCTCATCCGCAACCGGGAACATGAGAAAAGCGCACCAGAAGAACTCCATGCGGAAGACCCTGTCAGGCAAGATGGCGCCGGATTATTCTTCATAGGCAGACATGGGGGATGATGCAGATATAGCAAGTTCTCCTTCACTGGCGCCCTATATTCCTTGGGACTATCAAAAACTAGCTCAAGAGGTTAGCAAAAAATCTTCAACCCAGTCTTCTTTCTACCGTTAAAGAAATGATTGCACATCAGATCCAAGCTATAACAGAATCTTTTGCAAAGCATTAGGGTGGGAATTTTTTTTTAAAGCAGCATATTAGTGGCTTGGAAGACGATCTGCTAACCAATCGGACACAACAGAAAATGATGAGTGACCAATACACTATCCTATAACATAAACTAACTGACATGGAAAATTAAGTCTGAAGAAATAATTTGAGATTCATAGGGCTCTCAGAGACAGTAAAATCAGCTGATCCATATAAATTCTGTGCAGTAACATTACCAAAAGCCCTTGGCCTTAAAACTCCAATAAAAGTGGAAACGGTTTACAGGATAGGTGCGCCTCAGAAAAACAGATCAGTTCCACGTCCTATCATCGCCTAATATCTGGAATTTCATGATAAAACATACATTTTGAAGGCAATTTTGAACGCTTTATTGGCCATCTAGAAATAAAAGACGCAAGGATTTTTATTTTTTCTGACTACTCAGCAGACATTACTAAACAACATAGGGCCTTCTCCCCTATCTGTAAAGCTCTTATCAACAAGAATATAAAATTTGATCTACTTTACCCAGCTATAAGATCTTTTTGCCTGACAGAGAAGTCAAAGTGTTTAGGAAGCAGCTGATTATGTAAAAGAACTGTGTTTAACTGATTGTTCTAAATTTGACAAACTCCACCAGGATTCTGCTCACGACGTCATTGCTTCTACATCATGGTAGTTGGTCTTTTCACTCTCTACACATGCTTCAGGCCACTATGGCAATAGTGTTCATATTCCTAAGTTTTATTGTTCCAGTTCAATCATCGGGAAAAAAGGAGGTCTTGAAAAGACACACATGTTCACCATTGATTTTATCTCTAGGGTCACTTCACTTATTTCTCCCTACATTTTTTTATTTTTGGTTATTGTATTTTTGCAATGTCCAACTAAAAACAATCGATTGCCTACGAGATGTCTGGTTCCTAGGCTGGGACGAACAGGCACTCTGTGTTTTTAATATGGCTACCACTGCTACAACACACACCTCATTATGAACCACCTTAAATGAAAGTTGTTACATGGAATGTGAAGGGGCTCCGTTTTCCCCAAAAACGTACTAAAATCTTGAGGCATCTCAAAAAATTGCAATGGGTAGGTGAGGTGTGGTGTGGGGTTCCCCGCAAGGCAGGGGTCCTAATTTTTCTTCACAAAAGGCTCCAATACTCAGTCATAGCGAAACAGCAAGACTGTGATACAAGTCATTGGACGACCATCACCTTACAATTTACTTACAGAGCTTTGACGATTGCTGCAGTTTATGGTCCGATACAGGACAATCAAATTTTCTATACCAAACTGACTAATACTGTTTCTCAACTACCTGATCTACCAATCATCCTCGCGGGAGACTTTAACACAACTAACAACACCTTTGAGGATAGAAAACCATATCCTAGTGCTGTCTCTTCTACCAGTCTCAACAATAAACACTACCAGCTATTTTTGAAGCCATAGGTCTAGTAGATGCATAGCGACATTTACACCCCTTGGAAAGGGACTTTACTCATATATCCGCAGTTTACTCCACAGTATCCAGATTGGATTCAATACTAGTTTCTCTAGATATGCTCCTGAAATTAGAAGGAGCTGATATCCATCCTCTGTTATTTCATACCACGCTCCAGTATCATTGGATATAGATGGCCTGTTATGCCCTTCTGATTTTGTGTGGCGTTTCTCAGCATATCTGGTTAAGGATGAAGCATTCCAACATACAAAATTGGCGGCTGGATACCACAAAAAAGTCTATATTTCTAGCCCGTGGTTATTTTGGGATGCTGCAAAAGCTGTCCTTGGAGGCAAGATTATGGCATATGTAACTCGACTAAAGAAGACAACTCTAAAAAAGCCAGGCACACATACAATATTGCTCCACTCTTTCTGCTCAGGATTGTGATATCTTGGAACGTGCTAAGAAACACTGTGTTCTTTGAATTAAAGAATACAACGCCACTATTAGATCATATCGTGAATTTTTTAGAAATAAGGCAATAAGTTGGGTAAACTGTTGTCTAATTTGACCAGAAGAAATCAGGCTCTCAAAACATCTAAGACTCACAGGATACTCTGCATTTGAAACCCAAGGAGGTCCCTGGCATTATTGCGTCATATTATGAACAATTGTATCGTTCTTCAGGTAGTGATGATGTACAAGGTCAATTATTTCTTGACAAGATAAAACTGACCACTTTAAATGTTGAAATCATTAAGGAGGAGGTAATTAGTGTAATTAAGTGCTCCGCCAATAACAAAGCCCCAGGCCCAGATGGGTTCTCTTCCGAGTTTTACAAAATTCTTCTGGAAGATATATCCTCTCCTCTAAAATCCCTCTATAATGAGTTACTTACTTCAGGTGCAGAATTGGAAATGGGCCATTTGGCCCACAAAAAAAATTCTTTACAAAATACAAAAGGACCCGCAAAACCCAAGTTCATATAGGCCCATATCACTTAATATTCATGATGCAAAAGTGTTATCTAAAATATTGGCGGATCGCCTGGCCCAAATGCTACCTACTTAACCAATTTTGGCACCCAACGCAGGGAAGGCTTTTGACAGTGTGGAGTGGGATTGGCTGCATATGGTGTTGTCTAGATTTGGGTTCCAGGGACATATCACCAAATTTCTACGGGCTTTGTATTTGAGCCTGCAGGCAAGAGTCACTGTTATGGGAGCTTTGTCTCGAACTTTTATTTTACAGCAGGGGACGAGGAAAGGCTGTCCACTGTCCCCGCTATTATTTGATCTGCCTGGTACTTTATTCAGACTACTGTTTTTGAAGGTATCACTGTTGGTCAAAAGGAAGTCAAGGCAGCCCTATTTGCAGATGATCTTCTTCTGTTCTTTAGAAATTCACACAGAGATCTACAAAATTTACTGCACTTGATCACTGTTTTTGATAAGTTGTTGGGATTCCGTATCAATTACCATAAAAGTTAGATCGGACCAAACCATTGTTCTAGTTTGTTGTCTTGGGCTAGGCAGCTGGGTTTGGTAGTGGCCCATTGCCACATCACATATCTAGAGATTAAAGCAACCCGTAATATTTCTGAAATGAACCATTTGAACTATGACACTTATTCATAAGGTTATAACACAGCTTACAGATTGGAAAATGCTACTGCTTTGCTTAATGGGACGATGTCTCCTAATGAAAATGTTTAGTTTCGCCCGCCTACTCTACCCATTACAGAACCTAACTTTTCTACTTAGACAGTGGGATGTTAGTAAACTTTGTTCGACTTTTATGTCTTTTCTATGGCAGGGTAAAACCCCGTGTATTGCTAGACATAAACTCAATTGCCCGAAAGAACAACTAAGCCTAAATTTCCCTGATATTAGAAAATCCGTTCATGTCTGCTATGACACATTAGAGACTGGTGGCATGGTTCCTTTTACTACACTGATCTTGCCGGATTGCTACATACTCCACTACAACAAATCCCTACGGAGGTCAAGACTAATCTGCTATTTAGAGACACGCTTGTAGCTTGACGAGAAATTAGAACAATGTAGGCTACCACCATATTACTCCTGCAATGCCATTGAAATTAACTCCTTTCCACAAGGTCTACAACTTAAAGCTTTTCATTATTGGTCGGGGCGCAGTATTCGTTGTCTAGAACATCTGCTAGATGAGGAATATCAACTTTTACCATTTCACATACTGCGGGTAAAATACGCATTGCCTGTCCATAATTTTTTTAATTATCCACAGATAAACCATTATGTGTATAGTCGTTTCCATTCCTATAGAATTTTGTCCTTACCATCTCTTTTAAATAGATTGGGAGGGACTTTTTCTACTCCATTATCCATATACGATTTATATCATATTGTGATATCCAGAGATGCTGATCCACCCAGAAATTATTCCCATGTTACTAAGTAGGCAGTTTTTCCAGGTATTTCTTACCAGGAAACTCTAGACTATTTGGAATCAAGTTGGTCTATAGCACGTAAAGTCTCGAGAGAGATGCATTAAAAAATTCTGCATAGGGCTTACTATGCATGTGATCTTAAGATTAGATCATCCACTAGTTCCAAATATTTGACGGCTTGTCCAAAGTGTAATCTGCCCATGACTTGATTATGCAATATGGTCCTGCCCAAAAACTCAAGTCCTTTGGCATCAAGTTTTTAAAAAACACAGAGTTTGACAGGTCGTAGCCAACCATTTTTGCCTTTTCTAGGAATTTTTCATATACTACCTCCAATTTTGCCAGTAAATGACAGTAGGAGGTTAATATCTAAATTTGAAAACTTGTGTTTTCTCGCAGCAAAAAAATGTATTATGAAAAACTGGTTGGATCCTGTTTCACCATCCCTGTCCCATCTCACACAATTACTATGCTCTCTTAAGGTGATTAACAAAATTGAAGCCACTAAACACCTCGACACACATGCACAAAGATTTTTTGGAGTGTGGATGTCTTTTTTTGGAAACTATTTTTTCTCCAGCTCAATTAAAAGATATTATGGAGCTTTTCCGCCACTGTACGTGGTATGACCATAGAGCTCTAACTAGTGCTTAAAGATTAATAGCAATTTATCGAAATGGGTCTATTGACTTCCATATTATAACAATTTTTATCCAATGCTGATGTTTGCTATCATGGACATTTTTTTTTAAGTTTAACCAGGAAATTTTTTTTTGAAATCGACATTGCAAACTATTGTTTAATATTTTGTTGTCTTAGTACTGTTTGTATTTAATATCCCCTCCCCTGGTAATATCACAACTGTGATATTTCAGTGGTCTTTTCACTGCATTTGCAATAAATTATTTCACTCATAAATAACTGAAATGTCTTGTAACCTGTACTATTATACGGTTTTTGTTTTGTTTTGGTTTGTGTTCTTTCAATAAAAAACTATTTCTAAAAAAAAAAAACATACCTGATGTCTGTCTTCTTCTTCTTCTTTCCCCCTGGCAAATACCGTCAACTAAATAAACTCCTACCTGTCTTTAAAGGTGTTACGTCATCCTGGCCTGGCCAAGAACGATTGCAGAATATCGAAACCAGGGAGAGTAGAAAAAAGACAATGATGGCATCTATGACAGAATAGGTGAGTGACAGGAGAGTGTATTTATAAATCACAATTAAGCAGGGAACTTAATTTTATTGCAGAATGAGTATCACCTATCCTTTCTGCAATAAAGGGCCTGCCTGGTTGCAATTTCTAGAGTTTATATTTACATGTTTTTACAGATTTTTCAATAAGGGAAAACAAAATGAAGAATTATCAATGAGAGTAAAACAAAGGTTCACAAAACATAGGGGTAAATACATATGACGTAAAATTAAGGTTACATCCGCATTGTAAAGAAATGTTCTAAACCAAATCAACTGGAAACTGGATATTAAAAATAAGAACCAAACGGTGCTACAAAGTAAGCTCACAGTGCAGTAGAAGCCACCAATGGTGTTACAATAACACATATTGTGTTATTCAGGTCAGTAGAACAAGAGTTTGTCAGCAGGCAAATACATGTAACATTTAAGGGAAAGGACAAATATATTTCTAGAGTTTTAGTCCATCTTAAGGCTGTGCAAAAAGAGCTATATGATAACCTTATCTCCAAATAAATAGGGAGGTTTTGTGTCCCTGAAATACAGCTTCACTAAGCAAACGTCTTTTATTAGATCAACCCCACTATGCCAACAATTTAATAAACAGATTTTACTGTTAATAAAATAGTGATAATATAACCACATCCTAATTAAATATCAGATTACAAAATAAGTTTTTTTCCAAAAAGGATGGGACTTTTTAGGTGTATATAGAGTAATTCCACAAATATAATTTTTTTTCAAATTTTTCTTTACAATTTTATTTTGTCAATACAAATAGTTAAAACCGTACAATACATTTATAAACAACACTGTTTCTTTCTGGAGTACAATAATTTGGTATTCATTGCTTATTCTTTTAAACTGTACAATACTGAATAGGCAATGAATACCAAATTATTGTACTCCAGAAAAGTTATATTTGTGGAATTACTCTATATACACCTTAAAAGTCCCATCCTCTATAATCAAGCATCAAAAATTAGCTTGACTGTTTTTTAGTTAGATTAAAATGCAGAATTGTGCAATGGTATAATTTTTTAAAAAATTTCCAATAAAGAGGACCAAATGCTTTGTAATAATGTTGGACATCTAACTTTTTGCATCTAATATTAAACCAATCATAATGGCTTTGTTTTGTTGCAGCTATGCTTCTGGGACATTCTTTATTTTTTTCCGTTTAACTTGATTTGTATCATTTACTTTTTTTGATTAATGTTTTTAAAGCAGGATAAATTCAACTGTTTCCAAGAAATAGTCTTGCTAATAGTAGCAGTGGCATAGTTTCCATTAGTGATGACAGATCTGATGCATCATATTTTATTGAAATGAAATGTTAAGATTAGTGATTTGCATGACCAATCATAAAATACATACACTAACTTGCACTTTATTAGATACACCTGGTTCAACTACTATTAACGAAATATCATACAATCACATGGCAACAACTCAATGCATTAGATTTCGGTAGGTTAAGATGACATGCTGATTGCTGACGTTCAAATTGAACATCAGAATAAGGAGGAAAGGGGATTTAGGTAACGTTGAACTTGGCATTGTTGTAGGTGCCAGGCAGGCTCGTCTAAAAACTTCAGAAATCTGCTAGGTTTTTCCCGCACAACCATCTCTGGGGGTTTACAGCAAAGAGTTTAAAAAACATCCAGTGAACACTAGTTTTCTGAATGAAAACACCCTGATGCCAGATGTGAGAGTGGAATAGCCAGACTGTTTTGAGCTGATAGAAAGGCAACAAAAACTCAAATAAATAATCGTTACCCTCAAAGGTATGTAGATGATCATCTCTGAACACACAACACATTCAACCTTGAAGCAGTTGGAAACAATTCTGGGTACCATTCATGTCAGCTAAGAACACCTGTCACATTGCTCACCAAAATTGGACAAGAAAGGATTGGAAAAGTTACCTGGTCTGATGAGTCTGGATTTGTGTTGCATTTGGATAAATGGGTAAGAATTTGTTGTGCAAAACAAGAAAGCATGGATCCCCTGCATTTGCATCCATGGATCTATGATTCAGGCTGCTGGTGCTGATGTAATGGTGTGGGGAATATTTTCTTACCATACTGTGGACCCCTTAGAATCACATTAGCATTGCTTGTATGTCACTGCCTACATTAGTATTGTTGCTGAGCTTGTCCACCCCTTTATAACAGCAGTGTACCCATATTTCAATAACTAATTCCAGTAGGATAATGTGCCATTTCACAAAGTTCAAATCATCTCAAACCAGTTTTTTGACAATTGTTTATTGTACTCACCTCCACTGTGGATCACCTCCAAAGTCACATCTCAATCTAATAGAGTATTTTTGGGATGTGGTGAAACAGAAGATTTACATAATTGATAAACAGTCTTTAGCTATTGCATTATGCCATTATGTCAATTATGTCAATATAGATCAAAATCACAGAAGAAAGTTTCCAGCACCATGATGAATTTAAGCTGCAAAGAATTACAGCAGTACTGATGGGAAAAGGGGACCCAAACTGGTGTACCAAATAAAGTGGCCAGTGGTGTATTGAAGCATTTGTATTTTGCATCTGACATATTTTTGAAGTAGCATGGAAGGATTTAGATTAGTTTACTTGCTTCATGTTTTTGTAAAACTCGTGTTGAACCCACCCAAAGGGTTGAATAGTGCAGCAACAGGGGAACAAAATAGTGGCAGTGATTAACAAACAAAAAGCTAAGTATACTTTAAAGCCTCTTTTTATTACGTTTTTTCTTTTTTTTTAACACTGTAATAACAAGGTCATTTTAATAAGTTATGTTTAGAAAATATTATGCCTTGTTTACCATCTTTCAGGAAATATTCTGGGGTAAATGCACTGCAATTTTGTTCATATTGCATTGTAGTACAAAGTGAAAAAAAGTATATTTGTTTTTGAATAAGAAAGAACTCATTATCTGCAAATAAAAAGAAACTTACTTTAATAACACAAGGCTTATCGAATGTATTTACTGGTAAAACATATTGCACATTATCAAGGATTAATAAAAAGAATTGGTCACCTAAAAAAATAATGCTTGGACATGCAGCAGTTCACAAAGTATGTAAAGAGGCAGTGTGTGGGTGTTTTTGAATAAGTTGCAGACAGTAAGAAAGACGACCTTTGTTCCTCCTACATACTTTAAGTTTCAGTTATTACCTTTATATTCAGTAATATAACAATAACAGAACTAAATAGAAAATGTTCACTGTAGCTTTGGCTTTTCCTTAATGGCAATTTACATTTTTTAAACATATATATATATATATATATATATATATATATATATATATATAAAACTGTAGAAGAAGTGTGTAGTGTATAAATCACATGAGTGCCTGAACAGTATGGAATAGTAAAGTGATTTTAACTAGTGATTTTAAGTACTTGGTATTTTTGTATAGTGGCTTTGTTTTTATTTTTTGCTGTTTTCTTTCTTTAAAAAACATAAGATATTGAGCTTCTTGCACCCTGAAAAAACAGCCAGTGTTATGAGGTACTTATCAGTGTTCTGTCTTCTACAGCAGTCGCTTACCAGTTTACAGGATCCCTTGTATTGCTTTAGATACGTGCACTATTTCAGCATACCTGGTAACAGTTTTTGGGTTGTTTTGTGCCTTTTTGTGTTCAGCATGGCCAATGTGCAGCTGCTAGGAATTGGAGTAAATGTGATGTGGCTAATGAGCAGTTAAGTTCCTGGCCCCTGTCAGCTAGTCCTATGAAGCTTTCCAGGTTCCAGGCACTAGTTGACTTTTGTAGTGTTACATTTGTCTTTATTGCTTATGATGTCTTTCTGCTTGTCTTAACCCAATAAATGCCATGCTTGGGTACCTGTATGTGATCATTGGATCTGTTCCCTGAACTTGATCATTGATCACTTGATTACACTACTGTGCTGAGCAGTATTTGTGGATTTCCTTGTCACTCACCCTGTACTGTTTTCTGTCCCTGTCCTGCTCTTAATGAGTACCTGATACCCAAAAATCTTTATTTCAACTTACTAAATTTCAATTTACCTAGAGCTCCACTCTCGGTACACATATCCTACTCCTAATTAAGCTATGCAGATAGTAAATGCAAAGGTCATTTAGCAGCAAAGTATCATGACCTTATACAGTGTATGGAGAGTGACCAAGTTAGATCAAATAGAGAGGCAAAGAGGCTCACTTTGCTTTTGAAAAAGAAAAATAGGAATAAAGATCTTTTAACATGCCATAGGAACATTGCAATAAAGAATTAGCATACCATGTTATCAAATGCTTAGCATTTCTTTATTTCCATATTTATTTTCAGAATATGTAAGTTATAAACATATCAACATAGAAAGCCAGTTCGTCTTTATGTTTAGAAATTCCAAGACCCTAAAATGAAAAGAGGACAAAAAAAAATCTATGCCAGATATTGATTTGTACTTATAATGTAAAATGTTAAAGCTTTGCCAAAAAAGGATTGTGATTTTGTTTTTCTGGCCTTTAGGGAGGCTTTTAGTGGAAGCCTAGGCAGTGCTGTTTTCTGGAGTAAGAATTTCTTGGCAGTTCAAGCACAGCGCACTGTATCTTTCATAGAGAGGTAAAATTCATTAATATCAGATATCATTATTTATTCAAGCATGCAAAATATAAAGACTTGGAATAAAGAGCCGTGTAATAACTAGTGTTTCTCTCTGTTTAAAAAAAGAAGAAGCAGAGATTACATGAATGGAATACAAGTTTTCAGTACAGCTATGGGATTCATTTCTGCTATCCATTATAGAAAAAAAAATACTTCCTTTTTAAACATTGCAGTTAAAAGAACACACTAAATAAAAATACTTACCATTTAAGAATAGAATGAACCTGCTGGAATTTAATTATACATTTAGGGCTCTATTTATTAAGCAGGGAATCTATTCTTAATGTAACTAACCTAACATTTTAAATGTTTTAATTCCCATCCAGTAGGTCATTCTAATTAATCTGTACATGTGAAGTACACACAGGTAGCTTCATGGCTGGGGAGAAACATTAAGAGTAGTCACACCAAATATTGATTCAATTTCGATACTTAGTGTGTATATATACAATCTAAAACCACTAATTAAAAACAGTTTACTGATAACTTTGTATAAGAAATATTATATAATAAATGAATGAGAAATACTTTTTTGAGATACCAGCATGGTTGGCTCAGTGGATGGCACTCTTGCCTTTGCAGTGCAAGGATCCAGGTATGATTCTTAGTCAGGACTCCATCTGCAACGAGTTTGTATGTTCTCTCTGTATATGCCTGGGTTTCCTCAGGGAACTCTAGTTTCCTCTTACATCCCAAAAGCATGCAGGTGGGTGTTTTGGCTTCTCCTAAAAATTGACCTTATACTGTGTTAATGACATATGACAATGGTAGGGACATTAGATTGTAAGCCCCTTTGATATACAGTTAGTAAAATAACCTTGGACTTTGCAAAATGCTGAGTAATATGTCAGAGCTAATACACATTATTAATCTAAACATTTTTGTAAAATAAAAAAACAAAACAATAACATTGAATTAATTTGTTTAAAGAGATGTATGCATTTCTTGTGTAATAACAAGAGGATTTTTTTCTAACATTATTTAAATATCTGGTGTTATCAAATGATTATATTAACATGAAATTTTAGAACAGAGTTTTCGTAATTTCCAATTGATATTATTTTTGGTTACAGCTACAAAAGATTAAACACTGTTCCTTGATAATTGAATCAGCAGTACATTACAGAGCATTTTGCATATTAAAATGAAATAATTAGGTAAGTAGGCGTTGAATACAGATTCTAAATGTATTCAACTCAGCACTGTGTATGAATAGTACAGCTTTTGCTCATCATAGCAGAAAAATACACTCCTGCTTCAATGGTGTGGAAATTAAAGTATTTCACTGCAAATGACAAAAGTGATCCCATGAATTATTGCTAAACACTAAAAATACAAATTCAAATAAAAATACAAATACAAACAAAGACTGGGAAAGATATATATATATATATATATATATATATATATATAATATATATATATATATATATATATATATATATATACCGTATATGAATTCTGGAGCATGTATTAATATGTTAGAAATGTATGCAATATGGTAGCTTTCAATTTCTACTCTTTCATTTTTTTAATAAGAAAAATTCTTAAGATACTTAAAGAACATTAGAACCAGCCATGCTACTGTATAATTCAATTATGGGTGATTTTTTTTTTTTTTTATGGTTTTATATCTCAAGATTTTATCAAGCTCTATAAAAGGTATTTTATTTTTGCAGATAAAGATAGCATTAATCTCCTCACTAGTAATGAAATGAAGACCCTAGAGTAATATAGCAAGAGTTATCTGAGATGCGCTGTACAATCCAAGCATACAAGAACTTGACTAGAATGGCAAATATTCATAGTATTTACTTTTATTCAGACGAAAATAAATATATACAGTGTGCGTTTTACAACCTTTCATTCATAATGATTTCTTTGACATGGATAATAGCATTTATTTTACTTTTGCAGTAATTATATTATAAGAATCAAAGGGGTTTTAAATTATACATTAAAAGGAATCCTCATAAATAACCAATCACTGATGCAGTAGTAGGTGTGTCATGTCTGAACAACACAAACCTTTTTGTTTTATTGTATTTTCTGGTTTATATGTACACGGTTGCCACCTCAAATATATACCATCAAATATCCAGTAGGTTCTTTGGGTACACAACCAGCAGTGACACCACATTTGACAAAAAAAGAGTGAACCCAGCCCTTTGTATTTGTTCTTAAAAAAAAGTAGCTTGTTACCAAATAAAATTCACAAACATACAGACGTGCTGGCTAATCTATCTGGTTATCTGGCTTAATCATACTCCAAGATTCTTTGAGTATTGAAAAGTGTATGCATAGCCAAACTAGAGGAGGGTTTAGTCATCCTTTAATTTTTTTGTCATCTGTGTCCTGTTTGCAAGCTTTCCCTTCACTTTCAGTCTCAAAGATGCAACAAGGAATAGGAGGCAATCTCTCCGGTGAGAGGGGGAATTACTCTTAGACAATTGTTACCAGAAAAGGTATTAAGTGAAAGTTCGAGATGTGTGCATAACCAAAAGTTTTTAGTCTAGGACAGAATATGGATAGGTAGGAGGTTAATTTTTGCTGTCTGTATCTCACTATGGAAACCTTCACTTGTTCTAGAGATGCAACAGAAAAAAAGGACATCTCAATAAAAGGCTGGAGAATTTCTATCTTAGACATGTAGGCCTTTTTAAAGGTTTAACGCTGATCTCTGTGAAAACATTTACCCTTACAGTTGGTTTCCCAACCCATTGCAATGCTATCTGTTCATTTTGTCTAGGGGATGAGGAATATCAAAACAACATAAACCACAAATGGGGATTTTTTGGCAGTTTACCTTCTAATTAACATGATTATTACCACTACATACACGTCATACAAAGGTATAAAACAGAGGATGAGGAATACTTACATTATTTCTTGTTCTACCAGCAACTCTGAGCTCTCCTTTACAGTCTGATGCTATGTAATGTGGGTGGGCCCCCAGCGTACTCCTAAACTTAAGTCCAGCTTCTGGTCCTATATTGTATGGGATGACATTTTAGCTGCAACTAATCTGGTAGTGCAGCTATAAAGAGGGCAAGGGAAAGGGTGGCATACAAAAGGAGAAAGCTTGCATAAGTGAAGAATGGACAATATTCTTTTTCCTAAAAAATAATTTTGCCCAAAGCCTCTAGACAAAATGACCTACTACAGAAGCAAATGTTTTTTTCTCATAATTTAGCTTTAAGATATATTCAGAGAGTGTAGCTTACCTGATAGGTAGTTTATAATTTCAGCATTGCTGTATTGCATCTGTGTATTGTAATCTACTCTACTCCTCATCATGCTGGATCATCCTAGTCATTGCTTGTCTAATGCTGAATGATGTGTATGAAAATGCTTACATCCACCAATCAAATTCAAACCTGCTTCCTTGCAGCAAACATAGAAAGCAGAAGGTACAAAAACATGTACAAAAAAAAAAAGTGTAAAAAACACACTGCTAATGATCTGTGTGTTCTTTTGCTGAGATTTACACAACATTTACGCACCTCCTAGGTTGTAAGAGCTTCTGGGAGGGTCCTCACCTCCTCCTGTGTCACTGTCTGTACCTGTCTGTCATTTGCAACCCCTATTAAATGTACAGGGCTGCGTACTATGCTGGCATTATATAAATCATGTTTATTATTAATATTATTTATAATAATAATACATTTCTAACTTCTGCATTTTCTTTTTCTCATTAGGCCACTGAATGTTGCCACATGTTGTCTGGGGTTTCTATTTACTTCATATTTTTTTTCTAGGTGAGCAAATTTTAAAGAAGCCTGTATGTATACATAAAAATTTATATATTTTTCACATTGGATTCAAAGTGTGAATCAACGTTTACCCATATTTCATACATTTTTCCAACTGAATCCAAAGCAGTAAATGTGTAATTTTTGATAAGCGTAGGGGCAATCATTTATAAATTGACTCCAAAGTGTCTGGGCAAGTAAAATATATGTTTATTTTTACTGCAACCTGAAAGTTAAAGCACATATGTGAAGGAAAAAGGAATTGTGTGAATGCCTAACTGTGGAAAAGATTGGCATTCATAGGGAAGCACACATGATAACTCAAGCACTTGTTAAACCTGCTAGTCTAATTTCCTAAATAGTTTTTATTTGGTTTAGTTCTGATGAAGATAATAAAAAGGTGCAGTGTACATAAAACTGATTATTTAGGTTTTGAATAAAGTGAAACTAAAGTTAGACGCTCTGTCAAGTTTTTATTGATATTGGTGTTCCAGGTAGGGAGATTCATCCCTCTGTGCTTTCTGATTACCAATGTCACTGAGGCAAGATGCAGTAACTAAAGCTACGTACACACTTCCAATTATTATCGTTGGAAAACGAACGACGAACGTTCATGCACGATATATATGAACGATCGTATAGCACCGATCCTGCACATAGAGTTAACGACACGATCGTTCGTAGATATTGTACTCACAATAGATACGATCGTTTGAGCGATAGAGGAACTATGTGCACGACAGGAAAGTGAACGGACGTTCGTTCATCACGTATGCTCTGAACATGGACGATCAACGAACGACCGTACACACGAACGATGTTCAACGATCGTCGTCCAATCCGATCCGCCGGTCCGGTCGTTCGTTTCCAGCAACTTTCCTCGTTCGTCGGCGTCGTTGGTTACTTTTTTACGAACGATTTTTTGCCCAATCGATCGTTCGTCGTTCGATTGGAACGATAAAAATTGGAAGTGTGTATGCACCTTAAGTCACATATAAAAGAACAGAATTGAAATTTGGGAGTCATAAAGATACCCGATCTCTTTCAGTAAAGAGACAACTCAAACAATCCTTTGAACACACCTCCTGGTATACCTTAAGAGTGTTAGATAATGATCCCCCTGTGATTTTGGAAAATTTGTGAGTGGAAGCTGTGGTTATTGTGAACTGTCAATTACATTAGTACATAGCATCAAAACTGTTTACTTTAATTTAACTGCCTGTTGTTTGCTGTTTATCTAACAATTGTATATTTTGTACCAATTTATGTGCTGTAACCCTGACCGCGACATTGTCAATATAATTTTTTTGTTTGTTTAATATTCAATAAAAAAAAATAAAAATAAAAGAAAGGAGTCTTTTTTAGCAGCAACAGTTTTTGGCATGTCTTATAAAGCAATACCAAACAGAGAAAGACGTATGTTAAGGCAAAGGTTAAGCAAAAGTATCCTTCAGCAAACATGCGTACATGCTCTGGCAGTGTAATGTGTTCTGTAGCCATATGGGAGCTTAAAATAAATATGGGTACAGAAGACATTTGACTTCCAGAACATGTACACCTCTCGTATGTAGCAAGGCATGTCTGGTGAAGCTTATAATCCTTTTGGGTCACCAAAAAATCTACTTTACACTTTATTGGGATCTAGCAATTGTATATACACACTCACTAGTATCAAAAACAACCAACTAAGGTGGAATACATATAAATCCTCCACAAGCAAATTGACAGGTTGTCCTCCTATCAGGGTTTCTAGCATGCCTACAGCTGTAAGTAAAAAGCCGTAGTAAAGTTCTACTTATTCTTTCTCAAACACTTGGATATGAATATACTGCATTTAAATATACTCTTTCCTGACTATCCAATTTTTTTCTGTTTCTTTCCTGTTTAAAAGTTCCTTTACAATCACCTTATTATTATTATTATTATTATTAGATAATAATTGGAAGTGTGTACGTAGCTTTAGAAAGGGCACCATACAAACCATTGTTCTGCAGTGATTGGCAGGCATTTCTGGCAATGGTAGTTTAATATAAATGTGTTTTAAGCCTAATATTTGTTATAAAGAAAAAATCAATACCTATTGCTATTGTCTATTTTTAATATTGTTTAACATTAATATTATTTCTTAGAATTATTATGAGGTCACACAAAAACCAAAAAAAAAAAAAAGTTTGAGAGGAGGCAGTGAGATTCTATGTTAATACCTAAAGGGAGTGAAAAGAAAAAACTGTTGGAGGGAATTAATGAGACTGAATTGTGTAAGAGAGGAGGGGGATAAGGCAGCTAAAGAGGTTATGGATTGAAGGAAAAAAAAAGGCTGCAGTACCATATTGTAAAGGAAAGAGAAACAAGACAACAGGACCAGACTGTAAAGGAAGAAGAAAAAAAGACAGCAGATTATAAAGAACAGAAAAACTCAAAAAGCCATTGGTAAAAAATGGGTGCATGTTTTATGTAATATAAATGTATGTATCAATACCTATGTAACCTGTAATCCAATTAGGACCTTGAAAAGAGCAGGACCTGCTGTCAGTAACATTAATTGAGCAATATATAACAATTATTTTCATTGAGATTTGCACAGCACTAGGTATTCCCTGCCATCTCAGAGTTGCAAAGGAAGTTGATGTTGAAGGCTTCTCTTAGCTAAGCAGCATGATTAACTATCAGCACCTCATTCCCTTTGACAGCTATGGGTAAAGTCTAAAGGAGAGATATCTTTACTTAGGGTCACCAAGCCTATGTAGGATTTGAGAATCAGAACAACAACCAGGCAGGAAATTTTGTTTAGAACCAGGTATTAATTTACAGTTTACATATTCATAA
Organism: Pyxicephalus adspersus; assembly: GCF_032062135.1. Classification (NCBI taxonomy): domain Eukaryota; kingdom Metazoa; phylum Chordata; class Amphibia; order Anura; family Pyxicephalidae; genus Pyxicephalus; species Pyxicephalus adspersus. The sequence continues at coordinate 116,104,663 of NC_092861.1, read as the reverse complement.
TAGTGAAAAGCCCAAGTTCCAATTCTATTGCACCAAAAGGCCAGAATCAAGTAAAAAGTTTTTTTTAAAAGTTACTTGAGCATCCCTATCTAGTAATAGTTAGTCATGTTTAACTGGACTTGTAATGTTGAAGATGTTGTTTGGCAGGAAATTACATTAGGAAATTACACAGCATGGAGTGTCCCTGCCCCTAACAACCATCAGTGAATTGCCCCTCAACGTATTCCCTAACCACAAGGCTCAATCATGGTAACAAAACATAGCATGGACAATGTAATTTGTGTAACTTGAAATTATTGGAGATGAAAAGCAGAGAGCTATCCCAGCATCCACTGTTCCATAAACCAGGATCATCAAATATATATATTCTGGCAAATAAGCTAATTGAGTTTAGTTCTGCTTTAGGAGATTATAACAAATGGTAAGAGTGCAGGTGGTGGAAGGAGTACAATTTTAGGGATAGAGTGTAAAAAAACAGGTTGAGAATTTTATTGGGAAGTGGACTGCAGTATTTATATCTTTTAAAAGCCAAAAGCTCTGAACACTACCCTTAACCCAAAGTGTTTTTTGGCTTAAGGGTAGTTAAATCTATGTGTGAGCATAGATACTTATCAAACCTTTACTCCATCCAACACAAAAGGTATCCTGGCTTTATTCATGTATAAAGAAAAATCCACAACAATATTAATTGGACTTGATTTATACAATAGTAAAAGACTCTGGAGCCAGGAAATATTTGTACAGCTGGTTTAAAGACTAAATTTACAGTGGCAGAAATCAGCACTTAGAATAATCTTCTTAGTTTTCTATGTTTTTGTCATTGGAACCCCAGCAATAATAAATGTAGTAAATCTTTTATTTTCTAATTAAAATAAAATAGACACAGCTGTGTTAATTAAATGCAAGCACACTATAATTAACGAAAAAAAAACATTTTTAGGTAACATCATGAAAATAACCAAGACATGACCAGTCCCCACAACAAAGAAACAAATGTAATTAATAAATACAATGACATGTCATTCAGCAGCAGTAACTAAGTTACCGCCAAAGCCCTAATTATGGGCATGAACTCTATTAAACTATTTTTTTTTTTACTGAGTCTTCTAATTAGTTTCAGCAAGAACATAGAACTGGAGATCACAATAGACTTAGCAGGAGAGATACCTTTAAACTATCAGTTTTTCCCAGATTGCCCTTGTCTTTGTGTAATTTTACATTGTTCCTTCTACCCTTTATTCATTAACCATGCAACAGCTCCTTCTTTAAGTATCTCAATGTAACGTATATGTATATTTTATTAAACGTTTTCGTCAAATCATTCATATTTTTATTCTGTTTATCCTATTAGAAATTTACCTTTCATATTTTATTTTGGAAAGTACTCTGTACTGGTGTTACGATGCTTATACATTAAAAAAAAATCTTATACACTAAAAAACAAAGAAATAATGGAATATAACCCTCAGTGGGTTATTTTGAAAATGCTTCTATTCTGATTTAAATTGAAGATGTTCAACTGGGTGAATTAAATAATTGCAAATAAATTACAGAGCATATAACATCACTAGACAGTTGTCTTGGTAGCAAAGTGAGAAGGTTTCGTCTGATAAGTCTGCAATTCTTTTAATTTAAGTGACTGCCTAGGAGAATGACCCCTGGCAAGATTCAGTTCATCTCTCTGTAAAGAGCTAAATAATGGAGGCTCTTAATTTACATTCACATATGAACAGTATGCCAAATCCAGTGTAGGTGGTATATTTGTAACACGTTGTGCCCATACAATTCTAACGTGTCTTAAATCTCCAATTTGGCTTAAAGCCAAGGCAAACAGCTGCTCATTGTTTCGTTCCATACACGTGAAAGCACATTTCTTAAGAATATTTGACATTCAGTTACTTTGGAAAATAATACATTTTGTTCACAATAGTTGGAAAAGAAATAAAAAATGTTTCCATAATTTTCTTTTATTTTAAAGAAAATATAGAGATCATATTGCACATGATGTTTAAGCTCTGATTACTGGCATACAAGCATTTTGATTTTTTGTGCAAATTCTTATTTACTGCCTAGTTTGCCCAGGGATTGAGCAGTGTTTATCAGCTCACTATCATATCTTTTGGATGGGCTAAGCTAAAATTTCAAGTCAAGTCAAATGTCATCAATATATTATGATATATATTTGTTTTCTTTTTGTTTTTTTGCATACATCTTGTCACTAAGGTCACAAAAAAAGTAAACCTAAATAATTCATAACAATAATAACACAGGCCTGCAAAATTGAATACTTGAAAATTGTCTTCAATATTTCAACTGTTCCCCTTGTTTTTGGGGCATTGAATGGTGAGGGTTTTTCCACAAACTCAAACAAAAAATCTAGAAAAATGTCCTGATCACCAGTAAGAAATTTTTCAGCCTTTACATGACTAATTCCTTTTAAAATATATGAATATTCTCTGTTGTAACTATTTTCAAGACAAGCAACCAAATTAAAACCAGTAAAAATGTAAAAATATGATAAAACAGTATTTTAAACCGGTTTCTACACATGAACTTAATGGGGTTTTAGCTGTCATTCAAAACTTCTGTTGAGGCAGTAGTCAGCAATCATGCTAACATTCCATCAGACCCGGTACCTCTTTTTTATTTCTTTGATATCCTGGTGGAACAGCTCGCTTTGTTCTTTGCTCCCCACAAGTTCTCCGAGCAGTAGGCCAAATAGTAGTAGAGGAAATGCAGCTCAAGGCTCATTGAATAACCCAGTTCTTCTAATTTTGTCAACATATTTGACAAAGACATAGCAGATAGGAGATTTTGGGATGAACTTTCTTTTTTGTTTTTCAAATTGTACCCCTTGACATAAATAGCAGTCTTAGCTGTGTTTGCATGGCTCCCTCTAGACCAGGTTAGGTGAAGTGTGACAACCTTGAGTAGCCATATTCACAAGAGCAGAACAATTTAGCTCTTGTTTCTTTGTCTTGACACTGTCTTTGCATGTATTTACACATCATTTGTCTTATTTGTTGCTCTCTCATGACTCTGATGGTTGAAGAAGAAAAATATTCAGTGATTTTATTTGGAAAAGTTCTAAATACTGTGTGTGAGTACAGTAGGGACCATGAGGGAATAAAACTAAACAGCCAAGAGACTGACTCTGATTGAACCCTTGTCTTTTCGGCTTTGAACCTTTATCCTGCATGGCTGACCTTCGATAATTAACCTGATCTTTGCTTAGTGGTTCCTGAATCCTAATTACTGGATTATTTGGACCTGTTCATGTGACCAGTTAGAATGATTGTCTTAAACCTTACAGCTTCCAGTGCCCATTGCCTGATTATTGTAGTTCATCCAATGATCTAGCTCATTGACTACTCTCAACTACTGCTGCATAATTATCACTATCGGGGCATTGGCAATCTCTAGCTTGATCAGACTAGCCTTCTGCTGTTGAGAGCTACTGATTCCTCATCTATTCCTCTGCCTGCTGTGGGCTCCGGTTTTTGGTTCCATATCATATCCGCAGACTCCTGACACTCCCCCCACAAGGTACTATCCCTGTAAAACACAAACATAAGTACAAAAGGCAACCTCACCCAGTCCCTGCCATGTTTAAATGTTCCATAATATAAAAGTAAAGATATACAGTTTACCTCCAACCCCTACTGTGCACCCCTGCAGCTTCTACACAAACCATTTTCCAATATATTTTTTAATCATTACAGCAGTGTATCCAATTATTGTACATGACTATTATTTCCTATATGTCTACTGACATTGGTTGTCAAATCATGCGAAGTCAAATTTGCTAAAATTGTTGCAATGTCCTGTATATGTAGGCTTAAAGACAATTATTTCTCCCACAAAGGTCTTGATGGGCAGGTAAGTGTAATGCTTTAAATAACTGTGAGGGACTTAAAGTACACTAAAATATATTTTTTCTTTGGCAGATCACATGTTGCAAAGGAAGCCTGGGAGCAATTATTTGTGTGTCTGGAGCTATGCTGGCTATGATGTCTATGTGCTGATACACTGGGCCTGGTTTATTAAAGCTCTCAAAGGGTGGAGAGGATACATTTTCATCAGTAAACCTGGATGATCCAAAAAAACAGGAATGGATTTCCTAAAAGTAATTTGCTATTTGTTAGCAAATGTTTTCAATCATGGACCAGATCTATTCCAGGTTTGCTGGATCACCCAGCTTCACTGATAATACTGTATCCACTCCAGCCTTGGAGAGCTTTATTAAATCAGCCTTACTGCTGACTAGGCTTTGAGCTCAGAAATCCTGCACCATTTCTACTGAAATCAAAAAGCAGTTTAGTGAGTCATGGGATAGCAAGTTTGTAAACATATTGACACAAATGGTAGTATGATGTGTACACATAGCAAAGACAAATTACAAAACAAGGTTTATATTTTATTGTATTGTCTGATAATACCAGATGATTTCAGAAACAATAGCAAAGGTTAGTAAAGAAAACTGTTAGAGAAAAAGCTCAACAAAGGTTAAGGAAAGTATTGAGCAAAGTTTTAGGCATGTCCAGAGTTCAGTATTATCACAGCAGAGAGGGGCCTGTTCCTCTCTGAAACAACCAAGAGATGCTAGTCTAGTCCCCACCTGTCCTGCATCAGAATAGTCCTGATTTTTATTGGTCACTGGTTGCTAGCCTCTGAGGACGAGGATGTTGCTTTGCTTACCAGGTTTCATCCATCATCCATTCGTCTACACACAAGCACAATCAGTGGAAGTGAAAGTTGCAAAGCATGGAGAACCAGGATGAGGTCAGATGCCAAAGCCAAGGGGTTGAGAGCCATAGGAAAGTTAGGAGCCAAAGCCGGAGCAAGTTCAGAAACCAAAGGAATCAGGAAGGATACAGGAACAACACAGATCTCAGAAACAGGCTGATAGTGATTATACATCCAGCAAGGAACCCGGGAGAACTGTTCTTATATAGAGACCTGACTCTTGTGTAACTTGCATAAATAAAGTGGAATCTTTAAGGGTCACTAGGAGATAATGTGTATGTAATGCCATAATTATTTTCTTTAGATTTGGGATTATTATGGTTCTAGAAAGACACTTGTAATGTTTGTTCCTGTAGTCTATGTGAGGGAGATTTAAGCTGCACTTACTGAACCAGAGGTAGAACAAGAAGTAAGGAAAATTCCCTCTTAGACAGAACAGGAACATGGAGCAGGTGCCTGCATTGGGATATTTCCTCTCAATTCCTGTTAACAGTTCTAACATTCTCATCACTTTCTGTATCAGTGACAATGGTCACCAGATAGAGGCAGAGATTTGCTTTCTCATGTCAGAACTGGTATCCTCATTACTGACTGAGGAATAATAACAAGCAGAGATTGTTTTCTACCGCAAGGCCTCAGGTTCAGCTTTTTCTCGAGCAATACCAACAGTGAGCAGCACAGGAGTGACATCACCAATTCTCCCTGTAAGCTTACTGAGAATAGAAGTCAAAGACAGCGGGGCTTTAAAAATCTCACACTACAAGTATACACTTAAGAGCAGCAGTCCCGAACCTGTGGTCCACAAGAACATTTTGGTGGTCCATGGCTCTGGCTGGTGCAACACCCAGCAGGGTCAATAGAAAGGACCCCATTTGGGGGGCGCACCGGCCAGAGCAGCGGACCATGTCTCCCGTATGTATGTCTCTGGACACAATACACCCACTCTCTGGGTGGTTTCTGGCATCATGATGTCACTCTGGGAAAAGTTTCTTCCCCTTTGAGTGACACATGGCTCCCCACGCATGCGCGGTCCAGAGTCTGTAAATTTAGTGGTCCGTAACGTCCAAAAGGTTGGGGACCACTGCTTAAGAGGCTTAAGGTATAGGAGGACATATACCTATTTTACATGACACCAAATAATAATTTTTAGGGTACTGTCTAAGAATAAATACAATTTCAGATTGTTCCCTATAACTAAGCAGGTTCAAGTTGATTTAGAATTAAATTAATGGTAATAAATTTAGGAATAAATTAAAGGACAGTTCTACATATCATTGGATTGGAGAATTACTATGTATTATTGATTTATGTAAAATTACTTAGTCTTAGCCTGGAAGTATTTCCAGAGTTTAGTATTGGTGTCTGAGGTAAAGTATTAATAAAACGTTTCCAGGTTTTGAAGAATGTTGCAGTATTTTTCACTTTGTTCTGTGATGTTTCTATCCTATTGATTTGAAAGATAAATTGTAGTTTTTCTGAAAACTGTGTCAAGGATAGAGGGTAGGTATGAATTGCTTGTTGTAAGATCGATTTGTACCCTACTGCAAACAGAATAAGGACTAACTTTCTGCCACCTTTTGTTACTTTGGGAATTGTTATATCAAGTATTCCAAAAACAGTCTTTTCAAGAGATAAAGGCAGACTGTTTAAGAGGTTCCAGTGGGGCAAAGGAGACCACATGTTGCCAGAACAACATTATATATATTTCCTAGCATCTGTGAAGTGTTTTAGGTTTGCATTTTATTTCTTTTCACACTTTGTACAATATTGCACATTAACTGCACAAGCTGGCCCTGAAAACAACACACAAAAACTGCTTGCGGAAAAGCTCCTTTTAACTGAGGAAATGGTAGAGAAATATTTAAACCTCAATGTAACCCATCCCATTCAAAATTGCAAAAAAATATGTACAGGGTAATAACATCTGTAGGGACTTAACTAGGGTATTGGCAGCTGATGTTTTAAATAGTATATTAAGGAAAAGTCCCCACTAGTTTGCCCGTATCAATCAACTGTTTTTAATAACTTCAAATGTACATTGTTTGAATGCATTGTTAAAGATTTCCATTTAAACCAATTCAGCATGTTTCTTTACTTTAAATCCAATGCAGGATGTTGTGTTGGTAACGAAGCAAAGCAACACAAAACATTCATAAACAAGGCATTAAACACATTGCTGTAATGCATTCATAACATGCCACAATGCACCTTACAGAAACCTTGCAACCTGCAAGACTGTCCCAGTTAACCTCTTCCTGCCATCACCAGGAATGGGTTGGTCATTTCCTCACAAACACCAGGATAACCTTAGAACCCCCTTTAGGGCCCTGAATACTGTTCATCCATACTTGGGCTCGTATGCCCGCAGTACACCTAAAGAAGCCCAACGGCGAAACGTATCAGGACATAAGAGTGGCTGCAATAGATTGTCTTTATAACCTACTTTCTGGTGAAATAGAAGCACCATTGTTTGGCCTAAACCAAGTTTATGTTTGGATGATGTAACTGTAAGTTTGATTTATGTATACTGGTTTCACAGCAAAATAATTTGTGTGTTTGCCATAAAACCACATTTTGTTTTATTTCTTTTGTTCAATAGTACTCATTCCCTGAGGTTGGCACCCATGAAGTAACTATCCTTGTAGGACTCACCTTCTCTTCACTTATTCATGCCACAATGCATTCCAACACAAAGTCTCAGTTCTCTTTTTTTATAGTTTGTAACATAGGAGGGTCTGGTTTGCAGTACTCATGCTATTTTTCTCACTCTGTTTACTACACCACCTTGTTTTTTTTATCATAGTTGCTTATAGACATATAAGAGCCTTGTAGGGATAACAGAAGAATTAGCAGTACCTCAATTGTGTTCGGCATGTTGGGAATCTATTCCAAAGCAGTTTGTAAATTGCTTAGCTTTATTCTGATTGAAAATGTATATGTGCATTTATTGGGGCATAATGTTTTCAATATGTTACACCACCTTACAATCACTGGCCTGTTTACTGTGTTGTAAGTGATTTGGGACATAGAGGGGCATGAATCTTTGAATGTCCGCATTTTATCCAGCCTTCTGTAGTATTGGTAAGCAGTGCATGTTTTCATTGATTACATTCAATTTATATAGTATAAAGTAGGTTGTCAGGAATAACAATGTTGGTTCCTTTTATGCACATAAATATCTCTCTTCCAAGTTGATTCAGAAAATCTCTGGGAATGTCACTGGAGAGCAAGATAGTAACTATGCAGAGAATTAGAAATGGGTATTACAGATTATTTCCATACCTGTATAGTAGAAAATGTTGGGTGAATTTTAATCTGTTTGCTTTTTATTTACTTTTTTGTAGACTGTTGATAATAAATTTCTGCTCCAAAGCATTATTTTTTTTTTAACAAACAGACAGCTGGAAATAAGTGATCATGTTTCATGTTTAAAAAAAAGTTATAAAATTGTTAAAGCTATTTCACTCTTCTTCTGTTCTCAAGACCATAATAATCCATAATAATATCCTAGAGTGATAGAATGAATGTCCAGTGGAAAAGCATTCTCATGGAGGACAAGACATTCTAATGCAGTTCTCTGTGTGTTTCCTGTGGGTCCTGAGATGGATCGGATTTAGCTATAAATAGTAACACATAGTGAAGATGAGGTACTAGCACACATATACAGACCAAAAGAAAGGGAATGTAGAGAGTTTAGATGCCCATGTTTGGAATTTCCATTCATCCCAATGGGCACCACACCAGCACATTTTTCTCGATGGGCTGTAAAAGAAAACATGTACTGTGTTTGGAAGGAGTTGAAATGCTCGAAAAAATGCCCAAAAATGCTTTCTAAACTCCCAACAACACTCCAAACAAAAATGGGCATTTAGGAGGCATTTTTCTATATTCTAACTTTTCTCTGCCACATATCTTGGTTTAAAACATATTTATAAATGCTTAAAAACTCACACAAAAGCAGTATTGGCATTATAAGGGTAGGTATGTTCTGGCTATTTTTGGGCAGACTCCTGTCAAAAATGGGAAGCCAGGCACTGCCATTGTTGACAAGTGCAAAGTGTGTTCTATTTATCAAATACCAAAGCAAGCTCTCCAGTCCTTTCACTTCACCTTGACCTAATGCAACCTCATAAAGCTGTTTCTAGCTTTCGTGTGGAGGTGCATTCAAAGCACTGGTGACACAGCTCAACAAAAAAAAACAAAAAACAAATTTTCACTTGCCAAGGATTTTTCAATAAATTTAGTGTATTTCAGGTCTGCTGAATCCAGAAATGACATAAGTTTCACTGAATTGGCTCTAGTTCTTGTGGTACAGGAATCAGAATAGACGATTTTACCAACAACAAATGTTACCACAGCATATTATTATCAATCTTTATTTACACCGATGGTTTGGATTTTATATATTAAATGTAGCATTATTTTCATGAAACTTTCATTTGCCTTCTTTTTATTCATATATTTTCTTTTTTTACAGAAATATGAGTTCTTCACAAAGAAGTTATTTAAATGACCCTAATGTATTTTGCTACATTTGTGGTGAATATTCTCAGCAAAAACAGAGAAAAAACATTACAGAATCTGTGAAACAAGCATATCTTGCATATTTTTGTATTATACTGGGGGACCAAGATAAGTACTGGGGGACCAAGATAAGTACTGGGCTCCCCATATGGTATGCAAAACTTGTGTAGAGTGTCTAGGTCAGTGGAAAAATAGAAAACTGAAAAAAATTAAATTTGGTGTACCTATGGTATGGCAAGAGCCCAGAAATCATCATAATGCTTGTTATTTTTGTGCTGTGAATGAAAAAGGTTTCAATCGTTACAAGAAAAACAAGTGGGAGTACCCCGATTAGGAATCAGCAAGATGACCTGTGCCGCATGGTGCTGATGTTCCCATACCAGTGTTTAGTACACTCCCTGATATTCCTGTATCCGACATGGAGGACATACAGGGTTTGGAGTGTAATCCAGGAGTTAGCAGTGGAAGTAAATATGAAGGAAGTGCTTCATTAAAGCAGCAGTTCTCCCAAGAAGAGCTCAATGATTTAATACGTGACCTAAGTCTGTCAAAACAAGCATCTGAACTTTTAGCATCCAGGCTAAAAGAAAAGAACTGTCTAAGACCAGAAGTTAAAATAATGGGTTATAGGACAAGACAGGTGACACTCCTACCATATTTCAGTGAAGTTGGAGACTTTGTGTACTGTTGTAACATCCCTGGACTACTAGCCCATATGTGAGTACCAGAATACGGAGCAGAAGACGGGCGGCTTTTCATAGGCAGTTCCATTTTAAGTTTGAAATCTATTTTACATAATGGCAACTGCTATGCATCAATTCCAATTGGTCACTCAACAAAACTTAAAGAAGAACATTAAAAAATATCCAAATGGCCTTACAAAAGCTTTGCTATCATGAACACCAGTGGTCCATATGTGTTGATTTGAAAATAGTGAACTTCCTACCTGGACAGCAAAGTGGATACACAAAGTACCCATGTTTCACCTGCTTGTGGGATAGTAGAGCAAAGCAGGATCACTGAAAAATAGTGACATGGCCTCCAAGGGAAAACATAAAAAGGACGTGTCCGGAGGAGCGGAGGGAGAAGGTGAGTATTTTTTTTTTTTGCGATCACGCTGGACAGAACGGAGGGAGAAGAAGCCGGCCGGCTTTTTCTTCTAAACGGGCCGGATTTTCTTCTAAGCCGGCCGGCTTAGAAGAAGAAGCCAGCCGGCTTCTCCTTTCCGGAGAGGACACCCGACGCTGGAACACGACGGATGGACGATTGCAGCGGGACCAGGTAAGTGATCGATAAACCCGAACTTTTCTCACCGTATTTACATACAGTGAGAAAAGTTCGGGGTTATCGAAAATAGTAACTTTTTTTACCCCGTACCAAGGTCGGGGTTATCGGTTAGGTGGTTAATGAAACAATTTGTTACAGCTCTGAACAAAGATGGTGATTGCTTCAAATACATTTGTAGATTCTTCCCTGGATTGAGTACTGAAAAATTAAAAGCAGGAATCTTTGGACCCTAGATTCAGAAACTGATAAATGATTCAAATTTCACAAGTTACTTGACTGATACTGAAGCTTCTGCCTGGCAGAGCTATGTCATGTTGTCAAGAACTTCTTGAGTAAATATAAAGCAGAAAATTATGAATAACTGGTACAAAACTTGCTCTTAAAGTTTAAAAATTTGGATGCCATTATGAGCATAAAGGTACACTATCTCCATAGACATTTGCATAAATTTCCAAAAAACCTTGGTGATTTCAGTGAGGAACAAGGGGAGAGGTTCCATCAAGATATAAAGGTGATGGAAGAAAGGTATCAGGGCAGATGGAATGGACACATGATAGCAGACTACTGCTGGAGCCTTCAACGTATCCTGATCATCAGCATAAAAGGAAATCAAGTTTTTCAATTACTTATTTGTGATTAGTTCTGTAAATATACTGAATATAGAATATATTGACATTAGGTATTTCAAAAATGTAATTTTGTATATGTAGACATATCTAGTTGAATTAATTTTCATGTTTCATTAGTTTTCTATGTGGTTATTAACTATTTGTTACCTCCTGATGAAGTGGACACTGTTTCTGTGAAACGCGTAGAGACACTGTTCATCTAAAGATTCCATATGTATTTGACAACCTTTGACTTGGAAAAGCCGTGGTTATTACAAATTAGTCAGCATTTGTAATTAGGAAGCTGACAATGAGGAGTAACAATGGGCCTGATTTAATAATGCTCTCCAAGACTAGACAGGATTTACTTTCATCAGTGAAGCTGGGTGATCCAGCAAACCTGGAATGGATCTGGTCCAGGACTGAAATCATTTGCTAACAAATAGCAAATGACTTTTAATCTATTCTGGGTTTGCTAGATCATCCAGCTTCACTGATGAAAGTGTATCCTCTGCAGTCTTGAAGAGGTTTATTAAATCAGGCCTAATGAGTTAAATAAAAGGTATTGCATGGAATTTACTAAAAAGTATTTCAGTATATGATCTAACTGAAAAAATATATTATACTTTAAATATTCACTGCAACTAAAAAGCTACAAATAAGGTGAATATAATTTTTGAAAATGGTGTTAGTGTTTCTCCCCTTAGCATTTTGCTGCTGTAGCTTTACCTGTCGGTTTACAGCACTAATGATTGTGATTCAATGTCAGGGGAAATCAGCAATCAATGTGCACAGAAAAAGTGCTATCACTGTTTAAACAGGCCAAGACAGAAATACAATGGTTTAAGTGGTCAGAGAAAGAAGGCACAAATTGCATAGTGCCATTGCATTCAAAGATTAGGAAATACTTTTGTCCTTTTATAACCAAACTGTCTATCTACACCAATACATACATAAATTAGAAACTCTGGGTTATTCTGTAGTAGGTGTTCTGCTGCTGCCTTCCATTGTGTACTACAAAAGATAACATTTTAACAATATTCTGCTTTCCATAGAAACACTTTTCTATAAAAAAAAATAGAATATCAGATATGAACAGGATATTGTATTTAGTACAAACATTACATTTCTACTATTAAAGTTTTGCAATGCAGTATAAATAATTTCATAGGAAAAGTGGTAAAAGCTAATACCTAGAAAACAGATGAGCATGATTTTCTATTTCTATAAGTAAAACAATATATGTTATCTAGAGGCACATGAGCATTGTTGGTTCCTGCTAAGATAAAGAATCTGCTGGAAAACTGACTTTGTAGCTATACCAAATTTTAGAAATTTCAGGAAAGATAGCCCTCAAAATATGGCCTGATTTATTAAAGCTCTTCAAAGCTGGAGAGGATACACTTTCATCAGTGAAGCTGGGTGATCCAGCAAACCAGGATTGGATCTGGTCAAGGGCTGAAAACATTTGCTAACAAATAGCAAATAACTTTTAATACATTCCAGGTTTGTTGGATCACCCAGCTTTACTGATGAAAGTGTATCCTCTCCATCTTTGGATGAATAAATCAGGCCCTATATCTTTATAAAATCTACATTGGAACATGGTAAAAGCAGCTTTTAGGACTCTCACAAGTAGACTATCAGGAATCAGCCTGCACAGGCACATCTGCAACACTGGATTAGCAGTCCTCTGCACACAAAAAAACGGCCAGCAAAGTAAATATTTTTTATAATATTATATTTTTCAAAATTATAGAAAATAAAATTATTGATTAGTATTTTATTTATATAAGTAATAACATGTATCTTTCAAGAGGTCCATGAGTATTGCTTGTTTATGCAATAGTAAAGGTTTACATCTTCAGAACGTGGATTATTGGTTTCCCACAACTGAAACCAGCATCAGTAAGTAATCCAGATGGTAGAATTAGTTAGAGTAACATTTTTTTCACAAGGGGGGGGGACTTAATATTGCCTGGAGATAAGCTTTAAAGCTAGTTGGGAAAATTCTCCCTGCATATTAAATAAATCTAGAATGTGATAGGTAAGTGTTGAGAATTTGTCATTTTTTCATTGGTTTTTTAGAGCTGTGGGACAAGCTAGGTGGGCTATTTAATCATATGTTTAACAATGGTGCCAACATTTAAGCAACTGCAGCACCAAAGGTAAAAACGCTGCAGTGATTTCAGAGCTTTTTCACCTATAGAAGGAAATGCCTATATAATGGACCAACAAGATAGATCAATTTTTTTTTACAGACGGGGAAAAGGGAACAACATCACACCTGTGATTTTTTTTTGTTTTATAGTTCTAGTTACCAATGCTCTTGTTGAATATTTTTATAATAGACACCTGAATATATATGCCCCAGGGGTAAGAAAAACCTTTAAATGTGAAAGTTTCTTTATCATCTGATGACTGTACATGGGGTGCCATTGCACCTAGTCATAGGGAGGTGATGATACTCAATTTCTTCAATGTGGAAGCTATCTTCCTAGAGGTTCAAGTCTTTAAAAAAATCTAAAATCTCTTTGAACTAGGCCATATGGCACAGCAGAAGAACAGTAACAATCATTCCTACATGATTTTTATACAGCAGATCAAAGCATATCTAAAGGAAACAGCTAACTCTTCCAACATCTTACACTAATTTTCTTATTTTCAAGATATTTTAGAGTTCACATACCTTTCTATCAGTCACCATGATTGTAAAAAACATTGTTAAATAAAGATACCACAATGTAAAATAGTGTACTGTATGTTAAAAGAGACCGTATTAAAAATGATTAGGACACAGGCATAGATGAATCCAATTTTTTGGGAACCCTATTCATGGTCGCACAATTCCTAAAGGTACAATACACAATATATGAAAATCTCTCTGATCAGTAATTAATACCAATACACTATAGAGAAACATCGCTAGAAATCAGTGTTCTGCGCAAATTTCTTTATGAAAAAAGGCTATACACTATTTTAGATGTAACAAAACCCTTTGTATATTGTTTATTTTTGTAGGAAGGCCACAAAACTGGCAAAAAACAGGAAAATATATAAAACTAAATAGACTTTTCCTTTACAACACAGCTCAGCCTCAAAAACTCATGCATTTTAATGAGTTTTCAAGGGCATGCCATACCACACCAGAAAAGACCAAGCAGCTCTTAAATCAATAAAGTGCTTGGAGCTGCTCAGCATCTCATTTAAACATTTGGTGAGGAAGCAAATTTTGCAACCACCACTATTCATACTGCTAAGAGTAGAAATGCTGACCCATTAATTGGTTTAACTTGTTTTATAGATGTGCATCACAAATATGCATACTTTATACGCAAAGGTAATTTTTGTGTCATCCTAGGTCTTTGTTTCACAATGAGTAGTAGGGCATTATAGTATTCAAAGTAAGAGTACACATGTCATACGTGGGACAAGATATTCCATGGACAAGATAAATTGGTTATTTGTTCATACATTCGGTAAGCATGTTTTGGGGCCAGTAAAATGCACTGTTTTTTATGCTGATACACTGATTTCAATAGGTTTTTTATTTAGAAAAAATCTGCAGACCTGTAACTCTTGATTTTACAGGCAGGTTTTGGGTCAGTAACAAGATATGACATTGTGGGCCTGATTTAAAAAAGCTCACCATGGCTGGAGAAGATACAATTTCATCAGTGAACCAGGGTGAACCAGCAAACCTGAAATGGATCTGGTCCAGGACTGAAAACATCTTCTAGAAAAAAGCAAATTACTTTTCAGAAATGTATTCTAAGTGTGCGGGGTCACCCAGGTTTACTGATGAAAGCTCCAGCTTTAGAGAGCTTTAATAAATCAGGCCCCCTTGGTGTGTGTCATCCACCTCTTTACTCAAAATAGATGGAGGGATCTTTAGCTTAGTGACATGTTCTGCATTGTAGCATTCTGTCAGAACAAATTGCAATGATTTTTTAACTCAAAAACTCATTGTTTTCCCTTTTTTTGTCTTGCCCTTTTTTATTTATTTTTGCCTAATCTTTACAGATCTTCTGTGGCCTTTTTGCAGCCTGTTACCGTTTACAACTGTCATTTTGCTGGGCAGGTTTCCAGTTGGCACCCTAGTGGACTTGCTTTTTTGTTGAAATGGCAACTATAGTGATGAAGCAGAAATACTACCAAAAGACAGGAGGTGGAGCATTTTGTCACACTATACCAGAAAGTGCTTCAACAAGGCCTTCACAGCAGTATCACCAGGAATTGTTTTAATGACAGTAGAAGCACAAAGAATATTTAAAAATCACTTTTAAACTTACATTATTGTTGTAAAGTTTATATCAGGTTTTTGTGATTGATTTATATATCATTTCAGGTTGATTTTTGAAGTAAAAGTTTATTTGGTTAATGCACGTACTTAGTGAGAGCATTCTTTTTGTGGTATTGAACTATAGAAACTGTAAAAATAAAGACATGACACTTTGAAATACTGATGCAACAATTGTATTACTGTAACTGTCACTCACTTCTTTGTCATTAAATTAGACGCAGTCTTGACCATCTGGGTACACAGGCAGTTCAAGTTTAATACATATGTCCAGGGAAAAATTACAAAAATAGCTAACAGTGCAAACCTCAACACTGGGTAATATTATCAATTAAAAGACAAAAATGAAAGACACAAAGTTGCTTTGAGACTATCTGTCCAAATCAGATGTACTATAGACAAATGGTATATTTGGTATATTTTATATTTTTTATAGGACTTTTTTATACAAAGTGAAATTAGAGTTTTTTCATTTAAACCAAACACAGCAGTATGCACAAAAAGCAGAGCTGGTGCATATAGTTGCAGACCTTTGTTTAAATTGTTGCCAATTTATATATTTTTTAATAAAATAAAATGTGAAACTTGATTGGATGCTGTAAGCCATAATTTTGTCCTGGCTTTCATTTCTCTACTTTTATTAAATCAAACCCAGTGTGTTTAATTCTTCTATATATCCATTAAATGTCCGACTATTATACTCTTATAAGCTTTAATTTATATTTAATAAATGCAACATTTACAACTTGTACTGTTACAGAATGTACAGTAGTAACCTAGTTTCTTTCATAGAAACTATATCAGTATTTATAACATGTTACATACATCGCCATCTAGTGTTGAATTCATTAAACTGACATTTTAGTCAGTGATTTCATTATATTATGAGATTCAAATGAAAGTGTTTATATACCTTCCACTTCATATATTAATATATTGAAAATGCTTAATTGTTAATTAGAGCTATTCAGTAAACACCCCATTCCCCAAATAAATTGAGCTTTTGCCACTAGTTCTTTATGATTCAATTTGGAACATGTATATGTAGGCTCCAATAACTTTCCCAGGGACTAAGGTATATGTTTGTTCAAGCTGCAGTAATTAGTTTTTTTTTAAGAACACCAAGAAATGATTAATACAATTCTTGCTTTACTGTTCCACCAGAAGTTAAAATAAATAAATATGATAAATAAAGGCACTGATTTTGCATTTGTGATGCTGGTGCTTCTCCTTTAGCAAAATGTTGCTTCCAGAAACCATGCCACACTCCAAACCACTCCCATTCAACTGAAGAATTTGTGAATCATTTTGTGAATGTTTTTGCACATAACTAAAGTTGGGGTGAATTCCAGCATGAATGCTGAAAGCGATAAAGTCTCTTCTGGTCGTGCAGTTGCTTTTCCTCCAGTGGATGAATAATTGCATCTCAACTGCACTCCACCCAATTTAACTCCACAACAAAGTGTGTGTCAAACTCTACAGTTGACATCATAGTGGTTGAAGAGGGATGGCTGAAAGTGGCTAACAATGTGGTTTTCAACCAGCAGTCTAAAAGGGGTCTTACTGCTGCTTGTATTCCCATTAGAGATTCACATTCTCTAATTCACATTGATCTGTGTCACCAGAAATGAAAATGAGGAGCAATCTAAAATTCTGAGTTGCTACCAGAACAGAAATTAAGAGAGGAAAGTTTTTGGAAAGGTATTCTTTCACTTCCAGGTGAGTTTACAGAATAGGAAGTAAAGGGAAATCTTCCTAAAAAAAGAAATAAAATAAAACTACATTTTTACAGTTATCTATGTTGATGGTATGTTCTTTGGTGATGTTAGAGAGCTTTCCCCTATCTTCCTGTCCTGGGGACAACTTTTTCACTACACAGAAAGCCAAGAAATCTCTCTCTACTATTCCTACCCCACTCTATATAATTAAAAAAAAGTTATGTTATAGATACACATATAGCAAATATAACAAGATACCCTTTTCAAGCAATATTCAATGGCATCATGACTTTGATTTACTAGAAACTTAGTGAATGAGGTAAAAGTATGTAAGTAAGAGTAAAAACTCAGAATACTTTGAGACAGCACAACTTCACTTTATTCACTAAGCTAAGTGACAAGTCCCTTTGCAAAAAAAATGAAAGACTTAGCTCAGTGAATGAGTTGGAGCAGTGACTTCAATACTGCAATCTGGTGGAAGCAAGAATCCGGTTTTATTTTCTTATACATGATTGGGTACATTTTGCAAAGTGTATTTTCATTTTGTTTCATCTCATAACATTTAATAAAAAGTTCATCAGTAAAATAACCCCAGTGTGTAGTTTGACTCAAAGGTGTATGTTTATAAATTATTCCCCTATCAATTCGGATGAAAGTTAGTTGACAACTGCTTGAGTTTCTTGTTTCGGTGCATTAAAACAATGACTTGTTTTGCCACCTAGTGGTTAATTGTCAAAAGTGTACAACAATTACAATAGGAAAATTAGGCGAATTTAGGTCAAATTGACAGGGGAATCATTCAAAGATATACAGCCATGAGGATGTAATAAATGGCATGGACAACTGTGCAAGGAAACGTGATGGTTCAATCTTTAAATCTTGCACCATGTCAGAAGTTAGCTTAGCAAGACAAATGGTGGTCATACTAAACCTTAAGGTGCCCATCCCAAGGAGGTAGACTGATTGAGAGACTCCACAAACCTCAGAGAGCATGTGTAAAGGTTCATGACAGTACAATTAGTAAAAGACTGAAAAAACAGGATTTGTTTAGAAAGGGTTAGGAAAAAGCATCTTCTCTCTAAAATGAACATGCAGTCTGGTTTAGGTTTCAAAAGTTGTCCTTTGGAGAGATGAGGACAAAGTGAAGATGTTTGGCCATAATGCACAGAACCACGTTTACTAAAAACCAAACACTGCTTATGAGTATAAACAACTCATATAAACTGTCAAGCATGGTAACAGAGGGGTAATGATTTGGGCATGTTTTGTAGCCACAGGACATAGTAGCCGTGCAGTCACTTAGCCAACTACAAACTCCTCTGTATAAAGTATTGTAGAGTCAAATGTAAGGGCATCTGTGCTACAGCTAAATCTTGTCCATGAAACAGGACAATGATCCCATGCACACCAGATCATCTATAACAGAGTGGGCCAAAATTCCAAAAATGAAAACAAATAATTATTTCAAGTTATTGCTGCCAAAGGTGTACCTACAAGCTATGGAATATTAGGATTTACTTGTTTAATAAATAATGACAATAGAAAATCAATTGATTGTTGATTTACACCTCAGGTTAGATTTAAATAATTTTGTACTTTCTTTTTCTTGTGTTTTTTTAACGTAAAATTAAAGTTCTGCATCTGAAGCCACTTGAATGGTTCTTGTCAAATGATTGGTTCAAGGATCCAACCTGACGTGAAGTAAATGGAGAAGAAGACAGCCGGGTGCCACTCGCTCGTCCCTTTAGGCTTTAGGATGCAAAGAACCATTTCTAACATTCCATTCTTCATTCACCCAATAATTTTATTCATAAGGTCACCTCTTTATTTCCTTCTTCTCTTCCTTGGACAACATTACCCTTGACCATAAAAGATTACCTTCAAGCTATGATATCCTTTAAAAAGTCAGCTCTTTATTTTTCCTGTTGGCAAAAACAGAGGTAGAATGGCTTCCACCAATACTCTGTGTAGTCAGAAAGACCAAGAAGGTTTATAAGGCGTTTTACTTCTTGAAGTTTTCATTGCACACATCACTCAAGAAATATCTACATTGTTAGCAATTCTCATGTTCCATCAGATACTATTTGCAACTTTTGCTTTATTAGCAATGGTATATTTTGCCCCCTAATGTCTTACATTCTGTTAAACCTTTTCCTGTGTTAAATAGATTCGATGGTAGCCTTGGATTCCAGCCTAAATTTTCCAGTTGATATTTGATCACCTTGTTACAGATCTAGGGAATGATTGCTTGGTTTTGAAGAGAAAACCCTAACCCATGACTGCCATGGAACAGCCCACACTTTCTTTGCCTTGTGAGCTATTTTTAAAACCAAGTCAAAATGATCTACCAACAACGGTATTTGGACTTAATAACTCCTGTGCGCGGTAGAGTTTCATTTGAAATTTTGAAAGGCAGGGCTCAGCGATCTATTCGCGTTACCTCGATTCACGTGTTGGGCACCCCTGCCTTAGAATATTGTCATAAAGGATAATGACGAGTTTTATCTTGATACTTTTTTTTTGTTTTTGTATTGATCCACCTGTCAACACAAGGGTGGTACAGACCATACTGTATATATACATCTATTATTTCTCCAGCCTCTGCATACCTTGTTACATGATACTCTTCACATGTGTGTACAATAATTCTGATTGACTGATTTAATCAACCCTTGATAAAGTGGAACAATTGCAGGAGACAAGATACAACAAGGATGAAACAAAAAGTATTTTATTATTAAAAATGAATTTGTCTTTGTTACACTAGCTTTAACAAATTCAATATTGTTTAGTTAGGGTTTTCTTTTATTTTTACAATTAAAAGCATTATCAGAACTCAAAAAAAATATGTCAAACATGTCATGATAAAGACATTGCAATAAACTTTCCCTTGTGGGAATCTTCCAGGTCCATGTGTTTTAGGCTTAGTCTATATGCACGTTTTCCCCAATGTTTAACCTGAGGCTTTAAAAGCCCATGTTTGAAATTCCTATGCATTCCAATAGGCTAATCTACACCAAGATGTTTCTTTGAGGCACGTTTATGAGTGTTATCTATACCTTTGCTTGTTTCCATTGATTTCAATGGGGCATTTTCCCCGCGTTTACAAGCACTTGAAATGTAAACGAGTTAAAAACGCGGGAAAACGTGGTATAATTTAAAAAACGTCCGTGTAGACCCAGGCTTCTTGGCAGTAATTGATTCCCAAGAGGAAATGTTTGAGGGAATGTCAGATTCCTTGTTTTATAAATAGAGCCCTTAGGGAAAAAGACTATCTTCCTTTTGCATGAAAACACACTCATCTCCCTGATCGCTCCTTTAGCTGTCAAAATTGCTGACCTGACCTGGTTTGCTGTAATACTCAGCACATCCTGGCTTCTACTGCAGCTGCCAGGACTGCATGAACTCCCACATCATCCTGGCCCAGCCAAGCAAGATGGCTGAGATGTAAACAAAGAAGAGAAGGAGGAGATGGAGCTGACCACAGGGACAGATTAGTACTTACATGATTTAGTTTCACCTTAATTCAAAAACCTATCCCAATAACCCTAAGCCTGGACAAAATAATGTTAATGCAATTTGCATTGAAAGACAATTTTTCAAAATCTTTTGTGTCCAAAAATCCTCCACCGAAACACGACCGATTCGACAGCTTTAACCAATTTCTAACATTTTTTTTTCACAGCAATGAGAAAACCTGTGTTATTTACAGCAGACTGAAAGCCCCAAGTAAAATCTCACATATCTACGGCAGTTTACAAAATAGCGCACCATGTGTTACTGCCTTTCCAACAGTGAGGGGTTAACGTATTCCTCTATTTACTACTTGCAAAGTGTTGCAAACTTGCTGGTGCTGTGCAGATCAGCGCTGATAAATAAGTGTACACTCTGCAGCCTGAGACACACAGCCCACTGCTGTGCTGTTGATTGCATCTCGCTCCTCTTTAAACCAAAACAAAATAGCTTGCCAAGTCTTTTGTGGTTCCTGTTTTTCGCTTTCCTGTGCGGGGTGTGTAAGGATTGTGAACATAGCACATTTGATGAAGGTTCTGTCTGCTCTGAAAATCAGCCTTTCTTCTGACAAGCTTTCCTAGGCAGCTTTTTCTTTTTACATTGATTTTTTTTCCCTCTCCTGTTCAAATGCTTCCTCTGCCCCCTCTACTGATCGAATTTCGGATCAGCCAGGATTTGCAACTAACCTTCAGGGCAGCTACAACTGAACCTCACTGACTGGCAAAGATCAAAAGGCTCTCATGCATTCATTAAAACGTTTTTTTACAACGCTGGCAGAAACTCATCCACAGATAGAGCTACTCCCATCACTACTTCTCTTTAATCAGGTCCCCGCCAACACTAGAGGTACGGACCAACCCTGGCCATGGCCGCTTTATATTGAAGTTCATTACTTTAAGCTAGCCATATACTATGAAATATTTTCAATCAATTAGACCACTGATTAGAATTTTATTTGAGTCAATAAAAAAAAAGTGACGCATTGAAATCAAAAGCACTTTCTGCGTTGCAGTCTAAATTTCAAAAGGATATTGTGGCAACACTGATCATAATTCAGATCAGTTATCAAAGGAGTGGATGGTACATTTTCCAGGATTAGTTTATTTTGCAATTCTTTTATTTAAAAGATGGCTAACCCCTTTATTAAATGAAAAAATGTGTTGGTTTTTTTTCTATTTTTTAGCGGTAAAGACTGAAGAGGAAGTCCACAGCCTCCGGGGATACATACGTGCCATATCCCAGGAGGCTGTGGGCTGCTTCTAATGCGCATGTGTTGTAGGAGCTTTTCTGGAATGTAAAAAAAGTGCCTATCTCAGGCATGTGCAGTTACACATTTTTCAGTAAGATATGTCACCTGATCTCGTGCTTGAGCAGTGTGAGATCAAGTAAGGAGAGGATGAAAGAAGATGACCACATCCACATTTCTCTCTGCACTGGATAGAAGAAGGAAGACATGATGGCCCAGGACCTACTGCACTTGGTTTCCAGAGAGATTGAGGGCTTTTAACCAGTAAAACGGTTTTTTTTTTTTGTTTTTTTTAATGAACGTTTAATTAAAATGAAAAAAAAAAGTTGCACTGCGTATGTGTGAGATCAGGTGACATAGCCCGCTGTGAAGGGGAAAAAAAAGAGAGCTGATCTCACTGTGCATGTGTGAGATCACCATTTTTTTCCCCTTCTGCGCATGCCCGAAATCGAAGGAGAAGCCTCCCCGGATGTGTGAGGTAGGCTCTGAGATTTTATATATATATATATATATATATATATATATATATATATATGGGATGTCTACCCTTTTATGTAAAGTAAAAATGTTGAGTTTAGGTCCGCTTTAAGCATGCATACACTATGCAATATTTTCAATCAATTAGACAATTGATTAGAATTGATTTGAGTCAAAGAAAACCTTTGAAATAAAAAAAGAAAAGTTTTCTGTTACAATAGATATTTCTATTAGAAAAGGTTAAAATTCATACCAATTGTCAAAGTAGATGAAACACTTGTAATTAATAAAGGATCAGTTTATATGGCAGCTCCTTCCTTTAAGGCACATTCTATGGCATATGTTTGATCAACTGGGCTAAAACATTGACTTGGTGGAAGTCAATGTGAAAATTCCATGTGTGATTGATATTAGGGCAGAATTATGATCAGCTGATCAAACAAGATGTTGAATGAGTTAACCTCCCTGGCGGTATGATTATTTAGTATTTTTAAATGTCAAATAGGTACATTAGACATTTAAAAATACTTCTAATTTTAAATTTCCCGGCAGTACCCCCCACCCCCCGACATGCGCATGCCGCCCACACACACGTTGCATACCTGGCCAGCATCTGCATCCCCTAGCCTTGCGTCTCCAACGCTCACAAGCCGGGATGCAAGGCTAGAGGACACCAAGTGGACTAGACGGCATTGCTGGAGGACGCATGGGCAGGTGAGGGCCAGGTACCGCTTTCTGTAAAGAAATTTCACCCCGAGCCACACTTGGGAACCGCCAGAGGGGTTACCCGTTGTATTGAATCAAATCCATGATCAACCCTTCAATAAGATATCATTGTGAGTTGGATCAGTTATCAAACAAGTGAATGGTACATCAATTAATTGTACTGGATCACAAGGACCACTTTATATACAAATATTGGTGTAAAGCCTCCTATAGATGTTCGATAAATGTCAGATATTTGTTGATGGAACCAATGTTTTGTGATCATTTCCAGTGACAGATGAACGAATGAGCGCTGTACACACAATGTTGTTATGTTCAATAGATGAGTGGCACCCCGCTTCACCGTCCTCTATAGCAATAAACAGTGGTCATTCCTGATTGGTTGTTCATAAATTAATGTCGGGGACCACTTTACTCATGTTAAATTTTGCTCCCAAGACAAACCTGACCATTTGCCCCAGGTGACCTTTATTTAAAGTGTGTATGTAGCTTCAGGCATGTTTTCAGTTGATTAGACAAAAAGTTGGAATAGAATCTGAAAAAATATAAATTTTTCGGCAGAATGTTAAACTCAGAATTTCCACTTTACATAAAAGGGTAGACAACCCTTTTATGTAAGGTAAAAATTGTGTGTTTTTTCTTTAGGTGCAACACACCTAGGTGATCGAGAATGGACAACCTATATCAAACATCCCGGGAGGTTCTTGGGTGCTCCTTCTGAACACCTCGGTATGCGCAGAAGGAGCCCTTTCGTCAAAAGAGGGAAAAAGAGCCAATCTCATGCATGCGCAGTTTTTTCCCCAAACTACATCACCCTATCCTACGCCTGGGTCAGGTGACATATGAAGAAGAACCTGGGAGAAGATGGGGAGCTGGCCCGAAAATGGATAGCGTGACCATGCAGGACCCGATGGAAGAAACCTTTGGACCCATCGACTGCTCTTGGGGGCTGAAGGTAAGTGAATTTTTTTTTGTTTTGGGCACTTTTGAGTTTACTTCCTCTTTAGCAAAAAAATTGGTTTGTTTAACTATTGAATTAAAATCAAAATCACTTTCAGGGCTCTATTTATAAAGCTGGGAATCAGACATTCCCTTAAAGGAATCAAGCACTGTCATTGAAATACATGGGCCCACAAGAATAACATGAGGGAATGTCTGATTCTCTGTTTTATAAATAGTGTTCTGTTATTATAAAGGATATTATATTGAATATTGGTAACTCAGGTCAGCTGTGGGACAAGCGATGGCCTATTGTATATTCATAGACGATTGCATGGACTGCTAATCGATTGTCATATTGAAAGTAATATTGAGAGAAAATGGCATTGTGAACGCCAAACATAAACAGCAAGTTTTTACATTGGAACATGGAGCAATTAGGAGGATTTTTTAAACCATCGGCGTAAAAACACGTTCACCCTGCTTTTACCTCATTCCACCAATTCCCTTCAGGGAAACTTTGTTCTAAAACATTATAAATGTGCTATAAACATGACTATTTTGTGCAACAAATAGAGCAAAATAAAAGTAGTGCTTCATAATATTCTTTTTTTTTTTCCAACTGTGTGGGAAGAAAAACAAGTATGGGGGTTGGAAATCACTCAGAAGAGCTCAGAGCAGGGAGAGGACATGCTCAAAGCACAAGAATGCTGAGCATTACCACAGAAGGTCACATTCACTGCAAATAGTCCCCGACGTGTAGCTTGCTTTCAGACTTCGCCCGTCTACATTCATGTTTCATCGCCAATGTTTGCTTAGTGGAAATATTCGCTGCATTTTTGTGACAGGAATGAGCTCATCTTTCCCCGGCATTTACGAATCTGACTTTGCAGTAAACTGAGGTGCGGAAGGATACCCGTGCCTGGACTATAAATCACTGCGCGCTGCTATTGTAAGAGAAGACGGCAGAGTGGAAATCCTGGAGTGGAGCAGCAGCGAGGGAGGAATGGGAAGCTGAGAGCACATGAAACAAACAGCCTCGGGCATTTGCTAAAAATCTTTATGCGTGAAAAGCTGATCCATGTCCTACATTTTCTGATTAAATTACCTCACCAGCGATAACAACCAAGCCAGGATTTTTTGTTAACGTTTCAGTTGGAAAGTACAATATTTTATATGACAGACTGCAAATTTACTGCAACAGTTACATTTATGTTACATATATACAAAAAATACACACAAAGGAAGCAAAATATTTAAATATATAAAAATATATAAAGTGGTATTTTATTTTGGACTATTACATGCTACAAAAAAAGAAAAATAATTTCTAATTCAAAGTGATGTAAAAGAAAAATTTGTGTCACTGTATAGTTTTGGCATAATGTGAAAAAACAGGCAGCATATTCACACATAATGGCCTACTTACCTGACAAAGCACCCCTTTCCAGCACTGCAACGACTGTGATGTACGTTATTGGTGCCGCGGACATCCCCTCTGGTTTGGGGTCTTTGGCCATCATCATTGGGTGGGTTTTGGTGATATAATGCACATGAGAGTTACAACAACCCAGCGCAGAATTGCGCCGAAACTGTAGACTGAGCTGCATTGCATGGTTCAGTATTTGCAATTTCCAAAAAAAAAGTCACAGACAGGTAGAAAGCTCCTCCCGTTCTCATTAGAACTTTATGTTAATTAAAACAGAACTAAAAAGAAAAAGAAACTTGCTTACCTTTTATTCAGCAGATCACTCGATCCCGCGCCATCCTGTGCATGGAAATAAAATGTGTGCACTGGGTTGCCATTCATTTATAATGACATCCCAAATGTAACTTGGCAATTCAGTGCAGCACATTTATCATTATTTTATTATTATACAGTATTTATATAGCGCCAACATATTATTATTTTATTGCTTTACAAAGTCTATAGTCATGTCACTAGCTGTCCCTAAGGGGCTCACAATCTAATGTTCCTACCATAGTCATATGTCATTAACCTGCCTGGCCGTATGAATAATGGGGAATTTTAAATGTAAAAACGATACATTTAAAATCCCCAATATTTTAAATTTCCCGCCCGCAGGCACTGCTGGAGGACGCCGCTGGAACGTGAGAACATGGTAGGACTTTTAATCTCCCTGGAAATTCTACCCCGAGTGTGCTTCGTGTTTACCGCTTTTGGCATGGAAAATCCACCCTGAACCACACTCGGGAATACCTCCAGGGAGGTTAACCTACCTAGCAGTACATTTCTTTCCGGCTTTATATGTCTAAAAGCGGTACATTGTTTTTCATGAAAATTTCATTTTACAGTATAATATATTAGTAAGAGTATAATAAAGTTTAACCACCTGAGCGTTACACTGATTTCTAGATTTCTGTTCCAAAAGCGTCACAGGTTTTCATGAAATTTTTTTTTTAAATTGGGATTTTAGTGTAGGCGAAAAAATACGGGGTTATCCAAAAGAGCAAAAATATTTAGTGCGAGAAATTACGGGCTTAGCGGTTGGGGGGTTAAAACAAAATCATGG
This sequence comes from Pyxicephalus adspersus, assembly GCF_032062135.1. NCBI lineage: Eukaryota > Metazoa > Chordata > Amphibia > Anura > Pyxicephalidae > Pyxicephalus > Pyxicephalus adspersus. The sequence goes on along the minus strand of NC_092861.1, from coordinate 116,078,045 downwards.
AAAAATAATAAATGAAATAAATAAAAAATATATATATATACATATACACACTAGCTACGTAATTATGACACAACACTCTGGGTAAGCCCAAAATGTAGCATTTGCAGTGAAGCACACTGCTCTTGGTACCATCTCAGCATCATGGCCAATATATTGGGTTTAGACACATGTACATCTCACATGCTGGTGGAGAGCAGAGAAGGACTTGTGGACAAAAAATGAATGTAGGGTGCCTGTAAAGGAGGTGTAGAGCAGGACATAAAATTGCAAAAGGGAACTGATCGTACAGCTACAAAGCTAGCAGTTTTTCCAAGCTGTCAGTAAGACACAAGGTATGGGGGTTATTTTTGGGACAATTCTGCTTTAGGTTTCTAAAAGAAGAAACATGAGTAAAGGAGAATTCTGCACAAGCATTTTTCAATACATATGCAAGAATTTACTTGTTTCTTCAGCCAGTACTGCACTGGACAAAAAACTGTTCAACTTGTTTTATTTTGAACAAAATACAATGATCCTTAAAAACCAATAGGAATACTTATTAACCTCGTTCACCTGACCTGACCTCACCAGGCCAGAGGTTTTTAGTCTTACATCTTTTGGACAGATATAGAAGGACATAATATTAAATGTGGCTCTGTGATTCTCAGAAAAAAGGTTTTAGAATTTTGAGACTTTCGAAGAAGACATTCCTTTCCAGCCTTTTTTAAAATCTGTAAAAAAAAAAAAAAAGTTTATAGAGAAAAGTTTAGAAGCGAATAGCTGACTACTAAACTGCTGACTGCTGAACAGCACACACATAACCCAGAAAATCTTAAAATAGCGGTTCCCTACAGGTGACATATGTAGGTACATAATATTGAAACTCAAACAAGAAAGCCTGAAAGGCAAGATAAAAAAGAAATATAGCTGACATAAGGATTGGTAATAATAAAAACAACAAAACAAGTTGTAACAGAAAAAAATGTGTTGTTTTACATGGTGGTATGAGTGAATTTTTCTGCATTATGTTTGGCTGGAGAATAGGTAGAGGAACCCACCTACCCTGCTACTTGACTGACCACTGTGCAAAAAAATTCAAACATTGAAAATACAAAAGAATGGGGCAAGCTGCTCAGTCAGGATTTGGTATTTAAAAAACAGTAAATTAGCAACACCACTTACAGGGGTACAACTGCACTCCACTTTTTTCTGAGCTGGAGGGTGTCTAGCATTATGTAGCCATTTTCATGACAGCCATACTGTCCCTGGAGAACATTTTTAATTTACTGAATTTTGGTTCCTTCAACCATGAAGGCTCAGCATCACATGTGGCTATGATCTAGAGCAGCCTGCATCCATATGTAGTCTTCCTAGGATTGTTTAGTCTTGCAAAAATCCTTTAAATACCCAGACTACTGCTTTCATCAGGGCTAAGGGTTCTTAGAAGAAGTTCTAAGGCAGGTGCTTTACGGATCCCATTCAGAATTTGTTTGCATTTCATAGTGAAACATAGAGAAGCACAGAGAATCAGTTATAACATCGCTGGGACTAAAATAAGGTATATAAAGAATATTATATATTTTTTTCAATTTGATTAGACTGGTAATAATACAGAAATTTAGGAATCAGTGTAGGCAAAATAAAAGCAGAATAAACTTTAACTTTAAATACATGCTGCTAGATGGTGTGGAGCAGAGAAGTGGCTGTTAGGGATGAGCGAGCGAGAATTGTAAATTCCATTCAGCGAATCTGGCCTTTCTCGCTTACCGAACATGTAAGTAAGAGCGGCCTTGTGATTCGCCATGAGGTGTTCTCGCCAAGCAAACAAGAGAAAAAGCAGAGTGCGATAACGCTGAGAAATTTTGTCGGGAATTGCGGCTAGGAGCGAATCATTTGCTCCTGGGATGCACAGCAAGGCCCAGCAGCCAATCAGAAGTGATCTGAGCACAGGCATATATATTTACAGGGAAAGAGGGAGGGGTTAGTCACTCTTCCTTATAGGATAGACGCAAGGAGAGACCTGTAGTGTGACAGGGACAGTGTAGGAGCCTTCTTAGTTAATTGTTAGCTACATAGTTCTGTGTTTTATAGAGCATATACATTGTACTACTGTTTAGTATAGGATATTGTGTATGTAGAATAGGTTAGGCAGACATCTTTACTTTTACATGAGCTACTAGCTAGTCAGTTTTGTTAAACTGTCAGCAGCCAGTACATTTAGTGCAAGTTATATTGTGTATTACACTCTTAATTGCTGTTCACTGACTGCACATCCACTGAAGGTACAATTGTGGTTGCTGCTAGGTGTAGTGCCACGAATAGCTAGTCAGTTTTGTTAAACTGTCAGCAGTCAGCACATTTAAAGTAATCTACCGTATTTTT
>NC_092861.1:116049110-116074797 GCF_032062135.1 Pyxicephalus adspersus | reverse complement strand
CATTTTGATACATTTGGACCATAAGACGCAGGGACTTTTTCCCCCCACTTCTGGGGGAAAAAAAGTGCGTCTTATGGTCCGAAAAATACGGTATATTGTGTATTAGTGAAGACACTTTTAGTCATCGTTTTTCACACTGTACAGTCACTAAAGCTAAATAAAATCAAATGCAGTTCCGATTTACCAGAGAAGACCATTTGGTACAGTAAAATTTCTATCCTACTTTAAAATAAATACAGATATTCTATTGTTTGATACCTGTTCCTATTTACCAAGGAAGACTGATTAGTACAGCGAAATTTCTATCCTACTTTAAAATAAATGCAGATATTTTAGTGTTTGATACCTGTTCCTATTTACCAAAGAAGACCGTTTGGTACTGTTAAATTTCTGTGCTACTGTAAAATAAATACAGATATTTTAGGGTTTGATACCTGTTTCTATTTACCAAAGAAGACCATTTAGTACAGGGAAATTTCTGTCCTACTGTAAAATAAATACAGATATTTCAGTGTTTGATACCTGTTCCTATTTACCAAAAAAAGTTTGGTACAGGTGCATTTTTGCCCAAATAAGTAAAAGATGAGAGGAAGACCTAGAGGAAGGCGTGGCTTTCGTCGACCTGCCGCACCTGGCAGGGGGCACACCCCCCGGGAGTCTGCCACTGTAGAACAGCAGCAGCAGCAAACTGTTGGAGGCAGCAGCACAAGTTGTCAAACAGGTCTGAGTTGTGTGTGGAGCACCAGTACACTGGTAGATGTATTAAGAGGGCGGAATACAATCATACAGCCAGGTCATGTGGAGAGGATTGTGAACTGGGTCTCAAGGGCCTCAAGAGCAGCAGGCTCTTCTTCTGCAGCAGCAGCAGGAACCAGAACAGCCGTGACAGGAGCAAAAACAGATGTTAGCATGGCTAATGTTCTCTACCTCCCAATGACTCTCCCATGGTATTTGACAAACAGCCTGAGGATCTGTTAGTGCGAAATTCAGTGCAGGAGGCAGACTTTGAGACCTTTGGAGAGTGTGGACAGGACTTGCTGGGCAAGGGTTCTGGATCAGTGGCTGCATTTGCAGAGGTTGGCATAGATGAAAATGAGGATGATGATCACCGTGATGTCACCTGGAAACCACTAGTGCGTGTAAGGGCTAGCAGCAGTTCCGAAAGAGACGTAGAGGAAAGGAAGCAGCAGCAGCAACAGACTGGGGATGGAAGGAGCCGCAAATCTGCCTCATGTGAGTCCCAAAGAAGAGACATAAGATAGGGCACAAGCAGGGGAACACAGTCTGACTGTGGGGGAAATGAAGCTGGAGCAGACGCAGGGCACTCAGCAGACGCAGAGGCAGGCAAAGAAAAAGAGCAGCAGAGTGGTTGCACGCACCTCTCCAGTGTGGTCCTTTTTCACGCTGAAAGACGCTGATGAGTGCGTAGCAATCTGCATCCTGTGCCATGGGCAGATCCGCAGAGGTCAGGCCAGATCACATTTGGGTACAACATCCCTGCTTTCCCACATGCGCAAGAACCACAAACCAAAGTGGAGCAGTACTTGGGTTCTCTCCCTCCCGGCTTACAACAGGCAACGTAGTGTGCGACAACGGGGCCAACCTTGTGGCCGTGCTGCGCATAGGCTGCAAAACACATGTGCCCTGCTTTATCCACATACTGCACCTGGTGGTTTAGAAGTTCCTCCGCACATACCCAGAATTGGAGGACTTACAGGGACAGGCTTGCTCCATCTGCTGCCATGTACGCCGATCCCTTACTGCTGCCACGGCGCTTAGCAAGATCCAGTGCCAACAGAGGCTGCCACAGCATAGACTGATTTGTGAGGCAGGGGAGATTTTCTGGATGCCTGGCGAAACCTGATGCGGCCACCTTAAACAGGTGAAGTGCGGCCATAACCATCAAGAACAGATGAAGCACATGGTGCACGATTAATTTGGCTCTTTTCTGGCTGGTGGTGGTGGTGTTGATGACAGGAGGTATGAGGAGGATGCCTGTCCTGACAGTAGTGACGCCATTCATTTTTGGGTCAACAGGATTGAAATCTGCCCGCAGTTGGCACAGTATGCCATCAAGCTTCTTTCCTGTCCACCATCCAGTGTTCTGTCAAAAAGAACCTTCAGTGCCGCTGGCGGAGTGGTCATGGACAACCAATCACGACTGACGTCGGAAAATGTCAATCGCCTCACCTTTTTTAAAATAAACAAAAGGTGGGTTACTATCAACTATCATACCTCCACTGCAGATGTCACTGATTGACTGACACAAGGACTCACTGGCCCAACAAGATGCCTCTGTGAACCCACACTGCTCCTGTGCTGAGTCTGTGGCTGGCTATCACCAACACCCTGTCAGCTGAGCTTGCTAGTTATCGCAACGTACAGGGGTGGCATTCATCGCCAATGTCACGCTTGCCTTTGTACCAGCTAGCACAATACTTTAAATTTCTGCTGCTTCCGGAAGGCCAACAAACTGCAGATGAAAACCCCCAGTACTGCCACACTGATAAGTACCATTGCCTTTGCCTAATTGTTCAGCTAAGTATTGTAAGATTGAGGGTTGGCAATCATGTCATCCACTTCATGATGCAAACTAGCAATATCGTCTACCTTCCTACCCCTTCCGGCACCACAGGCCACAGCAACAGCGCTGGCGCACAAAACATCTTGGTCTGGCCCTCCTACGTTCAAATTTCAAATGATGCACTACACCCAGCTCTAGATGCCAGTAACCAATGCGATCAAAGCTCTGTCTCAAGGCCCACTGCCTCCTTCTCCTGCTGTTGCTGCCACCTGTCAGTACTCCATTTACTAAATTAGTTTTACACACTTAAGTGTGGCATTGACGATGCACTACACCCAGCTCTAGATGCCAGTTACCAATGCAGTCCATGCTCCGTCCCAGGGCCCACCGCCTCCTCCTGCTGCTGCCGCCTGTCAGTACTCTATTCACTAAAATTGTATTACACACTTCTGTGTGGCTTTGACGATGCACTACACCCAGCTCTAGATGCCAGTTACCAATGCAGTCCATGCTCCGTCCCAGGGCCCACCGCCTCCTCCTGCTGCTGGTGCCTCCTGTCAGTACGCTATTCACTAAAATTGTATTACACACTGCTGTGTGGCTTTGACGATGCACTACACCCAGCTCTAGATGCCAGTTACCAATGTGGTCCCCGCTCCTTCTCAGAGCCCACCGCCTCCTCCTTCTGCTGTTGCTGCCGCCTGTCAGTACTCCATTCACTAAAATTGTATTACACACTTCTGGGTGGCTTTTACGATGCACTACACCCAGCTCTCCATTACACTTATCAATGTGGTCTCCCTGGCGATAGCTGAGCAGAGGCCACACACTGCTACTGCTCTCGCTGATCCACGCTCCTTCTCTGGTCCTCCATCCTTTTGCCTAATGTCACCGCGCTACTTCTCCACAACTTTATGGGTGGCATTCCTAACACGTCATACAGGTCATGATGCCAGCTAGCAGTGCGGTCTCCTGCTGTTTTGATACCAGAGACTGCTGCTAGTGGGTTGAGTTCACACGTAGCCCAACCCTTTCTCAATGTTCTAATGTTTATGCTTCTTTCTGTATGCTGTCCATCACGCAAAAATTCCTATTTGCCTGCTGTCACTTTACCTGCCATTTTCTGGATTTTTGGGATTTTTCCCCTTGTTGCCAGTGTTCACCTACACATACCTAGCAAATTTGGTGGTTCTAACATGTATGGGCTTTGCTTTTAATGTTTAAAGTCGGCCCATTGACTTTAATAGAATTTGCGAAATTGGTTCGCCGAAATTTTGACCCATCAGAAGTTCAAGGAAACTTTCACAAGACTGTAAGAGGCCTTCTCATGCATCCCTAGTAGCTGTTCCACTTAGTGGCCACCCAGCAACACAAAAGTGCTAAAAGTGCATAGCAGAAAAAAATTCTCGATAGAGCGGTACAGACATATATAAAAGTTTTTCTTTTAGTACAGTGGGGAAGACATTCAAACCGGTAAGGATATATAACTCTGGCTGTGCCTTCATATATTACTTTTCCTGGTAAAACCAGAAAAGGTGACTTCAAGAGGAGATTTCAGGTCTTCTTAAAGTGATCTTATCCTTTCATTTTATTGATTTTCAAGACCTAATGTCTAACATCTTTTTATATTAGAACACACAGCAATCATTGATCCCCCTTGAACAATTTTGCATACATCTGCATTTACTTCCACTTATTCTGTTCCCAGTAGATATAGACTTTTTTTGGTTGGCAAAAAATCAGGATCCTTTAGCAGTGATAAAACCTGAAAAACTGATTCTGGATATCCTTAAAAAAATGAAAACTTCTCATATGTACATCTCAATTTGAACTTTTGCTATATTGGGTTTTCCTTGGTTAGTTTGTATTCTACTACGGTATATTTATCACTACATAGGTAATCCATGGCTATAAGTGGTTTACCCCCTTGAGTCTCATTTTTCTTCCTACCCCCATGAGTCCCAAAACTATTTTTTTTTAATCTTGTGATGTCTCAGTTCCAAACATTATGTGTTTGTAGTCTGCTCTAACATAGTATACATCTTAGAACAAATCAGCCTTTATTATTGGGAAAGAATAGTACCAAATTAAAAGAAAAAAAGCATTTTCTTGTAATTTTTCCCAGCAAAATGGTTATGTAATTTGCACATCTTTGTAAATTTACTTCCAAATATCATCAACAAAGCCTCCTGATTAAAATTATATTGCATTATTCATGTAACATAGTTAAATATTTAAAGTTAATATTTAGTTTTCCTTTACTTTTTTTAGGAGAACTTTATTCTAATCCTACATGCAACACTGAAAAAAATTGGTTCCTGTAAATTGTTAGTCTGTTAGGATAAGATAAGGGTTAGATTGACAAAAGCACAAATAATTTAATTTTTTTTCACAGAGAATATTTTTTTATTTGTTTTTAAAAGATGTTTTAATTTAATGTTTATGAAATCCAGACCATCCTATGTAATTCTTCCTCTTTTCTACCAACCACAAGTCAATGGTAACACCGCTTGTTGTTCCTTGACAATAGGCTTTATGCCTCAACATTAAGCTAGTAACCAGTTTGTAACTAATGTACATATGGTTCTGTAAGCTTGCCAGCATTCCCTGTGAGTCTTTTAGTAATGTTCACAGTGGGTAAGAGACTATCTGCTATATACGGGTAAAGTGCTCACATCAATTTGCATTTGGTATATTTTGAATCCAAACTGTTGCCTTAGTTCAGCAACACTACTTATGGGGGTTTGTAAGGAAGCTTATAGTGCGGATCCCTGATAAGAAGGATTTATGTGGGTTTTCAAATACAGGCAGTCCCTACGGCCCGATCTACGGATGGCTCCATAAAGTTTTCTTTTGACACTACGCTGTCTAATAATATGTTGAGACAAACTAATTGGATTTATTAAAATAATGTACATGTTCTGACTTACATACAAATTCAATTTAAGAACAAACCTACAGTCCCTATCTTGTATGTAACCTGGAGACTACCTGTAGTCAAAATAATGGTGTCAGTCAACCCTTTATTACCATTTTAATTTTTGGTCTATACTGTTCTGTATTCCTAAAGTATTTTAGCTTTTTGCACTTTTTGTTATTATTTATGAAAACTATTTATCTAAAAAAGGTGAGGTAATTTTGACAAAAGTTAAAAATAAATATGAAGAGAGAACAGCATTCCAAAGGAGCAAGAACAAGGTGGCACATGCCTGTAAATCCCTCAGATCAACCAGTTTATTAAACAATAAACAGAACATACAAAAAGGGAAGGATACTCAAAATGTGTATAACCTGCACAATATGCTTTACCCCATTCGATTATTACACATAATCAGGTCCTACTGGAAGAATGGGGACACATGACCTCACCAGATTCCGGCTTCCTGAGGGTTTGAGTCTTGGGACCATGGTGGGTGGAAATAATACTGTCACCAAGTCAGGGGGACCGATTAGAACATGTAACGTTGCATTTCTTTAAATAAAAAAAAAACATGAAGTAAAATTTTTTTTTTAAATCACTCTTTTCAGTCACTTGATAAATTTTAAAATTAATTGCAAAGCCACCAAACATAGTATTGTGACCAGAATTAATGAGAGTGTTAGAATGAAATGTGAGAATATGTCTCAAGTGAAAAGGTTTTCAAAAAGCTAATTTCCATAGCTCAACGTTAAAGCATAGTTGGAATAGCACTTTATTTGCTTGTCAGAATGAATACATAGATTATGGTCAGATTAAAAATTTTATCTCAAGCCTGTATCACTTTATATACAAATACAGTTAACATACTCCAAATACAGTTTAACACAGAACTGCAGCTTTCACTTAAATGAAGTTAAAATGAAGCTACACAGGTGAAAACTAAAAATTATTTTTTTCTGCAATATCTACCAACGAATACAATGCTGTCTTCTGCTTTTGTTGTCTAATACCCATTGCAATTTCGCCCACTTCCTGTGAGGCCAGTGTAGTTTAGAAAACTGGAAATTAAATTTTACCAATATTTTGACAGTAATGGGTGAATAGGCAATAAAATAGTATAACTCAAGAAAAGGAAAAACATAAATAAAATACAATCAAATGTTATATTATATTTCCCAGTAATCTTTTCTCAATAAAAGCTTACTTTCTAAAAGAATAATAGCAACACAATGTATTGAAGTACAAATAATAAATATATCCTATATAGAGTAAAATACAAATAGTATAAATAGTATAAATTACATCCTAATAGTACTATCATATGAGACAAAAGATTCAAGTGTTATGAGCAAATATTCAAACGTATTTACAATTCATAAAATAGGGAAGTGTTGGAAATATCAATAGAATTTTACTCAAGTGTGCAGGTCCTGTCTATAGGTCAAATTACCATTATAAAACAATTTGATCTTGAAACCTTAGGTTTCATAAAAGGGAAATGTAATTGGGTAAGATTCAACTGACAAAAATGAATGATAATCAATTAGTAGATAAAAGTGCTGTGAGAGCAAGACTGATTAAAACAGAATAAATAGGAAAAGGTTTCATGAGGAGTAGTTAGTAAGATTTAGGTGAGGTTTGCATTCTGTATATATAAGACTAGCTATCCATAAGGATAGCTATATATATTTATTCATAGTCATGTGACCCAGTGAACCCCTCTTTAATTTCAAGGTTTTATTATGGTCCTTAGAAGGTTAGTAAATTTATTTTAGCACCAGTAACTTTACTATTAATAAAATAATATGTATGACTTTATTAATCTCTCACATCATTTTGCAGAAATCTGGACCCACATTTCTTTACATTTTTGCTTCAAATAATGGAGGATTGCAGGCATTTTTTATGCACAATTTTCTCAAGGTCCGACCACAGCATTTCCATCCAGGGACACTGCAATACCTTGATTCTTTCTTTTTTTAATCAGTGTGTTGTAGAATGGCTGGTGTGCTTGGGGTTATTGCCCTGTTGCATGACCCAATTTTGAGTAAGCTTTAGCTGTTGCACAGATGGCCTCACATGTGACTCTAGAATACTTTGGTATATGGAGGTGTTCATGGTCAACTCAATGACTGCAAGGTGCCCGGGTCCTGTGGCTGCAAAACAAGCCCAAATCATTACTTTTCCTCCACTGTGCTTGACAGTTGATATGAGCTTCGCATTGGATGGTGCCACCATCTTCGTCCATCTTCTTCCTTCTTCTGGTGACATCACCCTATCTCGCACTGTACAGGTGGGAGAACGGAAGATGCACCTTTCTGTTAATGTAGAAAAAACTGCTGATCTCACACATGAGATCCAGTGCTCAATTTTTTATTTCAATAAATTCAAAACAAAATAAAATTAAATGAAGGATCCTCAGACTTCAAAACAACATTCTGATCATTATAGGATGAATAGGTACATTATGTAGAAAAGAACTTACTATATAGGTAAACACTACATCAACAAACCACAACTTAGTGGATGTTAAAGCGGAACTAAACCCACTATACTCTCTTGCTATACGCTCAGCCATCGTCCCTTCTGCATCCTTTTCCCGGTCATCTTGATTGACCAGGCAAGGGGGTCATGTAAACTCATTGGGCCTGATTTATCAAATCTCTATGACTGGAGAAGACTACCATAGGAGAAGCTGGGTTATCCAGCAAAACTAGAAAGGATCTGGTCTAGGACTGAAAACATTTGCCAAATATAGGCAAATGATTTTAAGAAATCCATTCCATGTTTGCCGAATTATCCAGGTTCTTCCATGATAGTCTATCTTCTCCAGTCTTGGACAGCGTTAATAAATCAGGCCCATACAGTCCCTGCACATGCATAAAATTACAAACTTACCTGAGCGATCAAGATGGATTATTGAAAAAGGGATCTGTCTGATGGAAAATTTTTGAAAGTGGAATTTCAGCTCTGGAAACATAAAATCATTACTCAGGGGATTCCCATTTTTAGGGGCAATCAAATATGTAACCTGTTTACACCTGTAATCTAGGTAATACAGTTCGGTCCATAAATATTAAGAAAGAGACAACTTTTTTCTAATTTTGGTTATGTACATTACAACAATTAATTTTAAATTAAACAGCTCAGATGCAGTTGAACTGCAGACTTTCAGATTTATTTCAGTGGGTTGAACAAAAAGATTGCAAAAAAGATGTGAGGAACTAAAGCCTTTTTTTTACACAATCACTTCTTTTCAGGGGCTCAAAAGTAATTGGACAAATTAAAAAGCTGAAAATAAAATGTTCATTTCTAATACTTGGTTGAAAACCCTTTGCTGGCAATGACAGCCTGTAGTCTTGAACTCATGGATATCACCAGATGCTGGGTTTCCTCCTTTTTAATGCTCTGCCAGTCCTTCACTGCAGCGGCTTTCAGTTGCTGTTTGTTTGTGGGCCTTTCTGTCCAAAGTTTAGTCTTTAACAAGTGAAATGCATGCTTAATTGGGTTCAGATCAGGTGATTGACTTGGCCATTAAAAAAGAAAATCACTGCACCAGTAAATTGCCAACCCAGCCTAAATCTCATTAGGAAGAATACAATTTAAATGTTTAAATATCATTAATTCCTTGAAAAAAATGGAATTACTTTGTAAGGCAAAACAGTATGTATATCTTTAAACTATGTATTTACCTGAATGCTGAAGTTCAACTTCAAGGTCACAGTCTACAGGAGCAATAGAGATTTGCATATAATACCAGCAGTATAAATAATTAGGGAGGAAAGAAAGAGGTTTGAGGGTCATTCGTTTTTCATGCAAAAAGTGAAGTGTACTGATTGATTATTCAGTACATAAGTCATCCAGTACACATAAACATATATTGTTTTCGTCTCTGTCCTGTTACTAATTCACAGCGCAGAGTAGTTATACATACTATATAGTATGGATTTTGCCATAAATGATTACATATAACCATAAAACTATTCAAAAGGCTGTGCCGTGGCATGCAGTAATCCAACGCGTTTCGCCATGAAGGGCTTCCTCAGGGATAGATAGTGGTGCGTGCTTATCAGTCTGAAGTTAGGAACATGCCCTACGGGGGGGAGTATATATGTAGTTGCTGCTGATGATAATGCTAAGGTTTAAAGTAGTAATTTTTACTCGTTAGGGGTTTTAGCACAATTTACAAATATTTCATGGGTGCGGTGAAGGTTGGTCCCTGCATCCGTAATGTAATAAACATATGAGGAGAAGGGTATCTTCCTTTTGAATATGGGTTGAGTCACTTGTCAGGGTCAGACTGTTTGAATCTGGATATGATAGATCAAATCTCTTGTTGGTAGTGTAGTGAATCAGATGGGAAAGTGTCTTCCTTTCTCTTTGTGAGTATTAAGGGTAATCCACGGTGTTCCAGTTTGGAAAATGCAGCAACCTTTAACTAAGGGTTAACCCTGAAGGGTATCAGTTCCGTAGGTCTGTTTGCAGGAATAAGCAGTGGGGGGATGAAAAAGCAGCACTACTAATTACTACTTCAAACCTTAGCATTATCATCAGCAGCAACTACATATATACACCCCCCCTGTGGGGCATGTTCCTAACTTCAGACCGATAAGCACGCACCACTATCTATCCTTGAGGAAGCCCTTCGTGGTGAAACACGTCGGATAACTGCATGCCACGGCACAGCCTTTTGAAAAGTTTTATGGTTATAAGTAATAATTTATGACAAAATCCATACTATATAGTATGTATAACTACTCTGCGCTGTGAATTAGTAACAGGACAGAGACGAAAACAGTATATGCTTAGGTGTATTTGATTACTTATGTACTGAATAATCAATTAATACACTTCACTTTTTGCATGAAAAACCTTTGAGCCTCAAACCTCTTTCTTTCCTCTTTATTCATTTATACTTAAATACTCATATGGAGGTGGCTTAACATATAAACACATTCATATAGTGAGGAGGAGTAAAACCCTTTCTATACATATAATGCCAGCAGATTTATCTTAACATAATTTTTACATGCATTTTTTTCCTGCTTATGCTTTTTTATTATGTTTAGTTTTCACCACCCAAGTTTGTGACAGACCCGTTTTAAGTACAAACAAGTTTGCTTCACTAAATGAAACCTGTTCGACCTTTCATAGCAAAGATAAGATGTCCATCAATAGTTAGGTAATGGAACAAATCATAGGTGGAGAACTCGTACAGTCAGCTGTTCACAGTGAAGTAGGTAAAAGGTAGTATACATAATAGATGAATACTGGAAAAATATAAAAAACACAAATAAATAACGCTTTATTTTTCTGAATATATTTTTCAATTACAGTGTAAATACCCTAGATAGAATAATTGCTATGCTGATTTTCCTTCATTGTACAGTCACAGGCTGTAGGAAGTGGGTTGAATGATTCTGGCAATGCAACTAAAGACATCTAACAGCAAAAAAGTAGTACAAAAGAAGTATGTGCATTTACAGGGACTGTAATAGCAAACACTAATTTTGTTATGTTATCCTATTATTTTGGGCAGGGTTTCTGCTAAAGTGTATGTAAAGCGAAAACATTTATTCTAAACGCGAACCTAATAGGGAATGGTTGCAGCCATTACAGTATGGATAGGGGGCAGTTAGAAAAACAGAGAGCAAAGTCCTACTGCTTTGACAAGTCTACATAACCTAAATGATTTGCATTGTTTGTTCTTAGTTCTCATTTTTATGTAGGTACTATTCTAGCTATAAATTCATTGACACTGGCCAAAGCAACATTTGAGCTCTCTCCCCTGGCTTCTGGCTTTTTATATTCATAGTTATCTAGGCTGAAAAAAATCCATCGAATCCAACTTTTCACAATTCCTGCAGTATAGGTCCAGAGGGAGGCTAAATAAAAATGCCTGGGAAACTGTGGCCAATTTTCCCTCACTGAGGGAAGAACATACTTTCCAGCTTCACAAAGGCAGATCAGATGAAAAGATATGTTCCCTGGCTAAAAATATTTCTATATTATCTTTTAATAGATTTAACTGTGGAAATTATTAATTGTAGGAAATTTTTTTTCAATTCTGGTATTGATTGTGCTAAACAGTCTAATGTGGTAGGTCAATCCACAACTTAACTACTTCCTAAACTGTGAAATCTTCTTTCTTCCTTATAAACCTGATCCATCTTTGTCATTTGTACTGGCTTTTATATAAAACATTATTTACATTGGTGATTGTTGGGATTTGCTCCACCAAAACAACTATTTTAAAATCTGGAAACATTTTAGTACTAAAGCAGCTCATTAAAGAGAACCGGTTAGGAGATTACCAACCTCTCCCTCTGAAAATGCTTGGTGCTTAGCTCACTCAGTGTCATGAAAGATAAACGTATGTACACATGCTGGAATATTGTTGCCCAAGATGAACAACTGTGATTGTTTTAGGTGAAAATCTGTGTACCATGGTCCCCTGACATCATTCATTTATCGGTCCTGGCAGAATAATGAATAACCAAAGGGAAGACCACTGTAGATTCCTATGAAGGAAATCACAGCAGGGTGCCACTTGCTTGCCCACACACACACCAGAAAATATATAGAACAGTGCTGTGTGTACAGCACTTGTTAGTTCCCCCGTCACTAGAAACACTTACCAAAGATTGTTTCCAATGACAGAGGTATAAGATGTGTACTGCTCATAACATCTACCTGGTTTGGATGCATGTTCCAGTTCAATGACTTAAGTATTGCAGTTGTAAATTAGAATAGCTAGACAAGTAGAATATTTTTAGGAGGTCAGCAAAAGAAATCTCCCCTCAATCCATTTTAATTCTATCCAAAAGATAAAAAATCAGACTGGAGTTAGACTAATAAGCCTTTACACCCTGAGCATGTCTAACAGTTTCAGCCCAGAGATCTGCAATCTTGTCAAATTGCTGGTGGATGGAACCGAAATGTACAGTGGGAATTCAAAGCACATGTAAGTGTGTTGGATCCTAAGGATTCAAGTAGTCTTTTTTTGGTATTTCAATATTTTTATTAAAGTTTTAGAACAAGTTGTAACATTAACAAATCTTTAAAGAACAATCACAATAATAATTACAGCAGGGGTCAAAGACAAAAAAGTAGTCTTTTTTTGGAGGTCATTTTGTGTATTTGTTTTATTTTGTGACTATGACTCCTTTTAAAGGAGAACTAAACCTGCCATACTCACCAGTCAACATTTCCTTATAGGGCACCACCATCTTCTTCTTTTTCCTCTTCCTGTGGAAAATCTTTGGCCATCTTCATTTGCCAGGCTGGGTCCATGCAACTCCAGAGTCCATTCATTCCCAGCATGCACTGGGGAAGCTGAGAATGTGAATATCCTGGCCATGTACAGCTCAGCTATTGACAGGTACCCAGAGAGGTCGGGCAGGTAGGAGGCAAATTTTGCAGAAGGGATATCTCTTGCTGCTTTCTGAAATAATTACGGTACCTAACTGATCACAGATTTTTAAAAGTGGAACTTTAGTTCTGCTTTAATATTGTGGCATCCAAAACTGGACCTTATTATCAAGATGCAGCCCAACAGTGAACATACAGGATCAATGCTTTACATTATTAGTAAATAAGAAGGTTTGAGATCTACTTCTATCCCAAAGGAAAGAAAGAGGTTGGAGGCTCAAGGTAATTTCAAGTAAATTATGTATTGACACATGTCATATTCATACACAATTACTTCAAAACATACAGAAATTGTATACACCCTGTTCTGTTAACCTTCTGGGCGTTTCACTGATGTCTGGATTTCTGTACCAAAAGCGGTACACTGTTTTTCATGAAATTTTTTTTTTTTAATTGTAGACCTGTAACTTACAGAAATATGTCCGAACAAGGGTCTAGTAGATATCCTGAATATATTAAAGTTTGAAACACACAATCATGTAAAAAAAAAAATTACTTTTAATAAAATTAAATAAAAGACACAAAAATCAGCTTAAACAAGAATACATAAATAAATGAAAAATACTGAAAATGCGATAATTCGGTATACTGTATAGTAATATATTTTTCTAAAACACCTCCCTAGTGTGGTAAATTTTAAAACAGAGTCCAACGTCACATACCTATAGACAAAACCACATAAATATATTTTGTATTATTTTGCATTGGATTGGATACAGGACTTTGTATTCAATCCAATACAAAATGAGCGTTTGAATTTACCAATTACATACTTTGTATTTATTTTGAATTATTTTGTATTGGATTGGATACAGGAGTTTGTATTCAATCCAATACAAAATGTGTTTGAATGAGTTTGAATTTGAATTTCCCGCACACGCGCCGACGTCATCGCCGAGGGACACGTACACGCTACGGACAGAGAAGAAGAAGCCGGCCGGCTTCTTCTTCTCCGCCGGCCGGCTTCTTCTTCTCGGAGAAGGCACCCGATGCTGGAGAGGGAGATCAACGCTGGAGGACGACACTGGAGAATGACGCTGGAGAACGACGCTGAAACACGAACACGACGCTGGATGATCACAGCGGGACCAGGTAAGTGATCGTTAAACCCGAACTTTTCTCACTGTATTTTCATACAGTGAGAAAAGTTCGGGTTTATCGATAATTGCAATTTTTTTTAACCCGAACCAAGGTCGGGTTTAACAATCGAGTGGTTAATGACCAACTAATTGCATTATCCTAGCCTAATGTAGCTGGAAACTTACCAACCATACCAACCAGAATAACATCAATACCAGTACGAGTCATCTCTGAAATACCAATTTTCGTATACAGCAATGTACCCCTGAGGAAGCCTAGTCAAGGCAAAACGCATCGGGACGTATATGGAAACATGGTCGTACCAAACCTCTCGTGCTAGCGCATACTCTGTTTAGAAACTGTTATCCTAGTTCTGTGACTATTAACAGAACAGGGTATATACAATTTCTGTATGTTTGAAATAATTGTGTATGAATATGAAATATGTCAATACATAATTACCTTGAAATTACCTAGAGCCTCCAACCTCTTTCTTTCTCTCCTACTTAACTTCTCACATTTTACTTTATTAGTAGCATGTATGTTTTCATCCTCCTATAAACTCTAAATACTTACATTTTCTTTTTAGTTTCTGCTTGAGTTTTCTGCATACCAGTATTCTCAAGAGCTTGTCTAGCTCAGTTTAAATCTTGTGTCATCAACTGAAAATCAACATTAATTTCAGTTTTTTCAAAAGATTGAAAATAACTGGACCTGATACTTATGCCTTTAATATACCACTGCTGCGCAATGCCCAATTTGAATATATTCCATTTATAGCTACCATTTGTCTTCTGAGCTTTACCAAGTTTATTACCCATTCAAACATTCTCCCTTAGTCCTTTTTTATCAACTTCTGTTATTATGCTATTATGAGGAACAGTCAAATGTATTTGCAAAATCTAAAAATATTGCTTTACCAGTATTAACATATTGTACATTTTAAACCTACTTCCTCATATTTGAACTTCCTCATAAAAACTGGACATGCTAGTTAGACACAACCTAAAGCAATGTGGTTTCTCTTTTATGAGTTTTTTTTACTGTACATTCTGTACAACTCTTAAAATACCTGACTTATGGACACAGCTAAATACTGTATGTAGTTTAAAAATATATATAATGACTATATACAATTAGTTTACCTGTTGAAAGATTTGTAACTCAATACAACAAGTCTTACATTACAGTTGAGTAATACAGCCTAGCCCAGCTTATAACTGGACAATGAAGGGGCAGAAGAACATTGATAAAGCCATTACTCTCTTCTCTCAGAAAGCTTACAGTTCTGTCTCTACCATTTTTAAACCTCATACAGATGCTCAATTCTTATTGCTGGAAATAAATATTAGTTATCATCTCCAGCAACAGTAAGAACAGACAAGTGCTCCACAGACAGAGATGTTTGTTCTATAAAGGAGCTCGAAAAGGATGCTTCCTGCTGGTTCCCCCTCCATAGGTAACAACAGCCATTGTGAGGGGTAGAAACCATTGTGAACAATGTTCATGCACTGTGAATATCCAAGTTGAAACCCTGCAAAACATTGAAACATGCAACTTGCTGGTGTATTGATTCTTGAAGCAGGAAGCTCTGACCAGTACAAAATGGAATCTCAGGACTCAGGCCTTAAGAGGCTTTGAGGTAAAACAGAAGAAGTGGGCAGGGAATCTTAATCATACTTCTGTCTTTACCAATTTGACCGAATGTGAGCACAGAGCCTCCTAGAACACCTACGTCATGTACCCAAGGAAACTTTGGGCTTATCCTTCTGTGCATGCCTGTTTAAGGCATGCGGAGAAGGGGCTTTAAAAAAAAAAATGATGATCTCAAACAAGCACAGGTTTTTTTATTTATAGCAGGATATGCTACCCAATCTTGAACCTGGGTGATGTAGGCAGAAGAAAGAAGATGGAGGCACCCAGCACTTCCTCTGAGCCCGGACAAAGGAGGATTCCAGGACGGTGCAGGATTGAATTAAGGACAGGTATAGAGGAATTGGGGGCTCAGTGGAAATAAAGGGAAGTGTTTTTTTATTTTTTCACTGCCCTGTCATCCATCTTTGCCCAGGTGCAGACGAAGGGCTGTGCGCTGCCATCTTCTTTCTTCTTCTTATGTCTTCTGCCTATGTCACCTGATCTCACACTCAGCACCTGCTGAGTCTAAATAAAAGATAATTGCCATGTATGACTGGAAGAAGGAGTGGAGCCTGAGAGGTCTGGGGCAGAAAGCATCTCTACAGTGGAAGCTAGGAACCAGGAGTTTTGGAGTATCAATAGATTGGGACTAGTATTGTGGATTGCTGATGAAGTTATGTCATATTTTATCTCTGAAGAAAAGCAATGTTTTCTTATCTTGATTGCTGAAAAAAGTGTATTTTGCATTTAATTAAGATTCTCATTAGGACTGTATGGCCTTGTCCTGGGTGATGGACTGATACTGGTTCCCCCAAATATTACAATACTCACTAACACAATTTTTTTAATGTATTTTGAGTTTTATTTAAAAAAAACATATTAAGTTTTTTTTATAATGTTACATAATAAAGGTGTATTGCAATATTGTCAACACCTGTGTTTGCTTGATTTAAAGAGGGATGTCATTACAAACGTGATAAAATAATGGCAGCTTAGAAAGGGAACCCAAACGGAATTTGTCTCCTTCCACATTTGGTGAGAGACTCATTTCAATCTCCTTTGTTCCTCATTAGCCTTTTTCTGTGAGTCTTTCTTCAGGGACAAGAGGGAACTCCCCTTGAATTCATGGCAGACCCAAACCATGGATTTACAGTATACTACCAGAAAGGTCTGAATGCAGTTAGGATGTTTTGAGTAGGTTATATATCATTCTAAAAAAGGAATATTTCTTATTACATTTACTAGACTGGATATAGGTATCTGAACATTTAGTTTTACTATGGTACCAAGTGACTCTCCTACTACAAGACTGAGGTGGACATAATCACCAAATGTCCACATGCAAGAATCATTTTTAGGCCTCTACTATTTTACCACGGTTTAACTTCAAACACCTAGTATCCCTGGATGGAAAGATAGATATTTAATTGTCACCTTTTCTGTTCATAATTACCATTTTCACCAGCCATGCAGGTAAAAAAAAACAGCCAATGGTAGGCCTTTATGCAGGTGAAAAGTAGACTGGAAGTGAAGAGGTGGCACAGGCAATAAAAGCTTCAAAGATCAATGCCATTATTACTCTATCCAAAAGTCTTTATAAGTTAAAGAATTTCAAAGAAAGAAGCATAGTACATTCAGACAGAAATATCCATCAGGAAGGAATGTAATTTTTTTCTTTTTCCACATATTGATGGATATTTTTTACAATGCTGTAACTCTGTCACATTTATAAAATGTTGTCCAGCATTTCAGATGTACTTTGTAATGTAGCTTGATTGTTACAGCTTTTTGTTGGCACAGTGTAAAAGTCAGGGGTACCGACATGAAAAAAACTGTCATGCAATTCTTCATTGATGTCTGTGTTAGCTGGTCCACTGTGTACTGAAATTCTAGGTCACAAGGATTCGACACATTCATTCAAGAAAGCCAAAATAACTGAATTCCAAAATGCGATTTAATGCTTTATATCCTGCATGATCACAGCGGTTTTCTCTGTACTGAAAATATTTTTGAAATGCCCACTTTAGCTAAGTGCTTGGTCATACAGAGTCAACATGCTTGTACAACAAGAACAGCTTTTATAATAATTGTATAGTTTATGTGATGGAAAACACCGATGACAAGCTTAGCAGATGAGAGAAGAATAAAAAAAAAATTGCAATTAAAAGAATAAAAAAAAAACTGCAATTAAAAAAAAAAAAAAAAACAAGCAACTATAGTTAAGGCTTTTAGATGTTTCCAGGCAGATGTTATAAAAGGTCGGTACAAGCACTCTAACAAGACAAGCAAGCATTTAGTAACAGAAAAGGTCATTTAAGTTAGCCTCCCACAGCAGTTTTAAACAAACACAGAGTAGAAGCAAAAAAAAAGAATTAAAACGTAAAAAACAAGACAAAAGCGAAAGAGAGAAAGAATAAAAGATGCACAACAAACCATAGGCATTGCTTAGTAAATGTTCAACTCAGTCTGTGTATTGTTTGGTTTTAAAATTTAATGCAGTTAAAGCCCAACTGAAGATTCAGTTAAAATCACCTAAAGCAATTACAGATGCAACAGAAAAGGCGCTCAATGTCATATGATGAACCTATGTAGAAAAGCCTGTTCCCTGCCACCAGCTCCAGAATGGGATGTTTGCTTCCTGTGCAGAAACAGTGGTCCCATTGCAGAGGTCCAACCCACCACCAGCCAAGCCAAAGCTAGAGCAGTCCAATAAGCCAAGTTCATGCTCTCTGTTAATCTGCTCATGCTCTCTGCTTCCACACATAGGGCCTGGAGAGGATACACTTTCATCAGTGCAGCTGGGTGATCCAGCAAACCTTGAATGGATTTCCTAAAAGCAATTTGCTATTTGTTAGCAAATGTTTTCAATATTGGACCAGATCCATTCCAGGTTTGCTGAATCACCCAGCTTCACTAATGAAAGTCTATCAACTCAAGACTTGAAGAGCTTTATTAAAGCAGACCCATAGAGTAAAGTAAACCCATTCCACTTTATGTTCCTTTTTAATCTTCTTTCCATAATAAAAGAAACACACCAGTGCTGCCCTATGAATTCTCCTCCATTTTCTTTTTCTCCTAAATGAAGACCTATCCCAGACCTGACCCCAGAACATCAAGGACATGCCTCCTTCATCAGGACGCCATGGCAGAATGCTACAGAAAACAGCGCCACATTAATATATTAGCACTAATAAATATGCAGCATTGCAGACAACATACCTCCAGAGACAAAGAGGAGGACAGGAAATTAACCAAGGATAACAAAAGTATAAATTCTTCATGACTATGAGTGTAGAAAATATACTTAAGGACAAACATGATTTGAAATGTTCTATGAAAATGATTAGCTTACTGTGAATATTCATAATAATAGGTGGCATGAGGCCATTTAGTTCAATAAAAATCTTTCCATGAGTCTATAGGTGCATTTTACACATTTTATTTACCTGTAAAAGCTCCCCAAGTGTAGTTATAGAAAAGTTCTTGTATTTGATGTAACCAGCCCCAGGAGAATCAGATTTGTCACTAAAGTGACAACGTATAGTATTTCCATTCACTTCTCCCCTGGCAGGAACATAAAAGCTATATATAGGAGAGGGATGGATGAACTAGGCCAGCACAGATAATGAGACACTCCCAGCAGAGGAGAGTGCTATGATTTGCAAGGATGAAGTGGGATATCTTTTATAATCTTTCATGAAAAGGAAAACATTGCAAATAAACTTTTATCCTTTACTAATTTTAAAAAGTGTTTCTTTGTATCGTTTATACGAGGATAGCTATGTCTTGTTATTATGTGTTAATCACATATGCATGCTCTATTTCCTCCCTTCCTCCCTTTATGTTTTGTTGTTGCTTGGCAAGATAGTGATATTTTTTTTTACTTATAAGGTAATGTTACTTTTAATGTTGACACATGCCATATTTAAATATATGTTTTTGTTTTGATGACATGTTACCTAAAATGGATGTCTTTCCTAAGGGATGTCAAAGTGTGCTTTCTAAACCAGAAGAAGGGAGGTGTTGCAAACATTAAATTTCTTTGAAATTTAGGTGATAAACTTTAATATTACCTGAGTTAGGATAACAAACAGAAAATTCAACCATTTTTCACCATACAAATAATCTACATTTTTGCTACACCAATTAGTTACACCAATTGCCTATAACAGCTGGATCATAGTCTAAGCCTTTCTTATGTTACATGCACAAAATGCTGTGTCTTTGCTGTAAGACGGTTTTAGTTGTAAGCTCATTTGCTCCTAAATAACCAAAACCTTTTCTATTTGGTAAACCAAAAAGCTTATGCACAAATAAGCCAAGCTACATTTTTATGAAGGCATTTTGGATTCAACTAAAAACAGTATCACTCAACTTAGTAGAAACAGATAAATGTATGCAGATTGTGTCTTCTGGTGGGGTAAAAATGTACAAAGACAGTCCATCTCTTTAGGACTTTTTTAAAAACAGTTCACTGAACAAAAGGAAAAAGGATTGGGGTGTCTAGACTGACAGCTTAAAATCTGGAGATATAAAAATTACACACTAGGCTGTAAGCAGTAGGGATGAGCGAGAAGGCCTCTGACAATCTCACGAAAATTTCCTCGAACTTCCGAATGGTCCGCGAAATTTCAGCGAACCGATTTCCTGAATTCTAATAAAGTAAGTGGACCGACTTTAAACATTAATAGTAAAGCCCCTATACATGTTAGAACCACCAAATATGCTGAGTATGTGTAGAAGAACAGTGGCAACAAGGGAAAAATACAAAAGTTCCAAAAGAACTTGTGGTTTTCCAGAAAATGGCAGAAAAAGTTACAGCAGCCAAATAGGAATTTTGCATAATGGACAGCATACAGAAGACAGCATAAACATTAGGACATGGAGAAAGGGTGGCACTACGTGTAAACTCAACCCACTAGCAGCAGTCTCTGCCGTCAAAACAGCAGGAGACTGCATTGCTAGCTGGCATCATTACTTAAATGACGTGTTAGGAATGCCGCCCACATAGTTGTGGAGAAGCAGCGAGGTGACAGCGAGGTAGGCAAAAGAATGGAGGACCAGTGACCGAGCGTAGGTCAGCGAGAGCAGTAGCAGTGTGTGGTCAGCTACTGCCAGGGAGACTGCATTGGTAAGTGTCATGGAGAGCTGGGTGTAGTGCATCATCAATGCCAGCCAGAATGGTGTAATACAACTTTAGTGAATAGAGTACTGACAGGCGGCAGCAGCAGCAAGAGGGAGCGATGGGCCCTGGGACAGAGGGTGGCCTGCATTGGTAACTGGCATTTAATGCTGGGTGTAGTGCATTGTCAATGCCACCTAGAAGTGTTTAATACAATTTTAGTGAATAGAGTACTGACAGGTGAAAGCAGCAGCAGCAGCAGGGGGAGGCAGTGGGCCCTGAGACGGAGTGTGGACCCCACTGGTAATTGGCATCTAGAGTTGGCTGTAGTGCATCGTCAATGCTACCCAGAAGTGTGCAATACAATTTTAGTGATTGGAGTACTTAAAGGCGGCAACAGCAGCAGGAGGCGGTGGGCCCTGAGAAGGAGTGGGGACCGCATTGGTAACTGGCATCTAGAGCTGGGTGTAGTGCATTGTCAATGCCACCCAGAAGTGTGTAATACTATTTTAGTGAATGGAGTACTGACAGGTGGTAGCAGCAACAGCAGGAGGAGGTGGTGGGCCCTGAAACGGAGCGTGGACCGCATTGGTTTACTGGCATCTAGAGCTGGGTGTAGTGCATCGTCAATGCCACATAGAAGTGTGTAATACAATTTAAGGGAATGGAGTACTGACAGGCGGCAGCAGCGGCAGAAGCAAGTGGGCCCTGAGACGGAGCATACACCCTATTGGTAACTGGCATCTAGAGCTGGGTGTAGTGCATCGTCAATGCCACACAGAAGTGTGTAATACAATTTTAGTGAATGGAATACTGACAGTCGGCAGCAGCAGCAGGAGAAGGCAGTGGGCCCTGAGACGGAGCTTTGACCGCATTGGTAACTGGCATCTAGAGCTGGGTGTAGTGCATTGTCAATGCCACCCAGAAGTGTGTAATACAATTTTAGTGAATGGAGTACTGACAGGCGGCAGCAACAGCAGGAGAAGGTGGGCCCTGAGATGGAGAGTGGACCCCATTGGTAACTTGCATCAATAGCTGGTTGTAGTGCATTGTCAATGCCACCCAGAAGTTTGTAATACAATTTTAGTGAATGGAGTACTGACAGGCGGCAGCAACAGAAGCAGGATAAGTCGGTGGGCCCTGAGACAGAGCGTGGTCCGCATTGGTAACTGGAAATCAGAGCTGGGTGTAGTGCATTGTCTATGCCACCCAGAAGTGTGTAATACAATTTTAGTGAATTGAGTACTGACAGGCGGTAGCAGCAGCAGCAGAAACAGGAGAAGTCGGTGGGCCCTGAGACACAGCGTGGACTGCATTGGTAACTGGAATTCAGAGCTGGGTGTAGTGCATAGTTAATGCCATCCAGAAGTGTGTAATACAATTTTAGTGAATGGAGTACTGACAGGCGGTAGCAGCAGCACCAGGCGGTGGGCCCTGAGATGGAGCGTGGACTGCATTGGTAACTGGCATCTAAAGCTGGGTGTAGTCCATCGTCAATGCCACCCAGAAGTGTGTAATACAAAAATCTGAAATTTGTGATTAAACGTAGAAGGGCCAGAGCAAGATGTTTTGTGCGCCAGCACTGTTGCTGTGGTCTGTGGTGCCAGAAGCGGTAAGAAGGTAGACGATATTGCTAGTTTGCCTCATGAAGTGGATGACATGAATGCCAACCCTCAATCTTACAATACTTAGCTGAAAAATAAGGCAATGGTACCTATCAGTGTGGCAGTAGCGGCGGGTTTTCATCTGTAGTTTATTGGCCTCAAGGAAGCAGCAGAAATGTAAAGTATATTGTTAGCTGGCACAATGGCAAGCATGACAATGGCGATGAATGCCATCCCTGTACGTTGCGATAACTAGCAGAAAAATTTAACCGAGGCAGGCTCAGCTGAGGCAGGGTGTTGGTGATAGCCAGCCGCAGACTCAGCACAGGAGCTGTGTGGGTTCACAGAGGCATCTTGTTTGGCCAGTGAGACCCACCTGATTTTCATTTTTAAAAAGGTGAGACATTTTCTGGCGACAGTCGTGATCGATTGTTCTTGACCACTCCGCCAGCGGCACTGAAGGTTCTTTCGGAAAAAACACTGAATGCCAGGCACGAAAGAAGCTTGATGGCATACTGTGCCAACTGCGGGCGAATTTCAAGCCTGTGTGGAATGTGGTGTGTGGAACTCCTCACACAGCCGGTCGCATAGTAGTCTGCTCAGGCTAGTCACCTTTTCTTTCTGTTGCGCCAGGTTGGGTAGAAACTGTGAAATTTTGTCTTTGTAGCGGTGATCCAGAAGGGTGGCCAGCCAGTAATCATCCCACTTTCTGGTGCTGCAAATTTGGGGGCCTCTCCGTAGGCATCGCAACATTTGTGGCCTGCTCAAAGGGGGCCAGTACCTTGCACAGCGTCTCCATCTGCGGATGGCTAGCTTTGGCTCACACAGACGCTGGAGCATGTGGAGGGTGGAGTTCCATCTGGTCACAGTGTCACAAATCAGTCTATGCGGTGGCAGCCTCTGTTGGCGCTGGATCTTGCTAAGCGCCGCGGAGGCAGTAGGGATCGGTGAACATGGCTGCAGATGGAGCGAGCCTGTCTTAGTAAGTCCTCCAGTCCTGGGTACGTGCGGAGGAACTTCTGCACCACCAGGTTCAGTACATACGCAAAGCAGGGCACATGTGTTATGCGCCCCATGCGCAGTGCGGCCACAAGGTTGGCCCCGTTGTTGCACACTACATTGCCTGTTGTGAGCCTGGGAGGGCATCAGCCAAGCCTTAACCTCTCTGTGCGAAGCGGACAAGAGTTCTCTGGCGGTGTGACTTTTCTCCCCCAAAGACACCAGTTTCTGCGCTGCCTGGCAAAGTGTGTGCTTGAGGGAGCCGTAGTAGCGTGCCCACCTAATCACAGTGTCCTCCCCTGCTGGCCTTTCAGGAGGAGTGTTGAAAAGAGAGGGGTTGACGGTAGAAGGAATGCAGGAGAAGGAGGGAGAGGACAGGGGAGGCCCACGCTTCCTACCACACCCCTGGGCGGAGGTACCAGGTGCTGTAATGCCTCTTGCAGACTACCACCTACTGAGCTTTGCAAGACCATCCAGTGAGTGCTGAAGGACAGGTAGCATCCCACTCCGTGCCTGGGTGTCCAGCTGTCCATGGTGACGTAGATTTGGACAGACACCAAGAATGTAAACAGTGTACAGGTGAGCGGGAGAAGTAATGCCTGCTTGGTGCCGCTCAGCACAGGCCATCAGGTCACAGAAGGGAGCCGAGCACACAAGGCTGTATAGCAATAGCTGCAAGGCCAATAGTTTGGCTAGACGTGAATTGAGTTCAATGACTCTTTTGTTGGTTGGGCCCATAGCCTAATGCTTTGCGCAGAACTCTGGTAGATTGGGCTGAAGGGACTGGGAGCATGGGGAGCTGAAGGGGTCACTGGAGTACCCATCTTGCAGCGACAAACGTCGTCTGACGCCACAAAACCTGCAGGCAGAAGCTGATACTTCCTCGCCGCTAGAAGTCTGGCTGGCACAAACCTCATGAGACATAGTAGCAATGACAGTTGGAGGTGGAGAAGGAGTCAATGGAGGTGGAAGAAGAGATAAAATGGTTGCACCTCCTTCAAGAGAACGAAGGTACTGCTCCCACTTTGGCTTGTGGTTCATGCGCATGTAGGAAAGCAGGGATGTTGTACCCAAATGTGATCCGTCCTGTCCTCTGAGGATCTGCCTGTGGCACAGGATGCAAATTTCTTTGCACTCGTCATTTTTTTTGCGTTTTTCAGCGTGAAAAAGGTCCACACTGGAGAGGTGTGTGCAACCACTCTGCTGCTCTTTTTCTTTGCCTGCCTCTGCTTATGGTGGGTGCCCTGCGTCTGCTTCAGCTCCACCTCCTCCACAGTCACATTGTCTCTGACTGTTCCCCTGCTTGTGCCAACTCCTCTGTCTCTTCTTTGGGACTCACATGAGGCAGTTTGGCGGCTCCTTCCATCCACAGTCTGTTGCTGCTGCTGGTGCCTTTCCTCTATGTCTGTTTCGGAACTGCTGCTACCCCCTACACGCACCGGTGGTTCCCAGGTGACATCACGGTCATCATCATCCTCATTTTCATCTAACCAAACTTCTGCAAATGCAGCCACTGATCCAGAACCCTCGCCCAGAAAGTCCTGACCTTTCCCCAAGGGTTTCAAAGTCTGCATCCTGCTCTGAACATCGCACTAACAGATCCTCAGGCTGTTCATCAAACAACATGGGAGAGTCATTGGGAGGTACATGCACATTAGCCAAGCTAACTCCTGTGTTTGCTCCTGTCATGGCTGTGCATGATCCTGCTGCTGCTGCAGAAAAAAGCCTGTACCTCCTGCACTTGAGGCCCCTGAGACCCAGTCCACAATCCTCTCCACATGACGTGGCTGTATGATTGTTTTCTGTCCTCTCAATACATCTACTAGTGTTCTGGTGCGCCGCACACATCTCAGACCTGTTTGACAACTTGTGCTGCTGCCTCCATCAGTTTGCTGCTGCTGCTGCTGCTGCTGCTGTCCTACAGTGGCAGACTCCCGGGGAGTATGCCTCCTGCCAGCTGCAGCAGGTCGCCCAACGCCACACCTTCCCCTGGGTCTACCCCTCATCCTTTACTTATTCGGGCAAAAATGCACCTGTACCAAACGGTTTCTTTGGTAAATACGAACAGGTATCAAACACTGAAATATGTGTATTTATTTTACAGTCTGCCAGAATTTTAACTGTACCAAACCGTCTTCTTTGGTAAATAGGAACAGGTATCAAACACTAAAATATCTGTATTTATTTTACAATAGGCCAGAAATTTAACTGTACTAAACAGTCTTCTTTGGTAAATAGGAACAGGTATCAAACACTGAAATATCTGTATTTATTTTCCAGTAGGACAGATATTTCACTGTACCAAACGGTCTTCTTTGGTAAATAGGAACAGGTGTTAAACACTGAAATATCTGTATTTATTTTACAGTAGG